>NC_136271.1:13516576-13749060 GCF_964187855.1 Myxine glutinosa
GCCTTGAGTAAAAGCTGAATTTTAATAGTAAATTCATTCAAAAACAATGAAAAATGTTGGGACGGGTCCCGGGAAGGTTATAGGCTAGGTGGCGAGGCCGCTTCGGCCGGGCTGGGCCCATTTCACAATTAAAAGCTGAGCTGAATTATCGTAGTTAATCTTCTACGGCCGCGAGTAAAAGCTGAATTATAGTAGTAAATTCATTCAAAAAGAACCAAAATTGTCAGGAGGGGCCCCGGGAAGGTTATAGGCTAGGTGGCGAGGCCGGACGAGGCCGCCTCGGCCGGGCTGGGCCCATTTGGCAACTAAAAGCTGAGCTGAATTATAGTAGTCAATCTTCTATGGCCGTGAGTAAAAGCTGAATTATAGTAGTAAATTCATTCAAAAAGAACCAAAAATGTCGGCACGGGAAGGATATAGGCGAGGTGGCGAGGCCAGTTGAGGCCCACCTCGGCCGGGCTGGGCCCATTTTGCAATTAAAAGCTGAGCTGAATTATAGTAGTCAATCTTCTAGGGCCACGTGTAAAAGCTGAATTATAGTAGTAAATTCATTCAAAAAGAACCCAGGCAACGCCGGGTGCATTCGGCTAGTATATTATATTGATGCGGTTTTGAGAATAAAGGCAAGCCCCCCTCTTAGTTAGTTGCACCACAACATGTAGCCTCGCTTAGTTCAGTTATTTATTCTTAAATGTAAGCATCGTCTCCTTTCCTGTGTTAGTATGGGTTGATGCAGGCAAGTAAGTGTAGGCCTCGTTGGGCTGGAATGCCATGTGCGAGGGCCTGGAACAAGTCTGGGAGGCCCGAGGGAGGAGCTAAAGGGGAGTGGCCGGTAAGCGGCAAGCAGCCAATGGGAGTTAAAGGGGAGTGGCTAACGACGGCAGCCAGGGGAGGTGCTCAGAACATTCGGGTGGGACTCGGGTGGGGGCTATAAAACCCTGCCCTGGGCCCCCAAAGCTCTCTGTGGTTGGAGCTCTAGCCCAGGACTCCGAAGCACGAACGCTCTCTCCGTGGCCAAGCTCCCAGCTCTCTCTGCGCTCTGTGATCGAAAGCACGAACTCTCTCTGTGGTCTGCGTTCTTGCCCCTGCCCTGCGCTCTGCTGCCTCTTAATAGCGCTCTCGCAGGACGATCTCTCCCGGGGCCCGAGACTCCAACGATCTCCCTGCCTGGGCTCCCTGCACGTGCCGTGAACATCCCAAGGGACATGCCCAACGGGCTGACCGGGGCGAACGGCACCAACGACCGCGCTTGAGCTCGTTCTCTTCTCTTCCTTCCTTTCTCCGCGTGAAGGAGAGGGCCCTTGTCTGGGAAAAAGTGAAGGACGTTAAGTTTCTGCCCTGTGTCTTTTTGCTTTGGCCATTGTACATTATAAATAAACCTGTGTTCTTTGCTTCCATTTGGCCGTTCACGTCTTTTCCCACCATTGGCTTCACATTGTACGAAATAAAACCGCTCAATCGGGTTCAGTAAGAATTAACGGCACGAGTCACGTGTCACGCAAACCGCTCGGGCATATCAGACCAGCGTGACTCATGCGAGGTCCAGTCCCCGTTCTCGTGGCGGCGTGTGTATAGAAGGTACTTGGGGATTTGACCAGAGACCCTTTCGCACGCTCGCTACGGGGGTGGTTGCTGGAATTGCTCCGCAATCCGCCCCACGAGTGTAAAGTGGGTAGCGGCCTCGTGGATTTGAAGGCCCGAGGGGGAGAAGGGTTTAACCCCCCTCTGTACGTCGACGGGCTCGAGATCCGCAACAATATATACTAGTGGGGTCACCCGTGGGAATCCCATCGGCATGGACGTGTGTGACATTTGGACATATTGAGTTAGATGCAGCACCTGCACATTCAGTTTCACAAAATTGTTACTGCCAATTTATCAGATGCACAAATGATGTCATCTACACAATGTATTTACTTCTGATACAATGTGAATGCATCTGCGTGCACACACACACACACACACACACACACACACACACACACACACACACACACACACACACACACACACACACACACACACACACACACACACACACACACACACACACACGTACACCCACACTCATATACACACACATGTACACATGTACACCTTTCACACATACACACATATACCCATACACACAAACACATCTCGTTTTTTCATTTCTGCCAAATTTCTAAAATCCTCAATTTACATCCGATTGACTTGAAATTCGAAGAGGACTTGCATATCTGGTCACTGAATTCAACCAACAAGTATATTTGAGGTCAACATAGGCCAAAAGGTCAACATAGGCCGAATTTCTAAAATCCTCAATTTTCATCCGATTGACTTGAAATTTGAAGATGACTTGCATATCTGGTCACTGAATTCAATCACAAATTATATTTTAGGTGAACATAGGCCAAAAGGTCAACATAGGCCGAAATTCTAAAATCAACAATTTTCATTTGATTGACTTGAAATTCTAAGAGGATTTACATATATGGTCACTGAATTCAATCACAAATTATATTTTAGGTGAACATAGGCCAAAAGGTCAACATAGGCCAAATTTCTAAAATCCTCAATTTTCATCCAATTGACTTGAAATTTGAAGATGACTTGCATATCTGGTCACTGAATTCAATCACAAATTATATTTTAGGTGAACATAGGCCAAAAGGTCAACATAGGCCGAATTTCTAAAATCAACAATTTTCATTTGATTGACTTGAAATTCTAAGAGGATTTACATATATGGTCACTGAATTCAACCACCAACTATTTATGAGGTCAACATCGGCCAAAAGGTCAACATAGGCCAAGTTTTTAAAATCCTCAATTTTCATCCGATTGACTTGAAAATTGAACAGCATTTGCACATTGAGTCACTGAATAGAGAAACTAACTCTTTTTGAGGTCAAAAGGTCAACTCAAGGTCAACCTTACAAAATCATCATTTTTCATCTGAAAAATCATCACTTTTCTTCCTGTTGACCCGAGCTGATCAAGATTGTCAATTTTAATCTTGATGAAATGGACAATTTGCTGCATCAATGGAATTTTTTTTCTTGGGGGCGGGGGGGGCGGATTTTGCAAATATCGTGCTCTGCACGATGCCTTTCTTGTTTATTTATTTATTTATTTATGTACTACTAACGATCTGTTTATCGTTTCAGCCCAGGTTGTTTATCGTTTGAGCCCAGGTTGTTTATCGTTTGAGCCCAGGTTGTTTATCGTTTGAGCCCAGGTTGTTTATCGTTTGAGCCCAGGTTGTTTATCGTTTGAGCCCAGGTTGTTTATCGTTTGAGCCCAGGTTGTTTATCGTTTGAGCCCAGGTTGTTTATCATTTGAGCCCAGGTTGTTTATTGGTTGGGCCCAAGTTGTTTATTGTTTGATCCCAGGTTGTTTATTGTTTGAGCCCAGGTTGTTTATTGTTTGAGCCCAGGTTGTTTATTGTTTGAGCCCAGGTTGTTTATTGTTTGAGCCCAAGTTGTTTATTGTTTGAGCCCAAGTTGTTTATTGTTTGAGCCCAGGTTGTTTATTGTTTGAGCCCAAGTTGTTAATTGTTTGAGCCCAAGTTGTTTATTGTTTGAGCCCAGGTTGTTTATTGTTTGAGCCCAAGTTGTTTATTGTTTGAGCCCAAGTTGTTTATTGTTTGAGCCCAAGTTGTTTATTGTTTGAGCCCAGGTTGTTTATTGTTTGAGCCCAGGTTGTTTATTGTTTGAGCCCAGGTTGTTTCTTGTTTGAGCCCAGGTTGTTTATTGTTTGAGCCCAGGTTGTTTATTGTTTTGGCCCAAGCTGTTTATTGTTTGAGCCCAGGTTCTTTATTGTTTGGGCCCAGGTTGTTTATTGTTTTGGCCCAAGCTGTTTATTGTTTGAGCCCAGGTTGTTTATTGTTTGGGCCCAGGTTGTTTATTGTTTTGGCCCAAGCTGTTTATTGTTTGAGCCCAGGTTGTTTATTGTTTGAGCCCAAGTTGTTTATTGTTTGAGCCCAGGTTGTTTATTGTTTGAGCCCAGGTTGTTTATTGTTTGAGCCCAGGTTGTTTATTGTTTGAGCCCAGGTTGTTTATTGTTTGAGCCCAGGTTGTTTATTGTTTGGGCCCAGGTTGTTTATTGTTTGAGCCCAGGTTATTTATTGTTTGGGCCCAGGTTGTTTATTGTTTTGGCCCAAGCTGTTTATTGTTTGAGCCCAGGTTGTTTATTGTTTGAGCCCAAGTTGTTTATTGTTTGAGCCCAGGTTGTTTATTGTTTGAGCCCAGGTTGTTTATTGTTTGAGCCCAGGTTGTTTATTGTTTGAGCCCAGGTTGTTTATTGTTTGGGCCCAGGTTGTTTATTGTTTGGGCCCAGGTTGTTTATTGTTTGAGCCCAGGTTATTTATTGTTTGGGCCCAGGTTGTTTATTGTTTTGGCCCAAGCTGTTTATTGTTTGAGCCCAGGTTGTTTATTGTTTGAGCCCAAGTTGTTTATTGTTTGAGCCCAGGTTGTTTATTGTTTGAGCCCAGGTTGTTTATTGTTTGAGCCCAGGTTGTTTATTGTTTGAGCCCAGGTTGTTTATTGTTTGAGCCCAGGTTGTTTATTGTTTGGGCCCAGGTTGTTTATTGTTTGAGCCCAGGTTATTTATTGTTTGGGCCCAGGTTGTTTATTGTTTTGGCCCAAGCTGTTTATTGTTTGAGCCCAGGTTGTTTATTGTTTGAGCCCAAGTTGTTTATTGTTTGAGCCCAGGTTGTTTATTGTTTGAGCCCAGGTTGTTTATTGTTTGGGCCCAGGTTGTTTATTGTTTGGGCCCAGGTTGTTTATTGTTTTGGCCCAAGCTGTTTATTGTTTGAGCCCAGGTTGTTTATTGTTTGAGCCCAAGTTGTTTATTGTTTGAGCCCAGGTTGTTTATTGTTTGAGCCCAGGTTGTTTATTGTTTGAGCCCAGGTTGTTTATTGTTTGAGCCCAGGTTGTTTATTGTTTGGGCCCAGGTTGTTTATTGTTTGAGCCCAGGTTATTTATTGTTTGAGCCCAGGTTGTTAATTATTTGGGCCCAGGTTGTTTTATGTTTGGGCTCAGGTTGTTTATTATTTGGGCCCAGGTTGTTTATCGTTTGAGCCCAGCTTGTTTATTGTTTGGGCCCAGGTTGTTTATTGTTTGGGCTCAGGTTGTTTATTATTTGGGCCCAGGTTGTTTTATGTTTGGGCTCAGGTTGTTTATTATTTGGGTCCAAGTTGTTTATTGTTTGATCCCAGGTTGTTTATTGTTTGAGCCCAGGTTGTTTATTGTTTGAGCCCAGGTTGTTTATTGTTTGAGCCCAGGTTGTTTATTGTTTGAGCCCAGGTTGTTTATTGTTTTGGCCCAGGTTGTTTATTGTTTTGGCCCAGGTTGTTTATTGTTTTGGCCCAGGTTGTTTATTGTTTGAGCCCAGGTTGTTTATTGTTTGAGCCCAGGTTGTTTATTGTTTGAGCCCAGGTTGTTTATTGTTTGAGCCCAGGTTGTTTATTGTTTGATCCCAGGTTGTTTATTGTTTGAGCCCAGGTTGTTTATTGTTTGAGCCCAGGTTGTTTATTGTTTGAGCCCAGGTTGTTTATTGTTTGAGCCCAGGTTGTTTATTGGTTGGGCCCAAGTTGTTTATTGTTTGAACCCAGGTTGTTTATTGTTTGAGCCCAGGTTGTTTATTGTTTTGGCCCAAGCTGTTTATTGTTTGAGCCCAGGTTCTTTATTGTTTGGGCCCAGGTTGTTTATTGTTTGAGCCCAGGTTGTTTATTGTTTGGGCCCAGGTTGTTTATTGTTTGAGCCCAAGTTGTTTATTGTTTGAGCCCAAGTTGTTTATTGTTTGGGCCCAGGTTGTTTATTGTTTGAGCCCAGGTTGTTTATTGTTTGAGCCCAGGTTGTTTATTGTTTGAGCCCAGGTTGTTTATTGTTTGAGCCCAGGTTGTTTATTGTTTGAGCCCAGGTTGTTTATTGTTTGAGCCCAGGTTGTTTATTGTTTGAGCCCAGGTTGTTTATTGTTTGAGCCCAGGTTGTTTATTGTTTGAGCCCAGGTTGTTTATTGTTTGAGCCCAGGTTGTTTATTGTTTGAGCCCAGGTTGTTTATTGTTTGAGCCCAGGTTGTTTATTGTTTGAGCCCAGGTTGTTTATTGTTTGAGCCCAGGTTGTTTATTGTTTGAGCCCAGGTTGTTTATTGTTTGAGCCCAGGTTGTTTATTGTTTGAGCCCAGGTTGTTTATTGTTCGGGCCCAGGTTGTTTATTGTTTGAGCCCAGGTTGTTTATTGTTTGAGCCCAGGTTGTTTATTGTTTGGGCCCAGGTTGTTTATTGTTTGAGCCCAGGTTGTTTATTGTTTGAGCCCAGGTTGTTTATTGTTTGAGCCCAGGTTGTTTATTGTTTGAGCCCAGGTTGTTTATTGTTTGGGCCCAGGTTGTTTATTGTTTGAGCCCAGGTTGTTAATTATTTGGGCCCAGGTTGTTTATTGTTTGAGCCCAGGTTGTTTATTGTTTGAGCCCAGGTTGTTTATTGTTTGAGCCCAGGTTGTTTATTGTTTGAGCCCAGGTTGTTTATTGTTTGAGCCCAGGTTGTTTATTGTTTGAGCCCAGGTTGTTTATTGTTTGAGCCCAGGTTGTTTATTGTTTGAGCCCAGGTTGTTAATTATTTGGGCCCAGGTTGTTTATTGTTTGAGCCCAGGTTGTTTATTGTTTGGGCCCAGGTTGTTAATTATTTGGGCCCAGGTTGTTTATTGTTTGGGCCCAGGTTGTTAATTATTTGAGCCCAGGTTGTTTATTGTTTGAGCCCAGGTTGTTTATTGTTTGGGCCCAGGTTGTTTATTGTTTGAGCCCAGGTTGTTTATTGTTTGAGCCCAGGTTGTTTATTGTTTGAGCCCAGGTTGTTTATTGTTTGAGCCCAGGTTGTTTATTGTTTGAGCCCAGGTTGTTTATTGTTTGAGCCCAGGTTGTTAATTATTTGGGCCCAGGTTGTTAATTATTTGGGCCCAGGTTGTTTATTGTTTGAGCCCAGGTTGTTTATTGTTTGAGCCCAGGTTGTTTATTGTTTGGGCCCAGGTTGTTAATTATTTGAGCCCAGGTTGTTTATTGTTTGAGCCCAGGTTGTTTATTGTTTGGGCCCAGGTTGTTTATTGTTTGAGCCCAGGTTGTTTATTGTTTGAGCCCAGGTTGTTTATTGTTTGAGCCCAGGTTGTTTATTGTTTGAGCCCAGGTTGTTTATTGTTTGAGCCCAGGTTGTTTATTGTTTGAGCCCAGGTTGTTAATTATTTGGGCCCAGGTTGTTTATTGTTTGAGCCCAGGTTGTTTATTGTTTGAGCCCAGGTTGTTTATTGTTTGGGCCCAGGTTGTTTATTGTTTGAGCCCAGGTTGTTAATTATTTGGGCCCAGGTTGTTTATTGTTTGAGCCCAGGTTGTTTATTGTTTGGGCCCAGGTTGTTTATTGTTTGAGCCCAGGTTGTTTATTATTTGGGCCCAGGTTGGTTGTTACATTTATAGTGATGTGGATGTGTTTTTGTAGTTTCCATTGTTTGGTGGAAGGATGTTACAAAGGATGTCACTGTGGTGTATTTCTGGTGTAGTTTTAATGTGCCTAGGGGCCTGTGGGTGTTGTACATGTCGTGGCATGGGTTATTAGGGTTGGTATTTGCCATTGCAAGGAACTGTGCACCTCAGCAATCATGTTGTCGTTTTGGTAATATTTGTTTTTCCAGAGCGACCCTATTATTGGAGGTATAGTTGTTTTTACTGAAAGTAGTATGTACAAGGTAATATTTATTTTCCAGAGGGATCTTGGCATGGGAGGTGTAGTTAGTGTTGTTGCTGTTGAGGTAATATGTTGTGCGGAAGTTCCGTTTGTGGTGAAATGGTGATATTCAGTGATACAAACAATTGGGGCATTTTCGTGAAGTAAATTTATTTGGCGTTGGAAAATGCATATTTTAAAACTTCCTTTATTGGTGGAGGTGATGAAAACACTCAAATCCACCTGAGACAGAAAACTGTTCATGCGATGGTGTTATTGTTGTGAAAGCAATGTTGAGGTAATATCTCTCTTTCTGGAGCGATCCTGTTATTGGAGGTACTAGGGCATGCCCGTACTATATATATATCTAAAATTATATCCCCCCCTCTATTTACATGGAATGGTTTGGTCCATTCGCAAAGCCAAAGGCAAAGCGAACGGCTTGCGAGTACGGTGACAATCCCCCCCCTCTATTTACATCAAATGGTTTGGTCCATTCGCAACGACCACAGAACCCCCCCCCTCTATTTACATGAAATGGTTTGGTCCATTCGCAACGCCAAAGCGAACGGCGAACGGCTAAATCGCCATAGCTCGGTAACTACTTGTCCGATTAATTTCAAACCTTGAAAAGGCACATCCTCGGGTCCCCAGCAATATACCTGGCAAGTTTAAAGTATATCGGACCCGTGGTTGTCGAGAAACAGCGGTCACAGACAAACATACAAACATACAAACATACAAACAAACATACACACAGAGATTAGTGGAATTATAGATAGATAATTGTTGTGCTGAAGGTATTTCTCCAAAGCGATTGTGTTGTTGTTGTTGTAGTGAAGGTAATGTTGAGGTAATATTTCCTTTTTCAAGGCAATGTTTCCTTCAAAAACGAACAGTATTTCTCTGCACAACCTATTGTCATAACAGGAGGATTATCACACCCCTTAACGCCTGAAGTACGATGTTACTTATCCCACGGAGCTGTGTATTCTCTTGACAAAGTGCTCCCTCACCTCAAATCCTCCCAGTCTGTTATGCAAAAGTTCCGTGGGCTCATCAAATTAAATAGAAAGAGAAGAGAAGATCAGACACCCTCTCCCATTCTCCCCCGGCTAAGAAAAGTTCCCTACGATATTCTACACTGTTGCGCAGCACACTGACGGGGTGTGAAGATCTGGAGAAGTAAAGGTGACGTTCTTGCTCTTAGCGATCTGGATGCCGGTGACAATGGTGAATGCGAAACAAATCAAGGAATGGTATACAGCATGAGACAACCCGCGTCCGACTGGGTGGAGGGTCAGCAGCGGGTGGGAGTCATCAGGGACAAAGCCTTCAACTTCATAAGGATTGACTCCCCTCGACACCCACCGTATATGTATATCGACTAGCAGAGGCCCGTGGTAATACAGTGGAGAGTGCATAATTAGGCCATGTCATCAGCCCAATCATAGCACTCAACTCAGCTCACCAGAGGACGACATCCCGCATATTATTAGCCCCTATTGGACTTCGACGAGACCCAATCTATAAGCCCGTTTCAAACTGTCTGTCCATCCATGTGTCCGCAACCATATCTCGGAGATGCATGGAACGACTTTGTTAATACTTGGTACAAAGCCAATATATTACGTTATACATATGCACATCACTTTGTTTCGCAATGCGATTAAAGATGGCCGACTGGCGGCCATTTTCGTTGTAAAAAAACCCCCCCGATGTTGAACATGTCCTCAACCATTTCTCAGCCATGCATTTACTGATCTTGTTCAATCTTGGCACACAGATAGTGAATGATGGCTTACATATGCATTTCATTTTCTTTCGAGATCAGATCCAAGATGGCCAACTGGTGGCCATTTTGTTTCTTAAACGTGTCCCCAACAATTTCTCAACATGCATGGACTGATTTTGTTCAAACATCCCAAAGGGGTTTTTCCTCCTTGGACAAATGCCGTGTTAATGTGTATGAATAGATTTTTGTGGGGTAACCCTACAATAAGTAAATTTTTAAAAATCAAAAACCACAAACACGACACATGATTACATTTTTAAAAAGTCGCTGCTGTTGTTTAACACTAAACTGTAAGAGAGAAAACCTGACGTTCCTGAGGCAGTATATGCCTATTACCTCCTCACAGACTAACAGATCCAAGCATAGATCTACTGTAATCTATCTACTCCAGAGAGGATAATACCGTAACCCTTCCTGTCACTCCCTTTGGGAGCTTACCATGTGTATTCACAAGCCGCAGATATGACCTTCCCATTGGTGTTGAGAAGCTCTAAACCCGATAGTGTCTTGCTCAGGGAAGTCTGCCTGGCACAACCCACTCCCACATAAATAAAGGTAGCCAATCTTTGTATATTTTCACATTGCGACGACGTCCTTTGCTGAAGCGTTATGGTGCACAGCATTGTCTTTTCACAAACATCCATTAAATAAATCACTTAGCCTGCCATGTTCATCCCACAAGGTTCAAAGTCCATTCACAGTAGCAATCCATCGAGGGTTAGTGTAGCACACACCCGTCTACTTGGACCTTGCAGCAGCCAACATGGTTTGGAGTTTGCAGTACGGGAAGCTGCCCGTTCGGCGAGCTGAGAAAGTTATCTAAGTCTTCCGTTGTGCAGAGGCATTGCCCTTTCTCTCAGGTACTTTTTCAAAGTATTTTTGGTTTCTTTTGGAAGCTTTGTGAGGCATTCAAGTAGCAATCCTTCCCTCGCTCACACGATATACTTACCATGCCCCAAACACCGCTGTTCCCGATGGATTCTGTGCTTGCGCGCCGAGCATTCTTGGGTCGATTACGTCATTTTTAAAATCTCATATTGGATAAATTTCTGAAGAACATCGGTGTTGAACCACATTTTATTTTTGGATGTGTGCACTTAAGACAGTGGATAACTAAAGGTAAGTGTCATGTTCCAATGAACACAACAACAGACCACACAATCCAATCAAGATTAGATAAAAAAAATAAAATAAAAATCAACCATTTATCGAAGGCATATTCAAACTTGGGGAAAAAACAACAATAGGATTTATAATCAAATAATTGCTGAGCAATCTTAACAGCACCAGAAATTTTGGTTTAAATGTCACCAAAAAGGGAAAGAAAGAAGCTCTGCAAGGCTTTAATCATATAAACGAAAACATAAAACCATTTGAAATAAACTTGTACCGGGCAAGTACCGCATTCGATGCCAATGATCATATTTACACCCATATACAGAATCATCTCCCAAATCTTTTCACGATACTTACAGCGGTTCCATTGAGAGTTAAATAAGAAAAAAGAAGATTGTATTGTTATTTTTAAATTCCATCAAACAACACGTAGAACTAGAGCGGCACTCAGTGGCCTCATCCCTCCGCCAGGATGAACAGGTTACGTTTTATATCCCACTGATATGTCTGATCTGCATCCGCATCTGAACCAAAATCTAATCAGCCTGTTCTTGTCACCTGCCAAACTCATCTACTAAGTTTAGTCAAAATCCGTCCACCATGTTTTGAGATATCGTGCTACATATCGTTTTTGGCCCTATCTCTCAATGGTGAAAAATACCTTTGCAAATTCTAGTAATGGATCGTCACCAAAATCTAACCAATTCGTCCTTGTCGCACACCCAACCTGGCCAGAAAGTTTTGGCTGAATCCGTTTATTCATTTTTGAGATATCCTGATCACAAAGAGACAGACAGACAAACAGGGGTGAAAACATAATATCCGTCCACCTTCGGTGTTGGAGGCAAAAATTGTGATCTCGAAATTTCAGAAAAAATAAATCTATGATTCAGAATAGCGTACAACTTGAAATTATATTGTATTGCGGACGTTCTAAAGTACTCTCCAAATGCTGCTAAACAAAGCAATGTATTTTTTACAAAGGCTGGGTCATTTAACAATGTAATGTATTTTTTGAACAAAGTTTGCATATTCATATAAAATAAAGAATTAATAGTTCCAATCGTGCATGGTAAAAACATTTATTTTTAACTTTCCACCTTTGTTGAAAATATACACCTTTAAACAGTCATGGTATGCTCCATACTCTTCACAAAGCAATGGAACACTCACAGCAAGCAGGGAGAATCAACCCTGGAAATGTTGCCCCCATGTGCAGGGTGGTATCGAATGGGGGCAGAAACAGATGCTGACACACAACGACACTTAGATCTGCAAACAATGACCAAATATCAAGAGCTCAATAACGAAGTGAAAAGATTTTGAAAGCTGAACAGCGCCGAAATTGTTCCAGTGATAATTGGAGCAACGTGAATGACGAAGGAGAACCGTACCGAGATCATTTAAAAAAACATCCCTGGGAATATTGCAAAAATGAACTACAGTTGGACGCTGTCCAGGGCACGGTGACAATCCTGAAAAGATCCCTTGGAACAAAACTGAGAACAAGACAACGTCACAGCTTGGTCCATGGATCGTGATCCCTTACTGAAACGGAGGTGGACACGTCCAGTCCTGCTTGGACGAACATTCAGCATTTATGTGAAATAGTGGCAATTTCAGGATGGTTATCCAGAATTGGATCTGGCTGCTGGGACACTACAGCTGGGACAATGATGAGTAAGAATCTATCGGTGTGAAATGCAACCAACTAATTAATAAACGCAAACCATGAGAAGAAAGGACAGGAGAGAATAAAATGTGAAGAGAAAGGAAAACAAGGCCAAGTGTGTATTGTGGAAACATCCGCACGCCCAGAAGGTTCATTGAAGAGGGCACAAGATTGTGAAATCACAGTTCCTGCCAGGAGTGACGTGATCAGGTTGGTATGAAGATCAGGGTGTACGGAGATTAGAAAGCCAACTTATCCACATGCGAAGCTCGAGGATCCCTCACCTCGGCCACCATGGGGTGGAACGACAGGGAGAATTAATATGTCGGGCCCGTTAATTGGCACTCGGTGTGAGGGCAAAACAACGGCACCGAGATACCACCGCAGAGCGTGTGCGGAAGAGCCAAGGCAACGTGCGAATCGAGCGAGGGAGTTGCAAATGGGAACCATCAGCACGGCATCGAAAAGGAGATGGCTTCGAAACGCACGTCATACGTTCCACAGCCAATCATCCAATCACAAAAAGGCATGGCATGGTCGTCTCCACAGGAATTGCTGGCGAATTCAGAAAGGTGCGTTTGCTGCATAATGGTGGATTTCTCTTCATACGAGGATTTAAGGTCAAAAAGTGGATAACGATCAGGTAGTACTTTCAGGTTTTGAAATTTGAGTTTACATTCCCTTGAATCACACCAGACTCAATGTGGCGTTTAGAGCGTCGGCTCTGAATCGTGTTCGTCAGTGGTTCGAAGCCCGTCTGTTCCGAGTCATACCAAAGACTTTTAAAATTGTACACGCAACTTCCTTGTGTGACGCTCAACATTCGAAAAGGATAGAGCACCGCCAAATGACCACAAGTCGTTCTGCAAGAGTCTTCAGGATTGAGGAGGCAGACTAACCAGATGAAAAGAAGAATGAGCAGCAAAGTTTATCCTCAGCACAAAATACCAGCTGAGCTCACATCTCATCTGTCCGTATCGCTTTGGACATTTCCACAACTTCGAGGACATGCTCGGCTTCTGATAGCGGCCTTGCATGTGGAATCGCTTCGTTTGCGTCGTGCCCAATGATGTTCTCATTTACAGTTGCTGCTGTACGTCTGCTCCTGTTTTCCCCATCTTTGATGGTGTCTTTCTCGTCCTTCTCATTCGCTGTATTTGTTGCCTTCTCATCTGCCCCTGTATGCATCAAATCGACCATGTGACGCGGAGCTACCTTTGACGACTCCAACAAAAGGTATTCATTCGAGCTGGTGTTTTCATTTAAAGCGGTCTCGTTTTTCGTTTCCTCCATGTCGTCCAACTCGATGCCCTTCAATGCCCGCGAGGCTCCTGCGGAGAGGGTACACAACTCGAGATTAGTTTTTTTGACTGCAAACAACATGTTGCGTCTTTATTTTCATTACAATAATTTAGAATGGCACACAGTTTTACATTTTGTATCCTACTGATAGGCCGGATCTGGATTCGGACCTGAACCAAAATATAATCGGCTTGTTCTTGTCACTTAACCAACTCATCCACCAAGTTTAGTCATAATTCGTCCATAACTTTTTAAAATATCATGTTATATCTATATATATATACAGTCACGTGAAAAAGTAAGTACACCCCATGTAAAGTTTTGACTTTTTCAACATATTTCAACATACAGCTATTTGATCATCATTTCAACAATATTGACAGATAAAGGTGATATTGTAGGAGCTATGCTCCCACGTAATCGGAAGAATGGACGCGACAAAAAGCTGGAATTCGTCCGAGTTTCTTTATTGTCACAAAAACAACTCGGGTACTCTGAAAAGCCCGTTTATCGGGCAGCAATATATATACACACATTATCCCGGAGTGTTTGCCCGGGAAAGGCGAGAGGGGGCGTGGCCGGGCGTCCCGGACGCGGCCTGGCAAGTCGAGCGGGCGTGGCCGGGCGTGCCCGGGCATGCCCGGGCGTCCCGGCCGAGGCCTGGCAAGTTGAGAGCGGGCCTGCCCGGGCGTCCTGGACGAGCCCGGCATGGTGATCGCTCCGCGTCCTTGGTAGGTGCAAGGCGATTGTGTAAACCCAGCGGTAGCCGCTACAATATAATATAACAAATATCATGAAACATTTACATTTTGTCGTCCATTGTATAATTTAAAATAAACATAAATGCAAATTTCGCATGTGGAAAAAGTAAGTACACCCCTACATTTATCACTACTTGAAATACCTAAAATTAGAATCAGGTGCACCAGCTCAGGTGAAAATGATTAGAACATCGTTGGAGAGGATCGGAACCTGTCTTCTTAGCGGGGCAGCTAAGTGCCAAATATCAGTACAATTGTTCAGATTGTGGTAAAAGCACCAAATTTCGTACAGTTCATCTTGAATACATAATAATCGATTTCAGATATAGTGCCAAGAAAAAAATCCCCCTGGTGGCCATATTTGGCCAAAATCCAAGATGGCCACCAGCCGAGCCGTGAATTTCTATTAAACCCGATATTTTCTTTAATATTCAAGCTACAGACATGAATAAAACATCATTTTGTATGTTTTCAGACACAAGGAATCCAATTACAGCATTAATTCTTTCATAAAATGCATATATTTCAGCATAAAGGGCATGTTTATGTCGAAATTGTCAACAATCGACGAACAATTGACCGGATTACAATTTGGAATATTCACGATGACAACAGTCGGAAAGGTGAATGCTTACTTTCTAATATGACTATTAGCTGTATTCAGAAACAATTCTTTTCTCTTTTCTGCCAGGTCTACATGTATGGCGCCAATGATGCCATCCAGGTGTTGAATCTGAACCTTCGGAGCTCCCACAATGTCGACACGGAAAAAGTGTAAGCTCATTGAACATGAGAAGCTGTCCTCACCTCGAAACACACCAGGACCTATTGATTGGACAATATGTGTGCTATGTCAAGAACGTTCGACTGCACCACTTCAGTGTCCTGCACTATCAAAACGAACAGATGTGGGAGCTGGTTATGACACATTGGCTGACAATTTGAAATGTTTTCATGACTTGGGCAAGCTAGCGGTGGCTATAGATATATCACAGCTTGATGTGGGCGATGGCATTGCAAATACGTTGTCCAAACATAGTGCCAAATGGCATCACTCCTGCCGCTTGAAGTACTCTGCTAGTAGGCTGACAAGACTACAACCGGTGGAACCATGCACCAGTCAGAAAGGAGATGGTCCTTATATGCGTCGACAAGCTAGTGAAGATCAAAGTAGTGATACATGTTTCTTCTGTGACATAATGGGAACAGAAAGTAGTCCGCTGCACGAAGCAATGGCTCCCTGGTTCTTTGCCCTTGATCAAACACACTATTCCAGATGGATTCCCGTTCATATTCGGGACATGGTTACACTGCAGGACAGACTTCCTGATGTAGCGAGGCAGTTTGAACAAGGTGACTTTGTGGTGCACAAAACAAATCGTCCATTCTCAGCTCTTGCCATAGATCATGCACACGAACAAAATAATGCGGCCGTAAAGGGTGATGGTGGGGCGGTTGGTCTTCTGCAAAATCCACGAGCACTCCTACGGTGGATGGTAGCAGGTCCTGAACTGGCTAGGGTTGTACATGGCTTTGAAACAGTTGCCCTCGAGAGCAGTACTTCGAAGAACAATCTTAAGCATCATGAGCATACGCTGTCCGCACAAGTCTCCTTTGCAAAAGAGGTCACGACGCTCGTTCAAGTAATTGATGACATGGGAAATCCATTCACAGACGAAAGCGGGGACTTGCTGGTCTTGGATAGCCGAGATATTGTTGATTCAGAAATAGCGGATAACGTGCGCTCCATAGAGAATTTGGGCCAGCAGCAGTATGAGCAATATGTCAAAGAGCGTATGTTAGAGAGAACAACCCCTATAATGGATCCCATCAAGAGAAACAACATACCTTTGTTCAGCCGACCACCACCAAAGGTCTCATCTAAAGCAACACACCTATCATCACTTAAAAGTGACTGTGCACTGTTTTCGAGACTCTACGTAGCTTCTCAAATGCGCGAAGGGGACCTGGAAAATTTCTTCAGGCACGAGAACCATGCGTATCCTCCTTCTCTGTCACAGCTTGGGAAACTCCGGTTTGGGACAAAAGCTGACCTCACGGAATGTTTAGAAAAGCTATGCAAACCCAGTGGAGAAGCCCCTGTAGCTGATGATATCATATTGGATGGAGCAGCAATCGTCAACATGTTGAGACCAGTAGGGACCAAAACCTTCCAGGAATACGCTACCCTAGTGTTTCTGCCGTACATCAAAGCACAGCTACGAAACGTCTCGAGAGTCGATATCGTTTGGGACATGTACATCCAAGAGAGCCTTAAATCCACAGCTAGAGAGAAACGAGGCAAAGGTATTCGGTGACGTGTAACAGCAGCAAACACTATTCCAGGAAACTGGCAGGAGTTCCTGCGTTTGGACAACAACAAGACTGAGCTCTTCGAATTCTTGGCACATCAGGTATTACCGTCACCAATCACCATGCTTAATATAATTCTTAATATATGCAAATAATTGTACATAACATTTAATATACAATGTAGTTTCATTAACCATGTTAGCAAGTGTGCGTACTACTGATATACCAATGCTCTATACCAATATGAATCTATAATCACTAATACTTCTTTACTGTCGCTACTTCTAACCATAGGTGGTGGAAAATCTCTCCACAGAGAAGGAAGTGTACACGACATGTGGAGAGAATGTGTTGTGTACTCGTGTGAATCAAAACGTATCGGCTATGGCACCTTGTTCGCACGAAGAAGCAGACACGAGAATGTTCGTCCATGCAATGGATGCAGCAAACCGAGGACATCGCAGAATTGTCTTGCGAACAGTCGACACTGATGTACTTGTTCTTGCCGTCTCCAATGCTGTACGTCTTGAGAACACGGAGATATGGGTTGCGTTTGGCACAGGAAAGCATTTCCGGTACATCCCTGCTCATGAGATCGCCACATCGTTGGGCCATGACAAAGCAAGGGCGCTTCCAATGTTTCATGCCTTCACTGGTTGCGACACCGTGTCATCATTTGCGGGGAGAGGAAAGAAGACTGCTTTCGACATTTGGAAATCATTCCCCGGGGTCACTCCAGTCTTCATCACTCTTACGGAAACGCCATCAAGTTTCAACGAAGAGTACATGTCAGTTTTAGAGTGCTTCGTTGTACTGCTGTATGACAGGACATCTTCAGAAACCAGCGTAAATGCAGCCAGGCAACACATGTTCAGTACCAAAGCTAGATCTCTCGATGGTATACCGCCAACAAGTGCAGCACTGTTACAACAAGTGAAACGGACAGTCTACCAAGGTGGACATATTTGGGGACAGTCACATGTGCGTGTTCCAGAGGTGCCTTCCCCAGATGCATGGGGGTGGAAGAAGAACGCTCTACATGAATGGGAACCACTGTGGACACTACTGCCTGAAGCAGCAATGTCTTGTTCCGAGCTGATAAAGTGTCATTGTGTGAAAGGTTGCAGGGGACAATGCAAGTGTGTCAAAGCAAATCTTAAATGCACAACACTCTGTCAATGCAGGGGTGATTGCGACCACAATGAAGGCAACTGACTGTTGTTTGTAAATGATGTAATGATATGGCGTTTTCATTCGCTAGTCGAATGTAGCCTACTGCAGTATTAGTAGTAGACATCATCATGTTTCAGTAGTATTGTCATTCAGTTGACATGGGTGTATAACTGTATATAGTTAATGTATTTGTTGTCTATCATGTCTATATACAACATGAACTGGTCAATTTATTGTTTATTTCAAGATCTGCCAATGTGGGTAATTGTGTTTTAATTCTAGTCTGATTGGTATATCAGTTTTACGGTATCGTTCTTGCCAGCAGTCAGCTATAGTGGCTACTGGTATACTGGTATATCATATCAAGGTGCTTAATAATCTGTTATAATGTGGAATGTCAACCACACCCAACTGCAGTCAGAAGTAGTTGCTTAATGATTTTGTGTTCTTACTTCCCAATATATTGCATTGCGATATTTGTTTACATTTTTATTCATGTTTGCTTCTGCTTGTACATCATATGTTACCATGGTGACAATGCATTTATTTTAAAACTCAACCATGTGGTAATTCCATGTAAAGTAATTTTACTTTTCATTTAATGTGAAATGTTTTAATATTGTTCATTTTAAAATCTCATTTCACATGCATCAGTGTACTATGTGCATAATTTAATGGTAGCGATGTATTGTTGTGCTAAACTGTTGGCAGGTGGAACAACAGAGCGATTCGGTTACTAAATTACCATATTATAAATGATGTGTACAATTACACCTTCATGCATTACATATATTATTGCAAGTAAAAAATACTTAGAATTTATATTATGAGTATAATACACCTATGTTGTGATATGATATCACATCACATTGCTTAAAATCGGTCCAATTTTTCACCGATTTCAGATTATTTGGCACAAATTATCTCTTTATGTTGAAATAAATGTATTTTATGAAAGAATTAATGCTGTAATTGGATTCCTTGTGTCTGAAAACATACAAAATGATGTTTTATTCATGTCTGTAGCTTGAATATTAAAGAAAATATCGGGTTTAATAGACATTCACGGCTCGGCTGGTGGCCATCTTGGATTTTGGCCAAATATGGCCACCAGGGGGATTTTTTTCTTGGCACTATATCTGAAATCGATTATTATGTATTCAAGATGAACTGTACGAAATTTGGTGCTTTTACCACAATCTGAACAATTGTTTCACATATCTGCCCCGCTATCTTTAAACCTTAGACATTTCGTTTGGTTTGCTCTTTGTTGTTGAAGTGTGCAGTGTCACCATGCTTAGATCAAAAGAGCTCTCTGAGGCTTTCAGAAAGAAGGTTATAGATGCCTACGAGTCTGGGAAGGGATTTAAAAAGATCTCCAAACAATTTGAAATCAATCATTCGACTGTCCGGAAGATCATCTACAAGTGGAGAAGATTCCAAACAACTGCCAACTTGTTCAGGTCAGGCCGCCCCAGCAAGTTCAGCCCGAGAACAGACCGCAAGAAGAGCTGAACTTGCGAGAGCAACTGAAACAAGTCTCTAAGATCCCCAGAATGTCATCATGGGATCTACAGGTAGCTCTTGCCACTGTTGATGTCAAAGTGCACGAGTCTACCATTAGAAAGAGGCTGCACAAATTTGATCTACATGGGAGGTGTACCAGGAGGAAACCTTTGCTGTCCAGAAAGAACATCAGGGCAAGACTAAAGTTTGCCAATGAACACCACGGCAAAGACAAGCACTTCTGGAACAATGTGCTCTGGACAGATGAGTCAAAGGTAGAGCTATTTGGCCACAGTATCAGAAGACATGTTTGGCGAAAACCAAAGACAGCATTTGACCACAAGAACCTGATACCAACTGTAAAGCATGGTGGTGGAAATATTATGGTTTGGGGCAGCTTTGCTGCATCAGGGCCTGGGCAGCTCACCATCATATAATCCACTATGAATTCTTCATTGTACCAGAGGGTGCTTGAGGATAATGTGAGGCCATCTGTCGGAAAGTTGAAGCTCAACCGAAGGTGGACCTTGCAACATGACAATGACCCTAAACATACCAATAAATCCACCAAGGAATGGCTGAAAAGAAAGAAATGGAGGGTTCTGGAATGGCCAAGTCAAAGCCCGGATCTAAATCCCATCGAGATGTTGTGAGGGGATGTGAAACGAGCTGTGCATGCAAGAAGTCTGCAAGAAGCTGTGTATGCAAGATTGAGTACCAGTTCACTGGTAATTCCCTGCTTGTCGTAAAAGGCGACAAAAAGGGTTGGTGGCAGGAAGGGCATCCGGCCGTAAAACATTGGTTCAAAAAGGGGACCAAAAAACAACAACAACCACGGTCCCCGAAAAAGGCCAACCCCCGCTTGCGGGGAAAAATGGCCTCTAAAGGTGTTTTTTTTTTTTTTTTTTTGTGCATGCAAGAAACCCCTCAAACATCACACAGCTGAAAGAATTCTCCATGGAGGAGTGGGCAAAAATTTCTCCCAGTCGATGTCAGAGACTGGTAGACAGTTATAAGAAACGCCTACTTGAGGTTGTTTCTGCCAAAGGGGGCAATACCAAGCCAAGGGTGTACTTACTTTTTCCACATGCGAAATTTGCATTTATGTCGATTTAAATTATACAATGGACTACAAAATGTAAATGTTTCATGATATTTGTTATATTATATCACCTTTATCTATCAATATTGTTGAAATGAGGATCAAATAGTTGCATGTTGAAATATGTTGAAAAAGTCAAAACTTTACATGGGGTGTACTTACTTTTTCACGTGACTGTATATATCTATATATCTATATATGTGTCAGACCACCAGATTCTTGTACCAGATGCGCTAAACATCTACTGCGTATAAACGCCGTTGAAAGGCGGCGCCGCGTGTTTCACCGTTTTCGCTTCCGGATTGATCGTTTATCAGCAATAAACCTCCGGAAATATACCTTTATTGGACACAGTTTCGTCTTATATTTCACCCATTGACGGAAAAATATACGATGTTTCGTTCTGTGACAGTGGCATTACCTGTTATGACCATTGAAGCCTGAATTTTGCTTCGGACTCGATGGTCATTTTCCGCGATTCTGCGGCAACAGTCGCCTGGTGGCGCGCTAGTCGCTACACGTGTTTGTTTAGATAATGATTAATGATACTGATAATGAATAATACTGATACGTGACTGATAATGATTGAGACAGTCATCATAGTTTGTGCAATTGATAAGACCTGCACATGCTGCTCAGTGCTGTGCATCCAGTGTGCATGATATTTTATTCATATACCGGACAAAGAATATCGTTTACTGAACAATGCTGTACTTGTATGTACTTTGTGAATTAGGCTCACAAGATAATGACTTGACCTTTGAATCACACTTCTGGCTGCCAACTTAATATCCCGTGGGGTTTTCAAGTGTAAGTAGTACGATGCCACATGCATTTCTTGTCCTTCATGGATAAGTCAAGCCTAGTGTACATACGTCTTGTAAATGGGGCTTCACCAAACATGTGGGTGAAAATTCTATACACGTAGGCCTACTCGTCATTTTGCCTTGACATTTTGGCATGACAGCTTGAGCTAGCGTACAGATGGGGGGCGATGATTTACAGTATTTGTGTACAGTTGCATTGCAGATTATGCTTGAAGATTCAATGCAGATTATGCTGTACATAATAAATACAGCAGTAGTTGAAGAAACATGTGCGTGTTTGTTTCCCATAAATTCCAATTAAAATCAGTGCTGGTCACAACTTATTTGCTCGGAAAAAAGTGAAAAATACAGAATATTGGCAAGGTGCTAAAAAAATAATTGGCACTCGGCCAACAACTCTTATGGTACTTTTATTTACTTTACTTGTCCAACATCATGCTTGAAAAAAACCTTTAAACCCTAGAAATTGATTCTGATTGTAAATTACTGGTTGGTATCTTTTGCGAAATTTTCTAGATTTCCTGGCATGAAAAGTTGAAAAACTTGACATTTTGGGGAACACGTGAATATTTAAATTTTTGTTTTCATGAATTTGTAATTGCCCAATTTGACCAACCCTGCTATTTTATGAAGGTACAGGGTTGGTACTTTAATGCTGCAGGTATAACTCGAAATCCATAATTTGAGCATCTGGTACAAGAATCTGGTGGTCTGACATATATATATATATATATATATATATATATATATATATATAAAAAACTTTTCACCCAATCTCTCAATGGTGAAGAATCGTTAAAAAATAAAATAATTCCTTTATCCGAATCCATATTCAGATCTTCAACACAATCGAATCGATTCGTCCTTGTACACCCATATACAGAATGTACACCCTTGTCACACACCCAACTGCTCCACCAAATTTCGTCAGAATCTGTCCACAACTTTTTGAGATATCTTGTTCACAGACAAACAGACAAGGGTGAAAACATAACCTCCATGCACCTTCGGTGGTGGAGGTAAACATACCAGATGAGAACCATCACTTACCTCTCACTTCAATGTGTGACTCCTCCACAGCCTTGCCCTTGGAGAAGGGATTGTAAGATGGAAGCACCAACAACACAAAGCAGCAAAGGAAAACCTGTTTGGATGGATCAGGGGCAAGGTTATGGTTTATAAGTAAACTGGGGTCAGGGGAATAGGTTACAAACAAGGTGCGTTAGACCACGCAACACAGGTTTACGTCTTGGAGATCATAATCCCACCTGAGAATGTTGTCTCAAAATGGGTTTAAATTATTCTACACCTTTTTAGATTTCCACGAGAAATTATTCTCAAAATAAAACTTTCTTTTTCGTCCGTCGAAGAGACACTTGGAGTCATGAAAGAAGGAGGTTAGTCGAGAAAAATGGCCTTAAAACGATCATTCATTCATTCAAAACCACCTTTCGAGGCCATTTTTCTCCACGAAGCAGGGGTTGGCCTTTTTTTGGCACGAGTGGTCCCATTTTTGAAGCAATATTTTACAGCCGGATGCCCTTCCTGCTGTCAACCCTGTAAGTCGCCTCTTGCGACACAGGGAATTACCAGTGAACTGGTACTGAATTTGCCGACCTTGGAAGGATGACAGGCTGAGTCAACCCCCCTGGTGTTAATTCAGCAATCGACCGGGATTCGAACCCTGGATCCTGGGATCCCAAGCCGGCACCCTAACCACTCAGCCAACACCAGGCTTCCATTCATTCATTCAGACGCACCATATTCTTGTACACATGTATAAATTTATGTGTAAATGCCACTAATTTTGCATTGCATATTTATCAGTAAATGTTTAAATCACATAATGATTTGCAGCCTTGGCTCTTGACTTGACTTGTGCAGGATGGCCATGGCGGCGTGCAGCCTGCGCGGATTGGCCGTGCCGTTGCTACGACGATTCTATACCGAAAGGACTTGGTGTGGGTGGAGGCAACCATTATAGAGAAGACAGAGACGTGGCCAAAAATATCCTTTCACTACAAAGCTCGGAAAAGACAGCAACGCAAACATGGGTGTGGTGCTGACCGGGCCGCCGTGGTGCTGACCGGGCCGCCGTGGTGCTGACCGGGCAAACGTGGCGTGGTGCTGACGGGGCCCCCGCAGCCGTGTTCCCCCCCCCCCCCAGAATTTCCATGTTATAAACGTTTCCCAGTATGTACCCTGGATTAGAATAGGTACAACTACATATGGGCAGGGTACAACCCGAAGTGGAGATCGGTTTCTGAGGTTTGGGACATGGAATGTAGGGACAATGACAGGGAGATCAGGAGAAGTGGTGGAAGTATTGGTCAGAAGAAAAGTGGACATATGTTGTGTGCAAGAGACGAGATGGAAGGGAAGTTGTGTGAGAATGGTGAAGGGTAGGCTGGGACAGAAATACAAGTTTGTGTGGCAAGGGTGCCTGGAGGGCGTGAATGGTGTTGGTGTCCTGTTTTCTGAGGAGTTTGTAGACAGTGTGGTGAGTGTGACTAGAGTGAGTGATAGGTTGATGATGGTGAAAATGATGATTGGAAAGCTCTTGGTGAACGTCATCTCGGGATATGCTCCGCAGGTTGGTCGGAGCGATGAAGAGAAGGACAAGTTCTGGTGTGCGATAGAGAAGCTGATGGAAAACGTGAAAGATGAGGAAGTTGTTGTGGTAGGAGGAGACCTAAATGGACATGTGGGAAGGAGTATGGATGGTTTTGAGGGAGTTCATGGGGGTTACGGATATGGTGTGAGAAATGGAGAAGGTGAAAGGATTTTGGAGTTTGCTGATGGAGCTGATTTGTTGATTTGTAACACTCAGTTCCAGAAAGAGGATAATAAGCTTGTTACATACACGTCAGGTGGGTCGACGACAACCGTTGACTACCTGATGGTGCATAGGCGAGATAGGGGGCACCTCCGGGACACAAAGGTGATCCCGGGGGAGGAGGCTGTTTCACAGCACCACTTGGTTGTCTGCTACATAAGGGTAAAAGGTGCGAGGAGAGCTCGGCGGGTGAGGTACCAACCGAGAATGAAGGTGTGGAGGTTGAAAGAGGTGACAGTAAGGGAGGCATTAAAAGAGAGGCTGAGTAGGGTAGAGGATGATGTGGTTGAGCTTGAAAGTGGTTGGATGTCAATGAAAGCTAGTCTGTTGGGAGCCGTTGGTGAGGTATGTGGATGGACAAAAGGACCACCGAGGCACTCGGAAACATGGTGGTGGGATGATGAAGTTGGAAAGAGGATTGACGAGAAGAGGAAGAAGTTCAAGGAGTGGCAGAAGGCGAAGGGTACGGGAGCAGAAACAGCAGAGCATGAAAGTTATAAGGCAGCCAAGAAGGCTGCAAAGAAAGAGGTAGCAAAGGCGCAGGGAGGCATGTAGGAAAATGTTCGGAGAACGCATGGATTCGGAAGAGGGTCAGAGAGCAGTATTCAGGATTGCAAAGCAGATAGCGAAAGAGAGGTGTGATGTGATGGGGGTGAGTTGCTTGAAGGATGAAGTGGGACAAATCGTTGTGGACCCAGATGGAATTAAAGGAAGATGGAAAAGATATATGGAAATGCTGTTGAATACAGAGAATGAATGGGATGGCAACATAGAGAGTAACCCAGTTTTAGGACCGGCAGAGAAGATAACTGAGAAGGAAGTTGAGGAAGCAATAAAAGCAATGAAGAGTAGAAAAGCGGGAGGGCCGACGGGAGTTGTGGGAGATATGTTGAAGGCAGCAGGAAGTTGGGGTGTGAAGAGAATGCCAGAGATCTGTAATCTGGTGGTGAAAGAAGGCCGCATTCCAGTGGATTGGGAACTGAGTACCCTCGTCCCTCTATACAAGGGGAAAGGTGACCCTCTAGAGCAGGGGTCAGGAACCTTTTTGACTGGGAGAGCCATAAAAGCCAAATATTTCTAAATATATTTCATTGAGAGCCATATAGTATTTTTAACGTATAATAAATTAAATATGTCTTACTTTTAATGCGACTTCTGGTGCTGCATGGTTTTGCTGATGGCCTTGTAGTCTGGTTCATACGTGGTGAGGTTGAGCTTCATGCAGGTGTTGAGGCTTCCATCAGTTAAACGTGAGCGTAGGTTGGTCTTAATGTTCCTCATATGCGAGAATGACTGCTCACATGCATATGTAGAGCCAAACATGGTCAATACGGCAATACTCACACGCTGCATTGTGTGGTATGTCACAGGAAGCTCGTTCCAAGTTTTAAGAATCAGCTGGTCTTCAGGTTGAAGATTTTTCATTTCTGTCCACTTGTGTTCCCTCACCAGCTCTGCTCGCTGTCGCGCAAGACTTTCCAACTCTCCATTAAGTGACTTGAACTTACTCATCCACATGTCTGATGCCTTCAGGTCAGCAACTTCCAGCTCAAAGTCTCCGATAGAGACCCCGGGGATGCATGTCAGGTCGATTTTGTCCACTGCACACTCATGTGGATGAGTGATGAACTTGAAAAGACCAGTGCGCGCACGAAATTCTCCAAAACGTGCTTTGAATGACTGCAGGAGATTGGACGTAAAGCCAGCTAGCTGCTGGAGATCCAGATGTTGAGTGGAGTCACTTGCTAAGCATGCATCTCTAAATTGTTGCAGTCTTTCAAAGTGCAGAAGACGACCTGTTTCAATGTCCCTGAGAAAGACTTCCAGCTTGCTTTCAAATGCAAACACTGCTTGTTGAAGGGATGAGATTGTATTTCCAATACCTTGCATTTTCACATTGAGCTGGTTCAGATGGCCAGTTATGTCCACGAGATAGTGAAATTGCAGGAGCCAGTCAGTGTTGTCTAGCTCAGGATGCTTGACGCCTTTCATTTCAAGAAAAGTCCGGATTTCACTCAGGCAAGCTGCAAAACGGCTGAGCACCTTCCCCCTTGACAACCAACGCACGTTGCTGTGTAAAAGCAGACCGGGATAATGATTCCCAACTTCTTCTAACAGAGCTTTAAACTGGCGATCATTTAAAGCTCGGGCAACAATAAAGTTGACCACTCGAATGACCAGCGACATCACCTCACCAAGCTCCTGGCCACACGTCTGAGCGCAAAGCGCCTCCTGGTGCAGGATGCAATGAAAACTTAGGATGGCTCTCTTTTCATGTTCACGGAGAAGCGCTACAAATCCTTTGTTCTTCCCCAACATACAGGGTGCACCATCAGTACAGACAGAAATAAGTTTATCCATCGGTAGTTTTTTTTCTTTAGCAAACTCCATGAAAGACATGAATAAATCCTCTCCTCTTGTTGTCCCTTTCATTGGCAAAACAGCCAAGCTTTCCTCACGCAGTGTGTCACCTGCAGCATACCTGGCAATTATACTGCACTGAGATAGATGGCTAACGTCTGTTGACTCATCTAACGCGAGAGAAAAGTATGTCCCGGCGTTTATGTCCTTAATTTGTGTTTCCTCGACTTGATTTGCCATCATGATGCTACGATCGTGCACAGTTCTTGCTGACAGGGGCATGTCTTTTATTCGTTTGATTATCTTGTCTTTATTTGGAAAGTCATCAAACAGTTCATTGGCCACATCAAGCATGAATGTTTTGGCATACTCGCCATCTGTGAATGGCTTTCCATTCCTTACTATTGCCAAAGCACCCGCAAAGCTAGCAGAATTCCCGTCACCTTGCTTGGTCCACACACGTAGTTGCTGCTGACTCGTCTGCACTCTCCGCTGTAGCTCCTCGCATGCCCTTTTCCTGCTGTCCCCCGCTGGATATTTCGATGCAAATGAAGCATGGTGCGTATCGAAGTGCCGCTTTATATTTGACCGTTTCATCGATGCAATTTTATCATTGCATATTAGACATACCGCAGATCCTGCTCTCTCACCAAATGCAATTTCCTCTGTCCACGCAGCCTGGAATGCACGGTAATCATCGTCTTTTTTTCTTTTCGCCATCTTTTCCGTTACAAGGGTTGAAGCGGATAAACTAGTTGGCTATCTGATAAAATTGATTTCTTCACCTTTACAATGACGCGGACATGCTCGCGAGCCATTGGTTCCCGACCCGACCCACGGGTGACCCGTGACCCGTGAAATTTATCTTCAAAACTAATTTCTGTTTACTTTAAAATGACACAGTATTATTAAGAAATATCACAAGTATTTTAAAATCAGTTCCAAACTGATTTTTTTATTTTATTTTATTTTTTTTCAACTCAAAATTGTCTGGGAGCCATATGCCGTCACCGGAAGAGCCATATATGGCTCGCGAGCCATAGGTTCCCGACCGCTGCTCTAGAGTGTGGCTCGTACCAAGCGATAAAGTTATTGGAGCATGGCATGAAGGTATTGGAAAGGGTGTTGGAGAGGAGGATAAAGAAGAAAGTGAAGATCGACGAAATGCAGTTTGGATTCATGCCAGGAAGAGGCACGACAGACGCGCTTTTTATTGTGAGGCAGTTGCAGGAGAAGTACATGGAGAAGAGGAAGAAGTTGTTTCTTGGGTTTGTTGATCTGGAGAAAGCATTCGATAGGGTTCCACGCAAAGTATTGACATGGGCAATGAGGAAGTTATGAGTGGAGGAATGGTTGATCAGAGTAGTGATGGCAATGTACAAAAGAGCGCGCACAGCTGTAAGGACGAAGGACGGGAACAGTGGTGAGTTTGAGGTGAAAGTGGGAGTGCATCAGGGGTCGGTACTAAGTTCACTACTATTTGTAGCTGTGATGGAGGTGCTGGCTCAGAACGTAAAGGAGGGTTTACCGTGGGAGTTGTTGTATGCAGATGATCTGTTGTTGATTGCGGAAAGTATGGATGGACTGAAGGAAAAGATGAACAAGTGGAAGGAATGTATGGAGACAAAAGGTCTGAAGGTGCATTGGTTTTTTTTTTTTTTTGTTTGTATACAAGATCGAGGCTCGTGAAAGAGCGAACATTAATCACACAGAAAGACAAACAGACACATAAAACAAATAACATCGGGAGCGGTAGACAAGATGGGGAGAGAGGGGGAAGGACACAAACACAACATTTGAGAGCAGGGACCGAGAGACATGGAGACATCGAGAGATCTGTGGGAGGGAGAGGGCTTTGGGGGGGAGGCATGTGAAGGGGGGGGGGGGGGGGTAGGAGAGGTATAAACATATGGACACTGCCAGGATTTCCAGGAAAGAAGTTGGAATTTCAAACAAGGTGGATCTGGGGTGAATTAGTGGGGGTAGAAAAGATCAAGGTTATGGATGGGGGAAGATAAGAGATGGTGGTGAACAGCTGTTTTAAAGACCTGGAGGGAGGAAAGGGATTGAATGGGAGTGTGGGAGTTTGTTCCACAGGCGGGAGAAAAGAGGAATGAAAGAGTGAAGGTGAGCAGAGAGCCGAGATTTCGGCAGTTTAACCATCAGAGGGTTGCTGGCAGATCTTGTGCAACCTGTAGGAATATTTGGGGGACAGAGCACAGAGAGAGCTGGGGGAGCAAGGCCGGAGAGGAGTCGGTAGAAGACAGAAAGACCACCTACCTGCCTGCGGTGAGTGAGTGAAAGGCCCTCAGAGATAGCTTCATCGCGGGAGATTCCAATGATTTTGAAAGCTTTGGATTCAACAGCGTGAAGCCGAGCCAGGTGTGAGGCAGGAGCACCAGCCCATAGGGGAGAACAGTATTCCATTGAGCTGCGGATGAAAGCCTTGTATGTGGTGAGGAGCTCAGGTGTGCCGAGGAAGGACTTCGCACGACGGAGGATGCCCAGTCGGCGACTGGCTTTGGAGGCCAGCTTGGAAATGTGGTTTTCCCAAGAAAGATCATGGCAGATAGTGAGACCCAAAAGCTTGAGCGACAGAACTTCTTGGAGAGGATTGTTGAGAAAGTAGATGGGAGGGTTGTCCAGTCGATCTTTTCGGAGAGACATAGTAAGAGAGTGAGATTTGTCAGGATTGAAAGACATGTTCCACTTGTTTGACCAGTCTGTGATTTTGTCCAGGTCTTCAGAGAGTGAGGAGGCTGCAGACTGCCGATCTGAGGGAAGAGGAATGGAGCGGCAGAGAGTGGAGTCATCAGCAAAGAGATAGAGAGGATTTTCCAGAGAGTCGGAGAGATCATTGATAAAGACCAGAAAAAGCACAGGGCCCAGCACACTTCCTTGGGGAACTCCAGCCTGAACAGGAAGGGGAGATGAGAGAAATCCATTCAGGGCCACACGTTGACTACGACCAGAGAGGAAGTCCGCAAGCCATGCATGGAGATTTCCATGGATACCATAGGAGGAGAGTTTGGTGAGCAGAGCTGGGTGCCAGACCGTATCAAAGGCCCGTGATATGTCAAGGGAGACAGCTCTGATTTCCTGTTTGGCATTGAGGACCTCCATCCATTGTTGAGACAGCAGAAGCAGCATGTCCAGAGTAGAGTGACCTGGTCTGAAACCAAATTGATGATCAGAGATCAAGCCATTGGAGAAGAGGAAAGATTTCATATCCGAAGCAATGATGGAAATCGGAATATCGGAAAGACGAAGGTGATGGCAAGTGGTAAAGCATGTGGTGAGGTGGAAAGAACTGGGAAGTGGCCCTGTGCTGTGTGCAGGAAGGGTGTCGGAGTGAACTCCATTCAATGTACAATGTGCGCCGAGTGGGTTCATCAAAAATGTAATGGTTTGAGAGGGTCATTAACCAGTGTGGCAGCTACATTCAAATGTAAGGTGTGCACAGAGGGAGCTGCAGATGGAGGAAATGTTGAGTTGGATCTTGGAGATGGCGAGAAGCTGGAAGGTGTGAAAACATTTTGCTACCTCGGAGACATGCTGAATGGAGAAGGTGGATCAGACTCGGCAACGGTTGCTAGAGTGAGATGTGCATGGAAGAAGTTTCGGGAACTGAGTGGCGTGCTGATGAGGAGGGGAGTGTCGTTGAAGCTGAAGGGAAAGGTGTATGCTGCATGTGTGAGAAGTGTTATGATTTATGGGAGCGAGACATGGGTAATGAACGTAGAGCAGCAACGAAGGTTGGAAAGGGTGGAAATGCGAATGGTTCGATGGATGTGCGGATTATCGTTGAGAGAGAGGAAGACAAATGATGAATTGCGAAAAATGATGGGAATAGAGCCTGTGATTGATGTTGTGAAGAGGAGCAGGTTGAGATGGTTTGGTCATGTGTTGAGGAAGGATGAAAGTGACTGGTGGAGAAGAGTGATGGAAATGAATGTAGAAGGAAGTAGAGGACGGGGAAGACCGAGAAAGACTTGGCCAAAGATGGTGGAAGAAGAAATGCGGGCAAGGGGGTTAACAAGGAGAGATGCACAAAATAGGGCAAGATGGAGAAGATTGTCATGGGGACCGCAAGGCTAACCCCCACTCTAGCAGGGAAAATGGCCTTAAAATGCATGTTGTTGTTGTTGTTGTTGTTGTTTACATCACATCATGATGCAGTCCTGATCCTCCATCCATAGCAGAAGACAACGTCTGCGACTCCTATTTTACGAAGTATCTTGGTCATGCTGGCTCACTGCATCGGCTACTTTATCAAACATCCAATCCATTTATTATATTGCACTTGTCATTGAGGAAGAAGAATCACAAAGTATAAATCGAACCCACCCACACATGCGGAGCGAAAAGAGGGGTGAAGCAATTGGTTCACTTTGCCGTCTGTCCACGGATCGAGTGAAGACTTAATTTCAATTGAATGTTATATTTTGGACATGAATCGGTACAGTGACCTGCAGTTTAGCAGTACTTTGGCTTTGAAATTGGCAAATTGTACGGAATCTGATCCCGAGTGCATGTGCACTAGCAAGGCAATGGTTTTCGTATGTCTGCCTGGCAGTCAAACAGAAAACTTACTGTTTTTAGGGATGTCATAAATGACACAAACAACAGGTACAAATAACTAATTTAACACGTTAAACAAGGTGTGGTGTAAAAGACGGTGCATCAACGGTGGTGAACTTGCAAAAAAAAAGTTTTTTTTTTTTCTTCAGCATTAAAAAATCTTAATTTTATTTCTATTTAGTTATATACTTAAACAATGAACACAAATGGCCTTCTTTGGACTATCATAAACCTGTTTCGCAGTACCTGGAAAATATTTATGCTGTCTCATGCCCTGAGGGCACGGTAACTGTTAGATTCAGCCATAGTTATATTATAGACTAGAGGGAGTACATACCACGTGACCCCGTGCCGACAAGGACGACCGGCAGCCATGTTTTTTGGGGGCAACATTTGTTGACAACGTACATGTACATTGTCCATGTACATGACCTAGTTGTGTCGCGAATATTTCCTTTTGGCAAGATGTCGAAAAGTTATGCCTCCTATGGGTGCACAAATCGCAGCAAACAGGAGAAGGATGTTAGTTTTCACAGGTGTGTACTCTGTCTGGCTTTTTCTTTTTAAAAGTAGAAATTTTGGTCGGAATTTGGTCAGATTCATTGAGAGTGGTGGACTGGGATACAACAAGAAACAGGGCTGTATGGCTCTCTTTTATGTCATGCGGTCATGGGTCTTATTGTTGTCGCCATTACAATAAGACTGAGAGGGAAGTTGAGGAAGCGATAAAAGCAATGAAGGGTAGAAAAGCGGGAGGGCCGACGGGAGTTGTGGGAGATATGTTGAACGCAGCAGGAAGTTGGGGTGTGAAGAGAATGACAGAGATCTGTAATCTGGTGGTGAAAGAAGGCCGCATTACAGTGTATTGGGAACTGAGTACCCTCGTCCCTCTATACAAGGGGAAAGGTGACCCTCTGGAGTGTGGCTCGTACCGAGCGATAAAGTTATTGGAGCATGGAATGAAGGTATTGGAAAGGGTGTTGGAGAGGAGGATAAGGAAGAAAGTGAAGATCGACGAAATGCAGTTTGGATTTATGCCAGGAAGAGGAACGACAGACGCGCTTTTCATTGTGAGGCAGTTGCAGGAGAAGTACATGGAGAAGAGGAAGAAGTTGTTTCTTGGGTTTGTTGATCTGGAGAAAGCATTCGATCGGGTTCCACGCAAAGTATTGACATGGGCATTGAGGAAGTTAGGAGTGGAGGAATGGTTGATCAGAGTAGTGATGGCAATGTACAAAAGAGCGCGCACAGCTGTAAGGACGAAGGACGGGAACAGTGGTGAGTTTGAGGTGAAGGTGGGAGTGTATCAGGGGTCGGTACTAAGTCCACTACTATTTGTAGCTGTGATGGAGGTGCTGGCTCAGAACGTAAAGGGGGGTTTACCGTGGGAGTTGTTGTATGCAGATGATCTGGTGTTGATTGCGGAAAGTATGGATGGACTGAAGGAAAAGATGAACACGTGGAAGGAATGTATGGAGACAAAAGGTCTGAAGGTGAATATCGGAAAGACGGAGGTGATGGCAAGTGGTAAAGCATGTGGTGAGGTGGAAAGAACTGGGAAGTGGCCCTGTGCTGTGTGTAGGAAGGGTGTCGGAGTGAACTCCATTCAGTGTACAATGTGCGCTGAGTGGGTTCATCAAAAATGTAGTGGTCTGAGAGGGTCATTAACCAGTGTGGCAGCTACATTCAAATGTTAGGTGTGCACAGAGGGAGCTGCAGATGGAGGAAATGTTGAGTTGGATCTTGGAGACGGCGTGAAGCTGGAAGGTGTGAAAACATTTTGCTACCTCGGAGACATGCTGAATGGAGAAGGTGGATCAGACTCGGCAACGGTTGGTCGAGTGAGATGTGCATGGAAGAAGTTTCAGGAATTGAGTGGCGTGCTGATGATGAGGGGAGTGTCGTTGAAGCTGAAGGGAAAGGTGTATGCTGCACGTGTGAGAAGTGTTATGATTTATGGGAGCGAGACATGGGTAATGAACGTAGAGCAGCAACGAAGGTTGGAAAGGGTGGAAATGCGAATGGTTCGACGGATGTGCGGAGTATCGTTGAGAGAGAGGAAGACAAATGATGAATTGCGAAAGATGATGGGAATAGAGCCTGTGATTGATGCTGTGAAGAGGAACAGGTTGAGATGGTTTGGTCATGTGTTGAGGAAGGATGAAAGTGACTGGTTGAGAAGAGTGATGGAAATGAATGTAGAAGGAAGTAGAGGACTGGGAAGACCTATAAAGACTTGGCTAAAGATGGTGGAAGAAGAAATGCGGGCAAGGGGGTTAACAAGGAGAGATGCAGAAAATAGGGCAAAATGGAGAAGATTGTCATGGGGACCGCAAGGCTAACTCCCGCTCTAGCAGGGGAAATGGCCTTTAAAATGCATGTTGTTGTTGTTGTTGTTGTTGTCATGGGTCTTATTGTTGTCGCCATTACAATAAGACCCATGGTAAAAGAGAGCCATACAGCCATGCTTGTCGGGCTAGACAGGCACAGGCATGACAGGCGAAGTTGATGTCTTTTTGCAACTCTTTCAATCTTTGGAACAAAGGCCTTTCCATTCATGTCATTGTGGCCAAGCATTACACGAGGCCTTACACTAAAAATGAACTTCAAACCTGCGAGAGTTCATTTTTCTGTCATCTGGTCATCATGATCGTGACCGATGGACTGATAACACCTACAACAGTACAGAAATGTTTCGAGGCAATTCGGACCCGAACCATCTCAGACCCAGACCAGCTCGGGTCCAGACCAACTCAGACCCAAGTACCAACTTGGACCCAAGAGTTTTTTTCAGTGTGACTTATCTTAATTCTTATCATGAAGTATCATTCTTTTAGTCTTTTTTTTTTATAAATCCAAGTGGGACAAAAGTACTAATTATGGGAAAAAAATTTTTTAAAGTGAAAATGGAAAAGTAAAAGTAAATACATGTAGGCCTCAACAGTAAAATTAATTTTTTTTGGTCAGGTTTTAATTTACTTTGGTCAGGTCAATTAATTGTAAATTAATTTACAATTTAAGTAAGAAAATTAAAGAAAATTAAGTGCAGACTTTGTATCTTTGTTACAAGAGTCGATTTTTTGTTCTATTTATCAATTCCATTGTTGCTCTTTTTACAAACTGTTTAGGTCAAATATTTCGATCAGTACCATTTATAAATTCACATATGATTAAAATTAGTACAAATTGCAGTTCACATTAAAAGTATACCAGAGGAGATGAACAACCTTTTCATCAAAACCACTGAAGAAATTATATTCTATCTTGTTTTTCTGTATGGTTGTGCGATCTTTTATTAATTGCAGTGAAACAAAGAGAATTGTGGATTTATTTCTGAAATTGACTTGTATAGTATGTGTATTTATTTCAGCTTCATTCTTTTTTCTTTTTCTTTTTATGGAAGAACATTGGCAGTTAATGGCCCAATGACATCGTCACATGACGTCAAGGGGAAAGTTCAGATTGAGGTATTGGAAACTGTGAAGGGGTCTGTGTTTCCTGACTTGGCTGATCATTTTCATGAGCAAGACCTCGCAGACGAAGATGACCATGGCAGCCAGCTGGTCAAAATGATCAGTAAACTTTTTGTGCAGAGTGCTGCACTACCACGGGCGACTGTGTACAGAAAAAAAACCCACGTTTAGAGGCCATTTTTCCCCGCAAGCGGGGGTTGGCCTTTTTCGGGGACCGTGGTTGTTGTTGTTTTTTGGGTCCCCTTTTTGAAGCAATGTTTTACGGCCGGATGCCCTTCCTGCCGCCAACCCTTTTTGCCACCTTTTTACGACAAACAGGGAATTACCAGTGAACTGGTACTCAATTTGCCGACCTTGGAAGGATGACAGGCTGAGTCAACCCCCCTGGCGTTAATTCAGCGATCGACCGGGATTCGAACCCAGGATCCTAGGATCCTAAGCTGGCACCCTAGCCGCTAGCCCAACACCAGGCGACTGTGTACAGGAAAAAAAAAACAAAAAAAAAAAAACAAACAAACCACCTTTAGAGGCCATTTTTCCCCGCAAGCGGGGGTTGGCCTTTTTCGGGAACCGTGGTTGTTGTTGTTTTTCGGTCCCCTTTTTGAAGCAATGTTTTACGGCCGGATGCCCTTCCTGACGCCAACCCTTTTTGCCGCCTTTAACGACAAGCAGGGAATTACCAGTGAACTGGTACTCAATTTGCCGACCTCGGAAGGATGACAGGCTGTCTCAACCCCCCTGGCGTTAATTCAGCGATTGACCGGGATTCGAACCCAGGATCCTCGGATCCTAAGCCGGCACCCTAGCCGCTAGCCCAACACCAGGGATCGACTGTGTACAGAAAGATATGTCAAAAACAATAAAGTCTCTAAGTGGCACCAGCTTACAAAAACAATTTTGTTTCTGGATCAGTGAATGTTGTATGTTTACAAAACCTAGATTTTTTTTTCTTGGACTCCCATGAATAACATTAAGATTTTACTGGAGATATGTATCATTGTTTTCAAAAACACTGTTAGTCATATGATACATATTCTTGCATCAGGTTAATTTTGCCCTTATACCGGGCCCAGACCATCTCGGTGTACATTAAAGGATAGCAAACCTTAAAGACTTTTTTCCCCACGTATAAAAAGATGCTAGAGAAGTCTAAAACAACTACACATTTTCCCTTTGGTGTTTTCTTTAGTGGCTTTTTGACCCGAAATATATTTGTACATTTTCCATGGGCAGTACCATCTTGAGACCTGTAGCCTGGTGTTGGCTTAGCGGTTAGGGTGCCGGCTTGGGATCCTGGGGTCCTGGGTTCGAATCCCGGTCGATCGCTGAATTAACGCCAGGGGGGTTGACTCAGCCTGTCATCCTTCCGAGGTCGGCAAATTGAGTACCAGCTTGCTGGGATGAATGATCCCGGTGTGTACCCCGGTTTAGAATAGGTACACCATTTCCCTGCGCATCGTAAGAGGTGACCAAGGGTTGGCGTCAGGAAGGGCATCCGGCCATAAAAACATTGCCTCAAACAGGGAACCATGATCGTCATGGGGCCCGCAAGGCTAACCCCCACTCTAGCGGGGAAAATGGCCTTAAAACGATCATTCATTCATTCATTATTCAGTACCATCTTGAGACCCTGTGAGGTAATGGGGTCCCATCGATCCAGACTACCATTACAAGGTCAATTCTAAAACATGCCTGTAGCAACCTCACATGTGCAGCCTCAACAAAATCCAACAATCTGCTTTGGATTTTTCTTAGGTCATGTGTAGAATGGATGGGGTGTTTGTTTATTTGTTGGGGTATTTGTTTGTGGCTGGTTGGTTGGGTGGGTGGGTGGGTGGGTAGTTGAGTGGTTGGGTGGGTGGTTGATTTTGTATTTATTATTATTATTTTTTTAAATTAAGGTTTGAATTATAAATGAAGTTGCAATGAATTGAATAAAATATGAAAGTGATCTTTGTCACTGTGCCTCAGTTTTTTATGTTGCAGTTTTATACTAACAGCATATAAGTGTGATTGTGCCCGTTAGTGAGCAAAGTGAATGTCCAGATGACCGAGTATAACTTAGTTTTATCATGGGTGTGTTATAATCAACTGTTTTACACTCCATTAATAAATCGGGAAAATAGAACTTTTTTTTAGGGAAATAAATGTGTCGTTCGTTCGTGTGGTTGCCAACTTCAATCAAGATTGGTGCTTTAATGTACGATAGATAGTGGCAATGACCATATTGTTCGTTTAGATTAAAGAAAAAAGAAACAAATAATAAAAATCAACTTTAAATGGTCACTCGTTCTTAGACATAGCGTTACTGCGTTAGTGTGCTTGTTGCCCCCCAAAAACATGGTGGCCAGGTCTCCATGGTGACACGGCCAGGTTCTGTACACGGCATAGCGAGTGCGCCCTCTAGTCTATAAATGACTCGATGGATTCAGCATTCACGCCGTCTCAGGCCCTGAGGGCACATTAACAGATATTCAGCATTCACGCCGTCTCAGGCCCTGAGGGCACATTAACAGATATTCAGCATTCACGCCGTCTTAGGCCCTGAGGGCACATTAACAGATATTCAGCATTCATGTCGTCTCATGCCCTGAGGGCACAATAACTGTTAGATTCAACATTCAGGCCGTCTCATGCCCTGAGGGCAGAGGAACTGAGATTCAGCATTCAGACCTTCTTTTTCTCTTTCATAAGGCTTGTTTCCATAAACCTCTTTCAAAGACGTCACAAAAAAAAAAATCTTTCCCACCAAGGTATCCTGGTCTTCTGCCCCAATTGGATCATCGAATCATGTGCTTGTGAAGGTCAACGTTTCTCCAACCATTCTCAGAGAACACCCTCAGTGCCGGTGAGTCTGCAGTTCACTTAGACAAACTGACAAGGACTGCAAGCAGCCATCGCTCTTCAGGACTTGTCTCCTGTAATTACCTTCCCTCATATGAACTCAGCCTGGGAATTTTGCCACAGACACCTGTTTCTCCCTTAAGCACAGATTAATTCCATCTCACCTTTAGTTAGCATACCCATCCTCCTGTTCATGGTACACTGGATGCTGTGGTGAGGCAGTTTCCCTGAAACAACTTGCATTCTCCTCGTGGAAGGCAAATCCAATCGAAGATCATTCCGCAAAGCCTGCAACAAGTGTGTGTGTCTAATCTCAGGAGAGTCAGAAAACAACATCTGGCCAACCTCAAGAATTAGCTTTCAAACTTGTCTGCCTCCTCTAAAACCTGGTGACGCCTTGTTAAGCCCATTTCAAGTGTATGCTCCCATTCCATCCTGTCCCTCTCTTCAAATGGCACCACAGCCATTTCCGCTCGTGAGAAGGCTGGATGACTCAATTCTGTGTCTACTTCCAAATCTTGTGTCCCCAACCCCTCACACTCTGTAGCCACCCTACCCAGGCGTACCCAACTGCTCCTGGATTATGTGTCATTTGCACTTGAGAAGGTGGAAAAGTTTCTGGCAACTCTCAACTCTGACTATGCAATTGTACCAGATAGAATCAGCTCACATGTCCTAAAAAATCTGCTCTGCTGCTCCTCGACTTCCCCTCTCTGCCCCTTTAACCCTGACATTTGACAGACATCATCTTGCATCTGCCGCGAAATCAGCCAACATCACGACATTACATAAAAGGGGCAAAAACTGATCCCCTTAACTACAGACCTCTCAGCTTACTTCAAATCATCAGCAAGGTCATGGAATCTATCAGGTTTCATGGTTTTGGAGTCATGGAGGGAGGGAAGCCACACACACACACACACACACACACACACACACACACACACACACACACACACACACACACACACACACACACACACACACACACACACACACACACACACACACACACACACACACACACACACACACACACACACACACACACACACACACACACACACACACACACACTACAATGACAGCTATCACTGGCTCTTTGACTATACAATTACGTTTTACTCATAACTTTCGAATAAAGTGTCTTTTACGTTACCAACATTGACTTTTTTTGTTGTTGTGTTTTCAAGGTGTCAAATCTCTGTTTTAAGGAGTGTGAACTGTATCAATTTGTATCTTTGTATTTGTTTGGGGAGTGGGGGCTTCGGTAAACTACCGAGAGTTCGAGTTAATGTTAGGTTTAAAAGAAAATTAATTGTAAATAATGTATCATGGATTGCCATTTTATCTTACACTTACAAATACCACTGACTGGATACCACTTTGACACTGGCGGTCACAGACTACAGCATAGTAAAATAAATAAATAAAAATAAACCTTTTTTTACTCTTCCATGCCTGTATTGTTTTCTCTTGTTCCTGTTTAATAATAAATAAATAAATCACTCATTCACCAGCAAATAATATACGGGCCACAAAAAAAAAAAATCTGTTTCGGTGGCCCAGCGGACTATTACACCTCCATAACGCCCCCCCCCCCCACACCCCGCCGGTAGACCTCCTCAGGGCCCGATATTTTTAATGCCGTGAACAAACTTTAGTTACAACATAACAAACATCATTTGTACCAAATTTGGTCACAATCCAATCAGCGGTTTTGGAGAAGAAGTTGCAAGTGGTTATGGACCGACGGACGACGCGCCATCGCATAAGCTCCCCTGAACGTAGTTCCAGGTGAGCTAGAAATGAAAAGATCTAACAATGTAATCTGCCTTGTTGGTGTCAATCAAATAAAGATCTTTTCACAAGCTTGATTTGAAGGCCTGGTGTCCTGCACCAATAAGATAATACAAAACATTGGGGGTGCACTCAATAAAAGTGACAGGAGAGCTCTGGAGTAGTGAGTCTGTTGGTTCTGGCTCTGGGCCATTGCACACTCATCTGCGTTCAAGTCAGACATCAAAGAGAATATACCAACAACAGAGCTATCCTGCAACCAATCTAGTTTTGCAATTATATTGTGGTTGAATTAAGAATTTCAAACAAATATCGGGAAAATGTTTCTGTGATATGGGTGATATGTAGAGATTGAAATGAAGAGACACAGAAACTTGCCATGAGGCAGGTACTGGTTTGTGATGCTTTCTTCGAAGTTCTTTTCACCATCGTCTGCAAATGGGAAAGCTGAGCCAAAAGCGATCTGCAAAAAACAAGTGTGACATTAGTAAGTCATTTTCCATCGGAGATGCACTGGCCTGTCAAATCAACACGACGACGTGCTTATGAACCCATATTCAAGCAGGTCCATAAATTCCATCCATAACAAAGAAAATTAGAAAGAGCAATCAGATTGCATACCCTCGCCAGGACATGTTTGGGTGGTGTCTGTTTCGTGTTGTTTGGGATAAGGTTCGTTTTTCTATTCAAGATGGCTGCCAAACCACGTGACCATTTTTCACACACTGTGCAGCAATGGCATGAGATTTGTAAAACTTAGCATCGATAGGGTAGGCACTTTCAAAGAACCAATTTTTTGAATACATTCCTTAAATCCAATATGGCTGTCAAACCATGTGACTGATGAGGGTTTTTTTTTTCAACATTTCATAATGGAGGCACCTATGACGTCATCATTAACATATTTTATTCCCCATGGAGTTCTTTACAATGAGCCACGTCTCAATTTTTTATATTCAGCACTTTTGGAGATAGAGGTGCAAAGTTTTTCGGTTTTTCCAAGATGGCGGCCGAATCACGTGACCGATGACGTTATAATTTTCATCAAAAAATGCCACAGCAGGAGGAGCTCATATGGTGAAAATTTCGTGTCAATCGGACCAATGGTTGCAAAGAAAAGCATACTCACATTCTGTGTGGACAAACAGACAGTCAAATGAAAAATCGGTCAGAGACCGAGGACGTGCCGGCCCAAGGTGGTCGCCTGCCTCTAAATCCTGCCCAAGGTGGCCGCCTGCCCCTAAATCCGGCCCAAGGTGGTCACCTGGGTCCCCTGCCTCTAAATCCGGCCCAAGGTGGTCGCCTGGGTCCCCTGCCTCTAAATCCGGCCCAAGGTGGTCGGATGGGTCCCCTGCCTCTAAATCCGGCCCAAGGTGGTCGCCTGGGTCCCCTGCCTCTAAATCCGGCCCAAGGTGGTCGCCTGGGTCGACTGCCTCTAAATCCGGCCCTGGTTATACTGCAGAACATTTCAGCATCAAAGTCCAGAATCCAGCATGACAAATTTGTAATTGCATTGCAGTCCAAGTGCATTCGCCAACAAGGTCACTCTACTCTGGACATGCTGCTTCTGCTGTCTCAACAATGGAGGCCCTCAACGCCAAACAGGAAATCAGAGCCGGCTCCCTTGACATATCTCGTGCCTTAGGTACGGTCTGGCATCCTGCCCCTGCTCACCAAACTCTCCTCCGATGGTATCCATGGAAACCTCCACGCATGGCTTGCCAACCTCCTCTCTGGTCGCAGTCAACGTGTGGCCCTGAATGGAATTCTCTCATCTCCCTTACCTGTTCAGGCTGGAGTTCCTCAAGGCAGTGTTCTGGGCCCTGTGCTTTTTCTGATCTTCATTAATGATCTCTCCGACTCTCTGGAAAATCCTCTCCATCTCTTTGCTGATGACTCTACTCTCTGCCGCCCCATACCTCATCCCTCAGATCGGCAGTCTCCTCACTCTCTGCAGACCTGGACAAAATCAGACTGGTCAAACAAGTGGAACATGTCTTTCAATCCTGACAAATATCACACGCTCACTTTGTCTCTCTGAAAAGTTCGTCTGGACAACCCTCCCATCTACTTTCTGAACAATCCTCTCCAAGAGGTTCTGTCACTCAAGCTTTTGGGTCTCACTATCTGCCATGATCTTTCATGGGAAAACCACATTTCCAAGGTGGCCTCCAAAGCCAGTCGCCATCATGATCATCCTCCATCATGCGAAGTCCTTTCTGGGCACTTCTGAGCTCCTCACCACATACAAAGCTTTCATCCGCAGGTCAATGGCATACTGCTCTCCCCTCTGGGCTGGTGCTCCTTCCTCACAACTAGCTCGGCTTCACGCGGTTGAAACCAAAGCATTCAGAATCATTGGTATCTCCCGTGATGCATCTCATTATGAGGGCCTTTCACTCGCTCACCGCAGGCAGGTTAGTGGTCTGTCTTCTACAGACTCCTCTCTGGCCTCGCTCCCCCTGCTCTGTCCCCCAAATATTCCTTCAGGACGCACAAGATCTGCCAGCAACCCTCTTCTGGTGAATGCCAAAAATCAAGACTCTCTGCTCACCTTCACTCTTTTATTCCTCTTTTCTTCACTGGAACAAACTCCCTCACTCTCTTCAATCTCACTCCTCCCTCCAGGGGCAGCTGTTCACCACCATCTCTTATCTTCCCCCATCCAAAACCTTGATCTTTTCTACCCCCGCTAAAACACCCCAAATCCACCACTTTCAATCTCCAACTTTTTTCCTGAAATTCCTCGTTCTGTCAATTTGTTTTACTGGCAATGGTACCCGCCCTATGGGCGGGGCTTCAATTGGTATGCCCAAATGAAAAGGCAAAATATCAGAAATTGAAGGCTTTTAAAAATTTTAAACGATTTATATAAACATCCGTTAAATCATATCACATGCAGATCATCAAAATCTAAACAGTATTTGTAGAATTTCAATAAAAGCCACATCACTGTTCATATCGGTAAATATTATTCCATCGTGTTTGGAAAAACTAAAAATTTTGGAAAAATAATATAGCCTATTTTACTCGAGGGGGTCCCAGGTATACCCACCCAAAACTTCGTTGCGATCGGTTCAGCCGTTTTTGCGGTATCTGGGAACGGACGGACAGACAGACGGACATTTGGTGAATTATAGTAAGATACTGTGTACCCCTTCCCTCACCTTCCCCCACACCCCCGGCCATCTCTTTTCCACAGATCTACCGACATCCTTGTTCTCTACCTTTGTTGTGCTTGTATGTTTTCCTCTCTCTCCCCCTCTTGTGTACCGCTCCCTCTATTTATTGTATGTTTTATGGGTCTGTGCTGTTCTCGTGTGTAATGTGTTAGCTCTTACACGAGCCTCGACTCTGTATACAAAAAACAACAAAAAAACAACAATGATGATTGGCATCCAAAGGTTAAATAAAATAATACAAGTGTTACGTGCTCCTCCCCAGACCCCGGTCACGGTGTACCTCCGAGCCCCGAGAGGAGTCACGGCAGAAAGATGTGTTATTCTGTATGTCAAAGATCAATGGTGAAACCACACCAATTGTTACCAACAAACAAGTATTGTATTAAGATCACACAAGAATAACAGTACAACAACAATAGTAATCAATTGTACAACCAATATATTTTTCCTATGATGGTACCATCAGGTTCGTACAATATAACTCACTGTGCTCCAAGTGAGCGAAAAGAATAACATTCCCCAATGTCTCTATTCCGGCATCAAGCCAAAGTCGACCCGCTCCAGTGATCGTCAGAACGATGTCCAATCGAGACCAGGATCCCGTTTGGATGACAGTCACAGTCTCGCTGCCAAAGCTACACAAAGGTGCCCTCAAGGCGACTGGGAAATCACACCCTCGGGTATGGACGTTCCACGGCTCCAAATCGGCGAACCTCAGATTTCCCACTCAAAAGCCACGTTACACACGCACACCAGATTAACATCTGAATGTGGTGAAAATGGTTGAAGCGAAGTGAAAAACCTTGAGCGAGGCGCAAATCCTGCGTGACGTAAAAATGGCCAACGGCCTGTTCTCGTGGCGTAACGGCACTCTGATGATTCTCTCCGGAATCAACCGCAAAACCTGTCACGCAGGTTTATCTGTCACAGCGATAACAACTCTGTCGCAGGAATCCCTTTCCCGGGAAACCCAAAGTTCACTCGTGACCCTCGTTCGCCAACGTTCGCTCCAGACCTCGAAGCACCTCGGCTTCTTGTCCGACTCACTCGCTCCGCCTTCTCTTCCTCCTCCTCCTCTTCGTCGTTGTCCGGTTCCGGTTTCATTTAAAACATTAACTTTTTTACCTTTTGAAAATAGTAATCTCATTTTCCCTCAAACGACAACAATAATAGTACATGGAATCAAAAATGTTTACAGTGGATGAAAACCACAACAACGGAAGTGAAGAATCCGTAACAAGGCATACACGCTCGACGTTGGTGGTGGATAACAGGAATGAAACAGAGCTTGACGTTTGTTTCCTGTATGTGCATTAACAGGAAAATAGTTAACACACTCTGGAAAAGCTGGCAAACTTGACATCTTGAACAAGCAGAAAAGCTGAACAAAGAGAAACAAACTCACAGGTTCTGATTCTGTAGCTGATCCAACTTATGTTTCAAGTTCTGGTTCTGTTCATTGCAATCTGTCATACTGCAAAACAATGAGGTCAACACAGCAGCCAATCAAACACAGCTTTGTAAAAGCTCTTCAAGTTGTTCAAACAAATTAATATCGAGTCTGTAACTAACATCACTGTGTGCTTCATCACTGTGTGGGACAAAATCCCAAGTCAGCCTATTGGGTCAGCCCGTTTGGTATTCACATAATTACGAGCTTGAGTCGATGTTGCTGGGATACAAAGTTTAAATCTCATATGCAGGTAGACCTCACTTAGCATTGCAGATGCGTTCCAGACGGACACGATGTTAAGATAAACTATGTTAAGCACGATCTAGTTTCCCATAGAATTGCATGTTGTAATTAGTAATGGGTTGGGGGGAGGTTCGGAGGGGGATGTATTCTGACGATGTTATCTATCTATAATTCCATTAATCTCTGTGTGTATGTGTGTATGTGTGTATGTGTGTATGTGTGTATGTGTGTATGTTTGTCTGTGACCGCTGTTTCTCGACAACTACCGGTCCGATATACTTGAAACTTGCCAGGTATATTGCTGGGGACCCGAGGATGTGCCTTTTCAAGGTTTGAAATTAATCGGACAAGTAGTTACCGAGCTATGGCGATTTAGCCGTTCGCCGTTCGCTTTGGCGTTGTGAATGGACCAAACCATTTCATGTAAATAGAGGGGGGGGGGGGGGTGGGGGGGGGGTTCTGTGGTCGTTGCGAATGGACCAAACCATTTCATGTAAATAGAGGGGGGGGGGGATTGTCACTGTACTCGCAAGCCGTTCGCCGTTCGCTTTGGCGTTGCGAATGGACCAAAACATTTCATGAACCAAACCATTTCATGTAAATAGAGGGGGGGGGGGGATTGTCACCGTACTCGCACCCACGTACCCACGTACCCACGTACGGGCATTGCACCCACGTACGGGCATGCCCTAGTCTATCTATAATTCCAGTAATCTCTGTGTGTATGTTTGTATGTTTGTATGTATGTATGTCTGTGACCGCTGTTTCTCGACAACCACGGGTCCGATATACTTTAAACTTGCCAGGTATATTGCTGGGGACCCGAGGATGTGCCTTTTCAAGGTTTCATATTAATCGGACAAGTAGTTACCGAGCTATGTCCAAAAAACGATTCAACCAATCAGAGAGCAGCGAGCTATCACGTGTGCCGAACGTGCCGAACAGACTCTGCCTCGGACGGCACATTTGAGAGCGTATTCATTTATTTCACGTTGGCAAACTATGTTGGCGTTAAACTATGTTTTAAAACTAATTAAAACTAATTTGCGATTCTTTCGCTTTCCTGCGCGTTTGTGCACGCTATGGCGATTTCTTTACCAAACTCCGCAAGCCGTTCACTTTGGACCAAACCATTTCATGTAAATAGAGGGGGGGGGGGGGGATTGTCACCGTACTCGCAAGCCGTTCGCTTTGGACCAAACCATTTCATGTAAATAGAAGGGGGGGATATAATTTTAGATATATATATAGTACGGGCATGCCCTAGTCTATCTATAATGCCAGTAATCTCTGTGTGTATGTATGTATGTATGTATGTATGTATGTTTGTTTGTCTGTTTGTTTGTTTGTCTGTTTGTCTGTGACCGCTGTTTCTCGACAACCACGGGTCCGATATACTTTAAACTTGCCAGGTATATTGCTGGGGACCCGAGGATGTGCCTTTTCAAGGTTTCATATTAATCGGACAAGTAGTTACCGAGCTATGTCCAAAAAACGATTCAACCAATCAGAGAGCAGCGAGCTATCACGTGTGCCGAACGTGCCGAACAGACTCTGCCTCAGACGGCACATTTGAGAGCGTATTCATTTATTTCACGTTGGCAAACTATGTTGGCGTTAAACTATGTTTTAAAACTAATTAAAACTACTTTGCGATTCATCGTAACTGCGATTCGTAACTGCCGTTCGTAACTGCCGTTCGCTTTGGCTTTGCGAATGGACCAAACCATTTCATGTAAATAGAGGGGGGGGATTGTCACCGTACTCGCAAGCCGTTCGCTTTGGCTTTGCGAATGGACCAAACCATTTCATGTAAATAGAGGGGGGGGGGGGGGATATAATTTTAGATATATATATAGTACGGGCATGCCCTAGTCTATCTATAATTCCAGTAATCTCTGTATGTCTGTATGTCTGTGACCGCTGTTTCTCGACAACCACGGGTCCGATATACTTTAAACTTGCCAGGTATATTGCTGGGGACCTGAGGATGTGCCTTTTCAAGGTTTCATATTAATCGGACAAGTAGTTACCGAGCTATGTCCAAAAAACGATTCAACCAATCAGAGAGCAGCGAGCTATCACGTGTGCCGAACGTGGCGAACAGACTCTGCCTCGGACGGCACATTTGAGAGCGTATTCATTTATTTCACGTTGGCAAACTATGTTGGCGTTAAACTATGTTTTAAAACTAATTAAAACTACTTTGCGATTCATCGTAACTGCGATTCGTAACTGCCGTTCGCTTTGGCTTTGCGAATGGACCAAACCATTTCATGTAAATAGAGGGGGGGGATAGTCACCGTACTCGCAAGCCGTTCGCTTTGGCTTTGCGAATGGACCAAACCATTTCATGTAAATAGAGGGGGGGGGGGATATAATTTTAGATATATATATAGTACGGGCATGCCCTAGTCTATCTATAATTCCAGTAATCTCTGTGTGTATGTGTGTCTGTGACCGCTGTTTCTCGACAACCACGGGTCCGATATACTTGAAACTTGCCAGGTATATTGCTGGGGACCTGAGGATGTGCCTTTTCAAGGTTTCATATTAATCGGACAAGTAGTTACCGAGCTATGGCGATTTAGCCGTTCGCCGTTCGCTTTGGCTTTGCGAATGGACCAAACCATTTCATGTAAATAGAGGGGGGGGGGGGGTTCTACCGTACTCGCAAGCCGTTCGCTTTGGCTTTGCGAATGGACCAAACCATTTCATGTAAATAGAGGGGGGGGATTGTCACCGTACTCGCAAGCCGTTCGCTTTGGCTTTGCGAATGGACCAAACCATTTCATGTAAATAGAGGGGGGGGGGGGATATAATTTTAGATATATATATAGTACGGGCATGCCCTAGTATTTGTAATTATAACATCCATTAGCATCATCGACAGCATGATGCGGATTAATGTACAGTATATAGATGCTAAAATAATACAAATCTGAAAATAATTACACATATTAAATAAATTCATGATTGTTCCTTTTCAGGAGGCAAACCGTAAAAGCAAATTGGCAGATTAAATATCTAGTCTTTATGGAAGGGCAAGGTGAGAGCAGGGAACTTTCTTGCAATAAAAGACATGTTTCAGACACCAACTAGTTGCTTATTTTTCTCAACACCAGCAGAGAAAGATATACAGTCACGTGAAAAAGTAAGTACACCCCATGTAAAGTTTTGACTTTTTCAATATATTTCAACATACAGCTATTTGATCTTCATTTCAACAATATTGATAGATAAAGGTGATATAATATAACAAATATCATGAAACATTTACATTTTGTAGTCCATTGTATAATTTAAATATACATAAATGCAAATTTCGCATGTGGAATAAGTAAGTACACCCTTGGCTCTAATAGGTGGTATTGCCCCCTTTGGCAGAATCAACCTCAAGTAGGCGTTTCTTATAACTGTCTACCAGTCTCTGACGTCGACTGGGAGAAATTTTTGCCCACCCCTCCATGCAGTATTCTTTCAGCTGTGCGATGTTTGAGGGGTTTCTTGCATGCACAGCTCGTTTCAAATCCCCCCACAACATCTCGATGGGATTTATATCCGGGCTATGACTTGGCCATTCCAGAACCCTCCATTTGTTTCTTTTCAGCCATTACTTGGTGGATTTACTGGTATGTTTAGGGTCATTGTCATGTTGCAAGGTCCACCTTCGGTTGAGCTTCAACTTTCTGACAGATGGCTGCACACTATCCTCAAGCACCCTCTGGTACAATGAAGAATTCATAGTGGATTCTATGATGGTGAGCTGCCCAGGCCCTGATGCAGCAAAGCTGCCCCAAACCATAATATTTCCACCACCATGCTTTACAGTTGGTATCAGGTTCTTGTGGTCAAATGCTGTCTTTGGTTTTCGCCAAACATGTCTTCTGATACTGTGGCCAAATAGCTCTACCTTTGACTCATCTGTCCAGAGTACATTGTTCCAGAAGTGCTTGTCTTTGCCTAGGTGTTCATTGGCAAACTTTAGTCTTGTCCTGATGTTCTTTCTGGACAGCAAATGTTTCCTCCTGGCACACCTCCCATGTCGATCAAATTTGTGCAGCCTCTTTCTAATGGTAGACTCGTGCACTTTGACATCAACAGTGGCAAGAGCTACCTGAAGGTCCCGTGATGACATTCTGGGGTTCTTAGAGACTTCTTTCAGCATCTTGCAATCTGCTCTTGGGCTGAACTTGCTGGGACGGCCTGGCCTGAACAAGTTTGCAGTTGTTTGGAATCTTCTCCACTTGTAGATGATCTTCCGGACAGTCGAATGATTGATTTAAAATTGCTTGGAGATCTTTTTAAATCCCTTCCCAGACTCGTAGGCATCTATAATCTTCTTTCTGAAGGCCTCAGAGAGCTCTTTTGATCTAGGCATGGTGACGCTGCACACTTCAACAACAAACAGCAAACCAAACTAAATGTATGAGGTTTAAATAAGACAGGTTCCTCCAAGATCCTCTCTAACGATGTTCTAATATGCACCTGAGCTGGTGCACCTGATTCTAATTTTAGGTATTTGAAGTAGTGATAAATGTAGGGGTGTACTTACCTTTTCCACATGCGAAATTTGCATTTATGTTTATTTAAATTATGCAATGGACTACAAAATGTAAATGTTTCATGATATTTGTTATATTATATCACCTTTATCTGTCAATATTGTTGAAATGAAGATCAAATAGCTGTATGTTGAAATATGTTGAAAAGTCAAAACTTTACACGGGGTGTACTTACTTTTTCATGTGACTATTTCAAGATCAGGATTGGTCCCAGAAAGACATCTTGAAGGAAGCTGCTTTTGAGAGGTGGAGCAAAGGACAGTGTGCTAAAATATTGTTACTTGGAAGAGGGATAGGGGGTGGGGAGGGATGGGATCCATAGCTAGAATATGATAAGAATAGTTCCCACGGTGGCTTAGCATCCAACTCAGCCCCGGGTGTCATCTTCAGCACCACAACTGGGTCAAGGCAGCCTCCGAACGCAAGCCCACCGATATCCGAGTCACGGCACGGGCCCCAGACTATTGGGGCTCTGCTACATGGAGCGATTTTGGGCCCCGGGCCGTGGTAAGGTCGCTCCAATTGGTAAGGTCGTGACCACAAGTTCACTGAGGGCATGCCAAAAGTCCCACTTTTTCTTAACCCTCAACCTCAACATTACCTTTCCCCTTCGACTCAGCCTCTGTGTCTTTCCTTGTGGATCCATTGGTGTATTTTGTGTTAAGCAATTGTTTGTAAGTTCTCTGGGGCGGGTATATGCACATAATGGTAAAGACAAACGAATATGTGTTTCATCTGTGTTGGATTATGTGCTATTTTTGATTTTTTTATTTCCCCGCCATTTTTTCTCACTCAATCACCTCCCAACCATTTTCCGCTCTTTCATTTCTTTTCCAGCCTGTGTATTCAATTCATGAAAGTGTTGCCACGTGTATTGGTTTATCCTGCTTGTGCTTGGTCTGAGATAGTGTTCCCGGGGGCAAATGGCCCGGGACTCTAGTTCTAAGGGCAGCCTACATAATGCGGCACATAGCCTTGATTCGCTCAGCCAAATAAGTAACCACCACGTAGTCGCTGGCACGATTCCCTGTCTGCCACACTTAATTCACAAGCATGGTAAACAGACTCAGGGCGTGAAGATCCAGCCCGAGGTAAGGTTTGCAGACAGCATCTGTCATCTCTCAGGACACGCCGCTTTCTTGGAGTTACCCAGAGGTGACATCCGTAATAATATAAAACAAAAAGGAGCAACTCTGACCATAAACAAGACATTATGCTGATGCCACGTGCCTAAATTATACCCACACCACCTCCAAACTAGAATGGTGTCCATATGGCACTCACATCCTTGAAATCTGAGATTTATGGTCACAAAGAAATGAAAGCAGAGCGGCCGATCCAGTTTTCACCATTATTATGGGCCCTCACGATGACAAACTGCCAAATTGTTTATTTGTGACCATACTATGTTGGTTAAATGAAAGCGGGGATTACCGGTCCTTAAACGAGATTGTTACAGACCATTATTCCATGCCACACAATCAGGCTTTTACCACTACCCTTAATGGTGCTACAATGTTCTCCAAGGTTGATTTTTTTTTCTTTTGTATACAAGATCGAGGCTCGTGTAAGAGCTAACATTATTGACAAAAAACAAAACAAAAGAAGCACGCCACTCAGTAGAGCGCATACTCCCGCCGTGGGTTTAGTTGGAATAATACGTTTTGTTTAACATCCCCTCTCCCAAAAACAATAAATGAAAAAGAAAGTAAGCCCCAACTGTCAGAGAATTAATTTTGATATATCTCGGAATTAGAGGAGAAAAACGTCATTTAAGAATAAGAATAAAAGCTTTAATGCAGTAAAACAGAAAAAATCTTTCCCAAAAAAATTTCTGGATCCGGAATAATATCCTGAGCTTCACCAAAAACTAATCAATTCTTCCTTATCCCAAGGGCAATCATCCCACCAACTGTCATCCAAATCCATTCAGAACTTTTCCAGATATCTTGTTCACAAACATACGAACACACACACACACACGGATGGACACGATCGAATGCATTACACCCTGGCGGAAGTAATAAACCTGAAAATCGCAGAGCCAGAACTAGAAATATTTATTTGGTCTTGGAAGCCCTTGTGAGGTTTCTTCTTCTTCAGCCTCACAACCATGGGTGAATATGCGATCTTTTTAAAAAAAGTTGGAATTTTGCAAAATCTGTATTATTCGTTTGTTAATATACCTCAGCCATTGACAAATCTGGAATTATAATTTTATTTGAGGTTCAAATTAACCCGGGAGATTGTGTCAAACGATGCCTGCAAGTCTGTACATGTGATAAATCATTAATCGTCCACAGGCGAAGACTCTTCTTCTTTACGCAATAACAACTTCTAGTTTCCAGACCGTACATCCAATCATCTTCAAAGTTTGCACACTTGTTACTCTTCATGACTTCCACTACAGTGTGAAGTGTTACGTGCTCCTCCCCGACCTCTTGGTCACGGTGTACCTCTGAGCCCCAAGAGGAATCACGGCAGAAAAATGTGTTATTCTGCATGACAAAGATCAATGGAGAAGCCACCCCAATTGGTACTCACAAAAAAAATATTGTATTAAGATCACACAAGAATAACAGTACAACAATAATAGTAATCAAAAGTACAATCAATATGTCCTATGATGGTACCATCAGTTTTGTAATATATAACTCACTGTGCTCCAAGTGAGTGAAACAAGAACATCCCCAATGTCTCTTATTCCCGGCTTCAAGCCCAAAGTTGATTCGCTCCAGCGATCACCAGAACGATGTCCAATCGAGACCAGAATCCCGTGCGGATGGCAAGTACAGTCACACAGCCCAAAGCTGAAGTACAGCCCAAAGGCGCCCTCAAGGCGACTGGGAAATCACACCCTCAGGTATGCACTTTCATGGCTCACCGTCGGCAAACCGCAAATTCATCTTCAGAAGCCACGGTGCACACACACACACCAGATACGTCTGAAAGCGGTGAAAACGGCTGACGAAGCAAAGAAACCTTGCTCGACGCGCGAGTCAAAATGGCCGACGACCCGTTCTTGAGACGTAACGGCCCGGCGATAATTCTCCTCGGAATCCACCGCCAAAAACCTGACACGCAGGTTGATCGGTCACAGCGATGACAACTCTGTCGCAGGAATCCCTTTCCCGGAAACCCAAAAGTTCGCTCGTGACTCTGCTCGCCAATGTTCGCTCCAGACCGCAAGTAGCTTGGCTCCTTCTTGTCCGACTCTCTTCTTCCTCTTCGTCGTCCGGTTCCCGATCCGGTTTCCTGTTTCTTTTAACATTAACTTTTTTACCTTTCGAAAACAGTTCATGGACAATAAACCTTTTGAAAACTATAATAGTAAATGGAACCAGAAATATTTACAGTGGATGCAAACCACCACAACGGAAGTGACGAATCCGTAACAGAAGTTTCACGTCGATCAATGAAGTGGTTCATTGAGATATGAATGTTTTTATTATTTGCGTTTAATTAACGACGTCTGCCAAACCACGTGACCTATCGCAAATTCCAAAAGGACATTTTAGTAGACTGATATGCTGAACAGACCTGTGAGGTCTCCCCTCGATTGGATCACAAATGAGGGAGGAGCTAGGTTTTAAAGGTTTGTACTTTAAAACGTCATAACTCTGAAACCATGTGATGCATGACGTCATGCTCACTGACTTTTTTTGTTCGTCATGTGTATGCGATTCTGCCTGCAAAGTTTGGCCTCGATCTGTTCAGGCATTTTGGAGAAAATCGGGTTTTAGTGTTTTCCACTCAAAACAATATGGCGGCCGAACCACGTGACCTGTGACGTCATATTTGCCATTAAAATATTCTACAGAGTGAGTCCCTCCTATGTTGAAAATTTGCTCTCAATCGGTCCAATTATTGCAGAGAAAATGTTTTTTAAAGGAAAACAGAAAAAAAAATTCCTCATAAAAATTCCTGGATCTGGAATAATATTGTTGCGGATATGGGATTTGGCCTCCATATCCGCTTGTAAATATTCCCCTATTTCCCCAATACTCCCCAACTATCCCCAATCCCCCATTCCCTAGTCCCATTGTCTGTAAACAACACTCTGTAGAACCGACCTTCCCCTTTTTCCCCCATTAAATGTCGTACCCAGGTCCACCGCATCTCACGTAGACAACTTTCGGACATCTTGCTAGTTATTCTTAGTCTATGTCAGTTAAGGACTCGTTTCCATTAATTCTGACTCTTCGTTGCACCAGAATGTGATTGTATGGCACCAGTAGTGAGTTTAGGACCTCCCAATACCTCCCCACAACCTCATCTCCGCATCCTCCCATCATCTCAAGCTACAACAACAACTACAACAACAGAGGGGGGCGGCGCGGTGACGGCGCGGGGAGTGGGCGTCCTCAGTCCGGCTTGGTTAGCCGCCATTGCCCATGCGCCGACGGGGTTACCACGAAGGGGCTGCCTGTCGGCCCCTCGTCAAGGGCGGAGCCCGGTAACCCCCGCACCCAATAAGAAGCAACGGGCCGATTCCATCTGGGGCGGAGCTAACGAGCCGAGGGCGTGTCACTCCCCGCCGGATATACGCAGCGACTTACCGGACGTGAGGTCAGATGCGCCCCCAGCTTGGAGAGAGAAGTTGCCACCTCCGAGCGCTGAATACCTCCCCGCATCTCTGGACCGGACCGGGTCGATTTTGCCCCTGAGCCAAGGTGCACCTTGAGCCATCGACTACCTGCCTTTCCTTGCCATCAATCCCCGTGTGAGTCAGTTTTGTCCTGTTTATCTGTCGTCTGTCGGGGCTACTATAAGACCGTAATTAAGTGCCTATCTTTCTATGCTGTCTCTCTCATCCCTGTAATCTAAACATTCCGCAATATTATAACCTCCTCCGGAGGTCTTGAGAACTGTACCCCTGGTGTCGTGTCATTTTAACCCAGCCGCTGTGTCCTTTCCTCAATTGATTTAGCGTAGCGCGACTCGGCCAAGGTTCGAGTATAATCGGGTAACTTGTGCGAACATGGCGGCCATTCCGCTCGGCCCACCATAACATCAAAGTCGTGTCCGTAACAATATCCTAAGCTTCACCAAAAACGAAACAATTCTTCCTTATCCCAAGGGCAATCATCCCACCAACTTTCATCCAAATCCGTTCAGAACTTTTCCAGATATCTTGTGTGCGCACGCACACACGCACACACACGCACACACACACACACACACACACACACACACACACACACACACACACGTAAGACGAAACAAAGGGAGAGGGAGACAAGATGGGGAGAGAGGGGGAAGCACACAAGTACAACATTTGAGAGCAGCGACATCGGGAGATCTGTGGGAGGTAGAGGGCTTGGAGGAAGCATGTGAAGGGGAGTGGTGGGGTAAGAGGTAAAAAAAAAAAAATTAAAAAAACCACATGGACACTGCTCGCACTTTCAGGAAAGAAGTCTATTTCAGAAAAGTTGATCTGGGGTGAATTAACAGGGGTAGAAAAGATCAAGGTTTGGGATTGGGATTGGGGAAGATAAGACATGGTGGTGAACAGCTGTTTTAAAGACCTGGAGGGAGGAGTGGGATTGAAGGGAGTGGGGGAGTTTGTTCCAGAGGCGGGAGAAAAGCGGGATGAAAGAGTGAAGGTGAGCAGAGAGTCTTGATTTTGGCAGTTTCACCAGAAGAGGGTTGCAGGCAGATCTTGTGCGACCTGCAGGAGTACTTGGAGGACAGAGCACAGGCAGGGAGGGTTGTCCAGACAATCTTTTCGAAGAGACATAGTGAGAGTGTGAGATTTGTCAGGATTGAAAGGCATGTTCCACTTGTTTGACCAGTCTGATTTTGACCAGGTCTGCAGAGAGTCAGGAGGCTGCGGACTGCCGATCTGAGGGATGAGGTATGGAGCGGCAGAGAGTGGAGTCATCAGCAAAGAGATAGAGAGGATTTTCCAGAGAGTCGGAGAGATCATTGATAAAGACCAGAAAAAGCACAGGGCCCAGCACACTTCCTTGGGGAACTCCAGCCTGAACAGGAAGGGGAGATGAGAGAAATCTATTCAGGGCCACATGTTGACTACGACCAGAGAGGAAGTCCGCAAGCCATTCGTGGTGATTTCCATGGATACCATAGGAGGAGAGTTTGGTGAGCAGAGCGGGGTGCCAGACCGTATCGAAGGCACGTGATATGTCGAGGGAGACAGCTCTAATTTCCTGTTTGACATTGAGGACCTCCATCCATTGTTGAGACAGCAGAAGCAGCATGTCCAGAGTAGGGTGACCTGGTCTGAATCCAAATTGATGATCAGAGATCAAGCCATTGGAGAAGAGGAAGGATTTGGTATCCAAAAACGCAGCAGCACAACCGATGCCCGCCTTCCACCAAGGCACCGAGCCAAAGAAATCGACGGGACGGCGTCCTCTTCCTCCGTGACTATCCAAGGCTTCACAAAAGGACGCAGCACAACGACAGCCGTTTGCCAGCGCGACCAAGACAAAGCGAGAAAGAGAGAGGGACATGCGGCCACCCGCAACCAAACTCAGGAGAAGAGAGACCAAGATAGCCAAACCGTGTCTTTTTCTTCCCGCTCTCGAATGTTCGACGATAACGTCACTCTGTCCAATAACTCCATGGCTTCCTAACCAGTCACAACGGCTAGGGCGTGGCCTCATCGTTACGAGTCATCGGGGGGTAGAGTCTCGTCGTCCTTCGGGAGTGTTCGGCTGGGCAGGGTTCCTTTGCCGATCGGCATGTCCGGTCATACTGTCAGCGATTAGGGTTGTTGTAATGGCGACCCTTTTTGATGCAATAACGAAGAGAAAAATCACAGGGCAATTACACACTGGGGGTTATCATTAAGCGCTACCTAATGAGGAGACACATATACGATCTTATTCGATAGATACACATCATACATATATGATACACTTAGTTACATCGAGGTGGGCTTCTTCTTCGCGTAACAGATCGCACGTCACCACCTCAACCACAAACCATAATAAAATTCAAGAACATTTGTTCAACCCCTGCTATAAGGACCGCGTTCCCTGGTGTATGCCACAATGCCCAACGTTACCTGCGGAGCCATCCCAATTTACCCAAATTTCCACGGGTGGTGACCTTCTGGTACAGGTTAGTGACATGGATCAGTGGATTTTCCCCCACACACTCACACACATAAACTCAAATAATCAAAACATTCATTCCAACCCCCCTGCAAGACCATGGCTTAAACGTCATTACATACAGGCGTGTTCCTCAATTAGGCAGCGGGAAGGTACTGTACGGGTGCTTCAGGCTGTGGTGCCCGCAGTCCAAAAGCAAGTACCCCCAACTTATGACTTCTTCACCCCCATCCACACCCCCTTCAGCTCTCGGTCCCTGACAGCCAAACAGCTCCTTAGCTGTAAGTCCTGCTGAGGAGGGTCTCCACAACATCCAGGCTCTCTTGGCCTCAGGCTCTCCTAACCTCTTCCGGTTCACCAGGGGTCTCCATTCCCATTGGTCGCCCAACCAGACCCTCCTCCGACAGATTTCCAATTCCAGACACCACCGGCTGCCAAAGACAAATTACCTCAGGGGAGGCTGCAGTCACCGCTCCTCCAGAGCTTGATCCGTACCTGTGGAGTGTGGACACACATACCTTCCCCACCCACAAAATCCAAAATGCCATACCCTCCCCCGCTGCCATTGAATTCACAACACTGTCGGGCAAAAAGACCATGTCATCGTGTTCCTACACTGCTATGGCCTGCGTACTTGTGAATTCCCACATTCACACTCCAACCACAACCCAGCTCTTTTACACGACAAACATCAGCACAAGACACTTTTTGTCACACGCAAACCGATCCACTCACCGACCATGTCGTCACTCTCGCCAGTCCCGACTCCAAATTACTCGTCCCAATTTCTGAGCAAGTACCGAACACTTGAGACAGGACACATCAATGCACCTTACCTTTAAGTGCAGGTAGTCGCAGATTGGTTGAGTCCAAGAGTGCCATCCACAATGCTGAATTTCTAAATTGATCCCATGGGGCCAATCAATTTCCACAAATGCCCTTTTATCCAGCTGTACTGGCAAGCATGTGGATCCGCCTCCTCCGGTGACCTCGACTACACCACTACACTTGGCTACGACAGCTCCGCCCCTTACAGTGCGAGGGCTATCGGGTAAGTTGAGCAGCTGAAATGCCAACATGGCCCACGAGTGTACACAAGGGTGTGACCCACCATCCATCCTTCGGCCCCCTGTGAGGACCATGGCTCCACTAGCCCAAGCTGGCCAATGTGGTGAGCACCTGCTGCCAACTCTGCCATTCCCAAGGCCTCGGACCTGGGACGGGGATGAAGGGGGGTTGCGGGGGGGAGGGGGTGGGGAGGGCACGGTCTCAGTGCGTGGCATCCCCATCACATCCCCTGCACCTCCTCACACCATCCAGTCCAACCAAATGCAGCCCCCTCAGTGCCCAATCACATATGACCTCACCCAAGGTCTGGTTGACAGCCGTGTTCCACCAGGAGACTCGATTCCAGAAGAAACGGTCCGCACACCTTGGCCACCCATAACACCACATTGACCCCCAGACTGCATGAAACTCCATCACTAAAAACCGCGGTCCAATATTGGAGCCGTCGCCCCCGTAGCCAGTTGAAGGCTGTGTCCTGCTAATCTATGAATTTCGTCCCAGCCTCCAACACTTTGGTGTAACACACCTGGATCAACAATGGTGTCACTGGCCCCAGTACAGTATCCACCACAACTTAACAAAATTCCCCTCAATTTTGCATCTAACCCTCAAATTACCCGTGCCAAATATTTTTTACAATTCACTACTTTCACCAAAGAAGGGCGCTTCTCCATACACTTGCCAGCCGAGCATGGCCCCGTATGTTCGGCTCGTTCTAATTTCCCAATTAATCCCAGGGCTCTCTTCCCAAGCCTAGAGTCCACAAATCACAGCGGTACATCTGTGGAAGATCATGCTCACACCATCACGTTCCACAGATGCTCCAATGGTTGTCCGGTGGGCTGCAATCCATTCCTGTCCATGCGGTTTGCCCCATGTCCATAGACCAGCACAGCATGGCAGGTCACCACATGCTGGCTGTCTCAATCTCAGGGAGAGGCTGCCAGGCCGCATGCCCGGGCAGTCACCACATCAGGCCCTTATTGGCCATCCGTGGTGCCGCCACCAAACCAAAGCGCGGCCTACAACACCTCCCCCTAGTGGTCCTCATGATGCACCATGCCAGGTGCCAATGAGTAACCACCTAGAACCCCCCAGAGGTCTCAACCCCCTTTAGGGTCCGGCGACCTGTCTCGCACGGGCGGCGCCCAGATGGACCAGGGACATTTCCCCTCCTGTGCCCGCAATTCATTCTTTTGTACTCTCTGGGCTTTCATTTCTTCAGTTTCAGCTTTTATTTTGTTATTTCAGGCATCCACTCCATCATTCATTCACTTCATCATCACTATTATTCCATCAATTTTGTTTTCCAATCGTTGCCCACGCTCATTCTGAACATTAATTTTGTCCTTCAATTCTACACACATTCCCTTCATGTCTCCCTTCAATCCATTAATGTATCCCTCCAATTGGTCCATTTGTTCTCTCATTAGTTGTTTTAGCATGGCCTGGATACCCATCGGATCTGCTCCCTGCGTTTCAGACTCCGACATTATGGATGAGGGGGTTCAAACGATCAGGATAGAGGAGGTTCCAGCCTTACCCTCATAAAACTCTACCCCCGACTCACTTCCTTGTCCCTCAAAACCCTCAATCTGCTCTTCAATTTCATACACGTCCACCATTCTGTGCTGACGAGCAGTTTTCCCACGCACGCTAAAGTTACCTCAGGGAAAAAAAGAAAAGAATTTAAATTTAGCGACGCACTACTTTGCGCTCTTTCCCAACACCAATCAACTAAAAATTTGGACACCCCGGTACGACAATCGATCCTCCCTCTGAGATAGAGGCGGTCGTTAAAAAATTTGATTCCAAAAGCAGAGTGCAGTTTTCACACAGCGAGTGTCACATTCGTTCCCCAGACACGGAGTGTCCACATCGCACTACCTGACACCAAATGTCCTGTCCGTGGCCAATGAAGACCGGCCTCAGACAAATAAGCGAAACGAGCTTCAACTCCGAGGCGTACTTCGAACCTTGGGATACCCAAGCCGCCATTGGAGGCGTACTTCGAACCTTGGGATACCCAAGCCGCCAATGGAGGCGTACTTCGAACCTTGGGTCTGGCAGTTCATGGCGACTCGAACGTGAGGCGATTTCGTGTGGCCGGTCCCTTTTTGCTTTTGTCTCCCTCCGACCGACGCGCCAAGAGTTCCGCAAACCGTCGCCGTATTCCTCCTCACAGGCAAACACGTGACCTAAAACGCACCAGCACAACCCACGACCGCCTTCCACCAAGGCACCAAGACAAAGAGATCGACGGGACAGCTTCTTCTTCTTCCTCCGTGACTATCCAAGGCTTCACGAAAGGACGCAGCACAACCACAGCCGTCTGCCAGTGCGACCAAGACAAAGCGAGAGGAAGATAGAGAGATGCGGTCGCCCGCAACCAAACTCAGGACAAGAGAGACCAAGATGGCCAGACCGTGTCATTTTCCTCTCGCTCTCGAATGTTCGATGATGTCACACTCGTCCAATCACCAACCGCTACTCAACCACTCTATCGCTTCTCAACCAGTCACGAAGGCCGGGGCGCGGCCTCCTCGTTAAGAGTCGTCGGGGGGCGGAGTCTAATCGTCCTTCGGGAGTGTTTGGCTGGGTGGGGTTCCTTTGTCGATCGGCATGTCCGGTCATACTGGCAGCAATTAGGGTTGTTGTAATGCTGGCCATTTTTGATGCAATAACAACGAAGGGAAAAAAAAAATCAAAGGGCAATTACACACTGGAGGCTATCCTTAAGCCCTACCGAATGAGCATAGCTCCACCCCTCGTATGGACACACATATACGATCTTATTCTATACAGATTCCCTACTTGGTTACATCGAGGTGGGCTTCTTCTTCACGTCACACGGTCCATACTAAAACTTACACATTCCTAACTTTTCTATGAGATTCATCATCTACCCCCACAAATGTAACAATATGTGTGTATATATACATATACATATAGATACACACACATATATACACACACACACACACACACACACACACACACACACACACACACACACACACACACACACACACACACACACACACACACACACACACACACACACACGACCAAAAGTATGTGGACACCCGAACACCAAACATCTCATTCCAAGATCATGGGCACTAATATGGAGTTGGTCCCCCCCTTTGCTGCTATAATAGCCTCCACTCTTCTGGGAAGGCTTTCCACTAGATGTTGGAACATTGGTGTGGACATTTGCTTCCATTCAGCCACAAGAGCATTGGTGAGGTGTGTGTATATGTATATGTATATATGTACATACATATACATATACGCACACACACACACAAAAACGTCTTTGTACTGTACTTCAAAATCAGTGTAAGGAAGTGCGTTTTGAAAAGGTGGTTCCTACCGATTTTCCAATCCATCGACGTACTCCTTTTTTCGACGCCTGCTTGCCTGTGCCGATTGCTTGTTACGGATTTTTCGCCGAATCTTCTTCAACACACGCTCCTCTGTCTGCATTAATAAATAATAAGAAAGCAAATGATGACTATAAATGGCAACAGAAGTTAAAATGGCATGCACAATACGAGGCTTCCAGAAATATCAGCGTAATGCAAACTAGAACGGCACTCTGTGGAGCGCAGACCTTCGCCAGGCTAAACAGTTTAGGTTTTGTATCCCACTGATAGGCCAGATCTGCAGATCTGAACCACAACCTAATCGACTTGTTCTCATCATATAACCAAATCATCTGCCAAGTTTTATCATAATCCATCCACAACTTTTTGAGGTATCGTGCAAGTGTGGGCCATTTATCTATTCCCAGTTTTGAACCCTTGTTATTCTGTTGCTAAGAAACAAAATATTTACAGGTATAGGTACATATTTGAAGTTTTTGTGGTAAAAATTTAATCGAATTCAGAAGTGAACAAAATTGGTTGAAGTGCCAATGCCACCACTGCCATTGCTGCCAGTTGGCAATGCCACCACTTCTGGTAGCGGTTTGAATGGCCAGCAACATGAGGGAGATTTGTTTTTGTTTTTCTCCTGGAGCAAGGCTCATGGAAGAGCAAGGTAAAACTGGCAGTGGGACAAACATCAAGGGAATGAATGAACAGGATAAGAGGAGGTGGGGAGGGGTGACAGCAGGAAAGCTAGCAAGCAAAATGGTCGACTTAAGCAAGGTTAATGGGGGGGGGGGGGAGGGGGGGGGGAGAAATGATGATCATGGGTCACAATTGGAGATGACGAGAGATGGTGGGTGCACTGCTTGCTTGAAGTCGTGGAGGGAAAAGTGAGACATAATGTCTGGATGGTTGCTCCATACATGAGAAGTTCGGAATAAGAAAATTAAAGTGTGCAGTCATCCTGGATTTTGGTAATTTAACCAGGAGGTGGTTACTGGATGTGTGCATCTTGGAGTTGCTGGGGAGGGTCACATGACTGAGAGAGCAGAGGGAGCAATGTTGAAGAATAGAAGGTATAAAACAGAGAGACCACTGACCTGCCGGTGAGGTGAGAGAAACAGACCGAGCACTTTGGCCTCTGCTCATCATAGGATATTCTGGCCAGCCAAAAGGAGAAAGCAGTGCTCCATCAAGCTGTGTATGAAGGCCAGATAGGTAGATCGATGTTCAGGTGTGCCAAGGAAAGACTTTGCATGAAGGCGGATGCCCAGCCGGTAACTGGCTTTGGAGGCCAACTTTGAAACGTGGTTTTCCCAAGAAAGATCATGGCTCATAGTGAGGCTTCTTTTCCACTCAAAAGTTTGAGTGACTGAACTTCTTCAAGAGTATGTTAAAGATAGTAGATGGGAGAGTTCACCAGACAGTGTTTTCAAAAATAATAAAATAAACCAAACTAGTTTTAGGTCAGTATTGGCTGGAAATAAAGCAAAACAATTGCACAATAAAATTTGAGAAAATACAGATATTGGGGTTTTTGAACCATTTTATGAATGACTTCATGGTAATAAAGGGAAGCATCTCCCCGATGTTAGGTAGCCACCAAATGAATGCAATGCAAAAAGCAATGCAAGTGAAATCATAAACATTTCAGCTTTACACAAATAGGGGAACCTGGACTTATGGCTCATCGATCCCTTTCTCACTTTAGTGAGGGGTAGATGTGCAGGTAATGAAATTCCTTCATGCTCCAACATACTCTTCTCTTCCTCAAGTAGCATCAATGATGGACAGTCCTAGAAATGACACACAAGGTTCCACCAAAGCAGGAAGTACAAAGGTTTTGGACATGTACATTAGTTACATGAAGGACAAATAAATGATGACAAAGAACAATGTAATGCAGAACAAGGAACTTAAATCTGTGTTCTGCATTAAACCCCCAAATGAAAAGTGCCCAATTCACTTGGCTAATCCGCTAACGTGTGCCAAAATCGATCACCAGGTTGCAGAATATTTAAAGAGGTTGTTCTGATGAGGAATCTCTCGTTTAGAAAAAGTGAATATCTCAAATGGAAACGTTCTGTTGAAATCAGCAGGATACTTTAAAACTTTATGGTTAGAAATATGAAATCAAAAGATGTAAAGAGAATTTAAGTTGCTTCACAGGCACAGACGACATAGGATGGGAGGAAAGAGAATAATTGAACAACCACTTTCCACATTTCTTACGACGCAGCCTGTAGGGCAAAGCTGTCTAGAACAGTGTTTGTCTGTCCGTATGTATGTATGTATGTATGTATGTATGTATGTATGTATGTCCCTCACAAATGGACACCAATCAGAGCTGAGGATATGGTCACATGACAGGGGTGATGCAATTACGTCTGTGATGTCATTACGGCATACGATGGCTGACTCCACACACCGCCATTTTGATTTATGTGCCATTCATGCCAAACACATCGTCGAACCTGTCATATATCACAATCGCCATGCTCTACTGATACGTTTTTGATTCAGTGTGAAACACAAACAAACCGATTGTTAAAATAACCATCAAATATCAAAAGCATAGATGTTACGGGTCTTCCAACAATACGGTACGTATAGGCCTTAGGCTTCATTCATCACCTTCGGACCGCTTTGGACAAATTAAGACCAGGTTTGTTAATACAGTAGTGTATCGTTTCAGTAGTATCGTTTTCGCAATAATAATAATAATCTATCTATAATTCCACTAATCTCTGTGTGTATGTTTGTTTGTACGTTTGTATGTTTGTATGTTTGTATGTCTGTGACCGCTGTTTCTCGACAACTACCGGTCCGATATACTTGAAACTTGCCAGGTATATTGCTGGGGACCCGAGGATGTGCCTTTTCAAGGTTTTAAATTAATCGCAGAAGTAGTTACCGAGCTATGTCCAAAAAACGATTCAACCAATCAGAGAGCAGCGAGCTATCACGTGTGCCGAACGTGGCGAACAGACTCTGCCTCGGATGGCACATTTGAGAGCGTATTCATTTATTTCCCGTCGGCAAACTATGTTGGCGCTATGTTGGCGTTAAACGATGTTTTAAAACTAATTAAAACTAATTTGCGATTCTTTCGCTTTCCTGCGATATGCGACCTTCCGGACAGTCAAATGAGGACGTCACTTCCGGACTTACGTAGCGGCGAGCGGGCGCCATTTGGAGGAGCTGGGAGGACTCAGTCGTGATAGAGTGAGCCTGAGTGAGTATATCAAGACAAGAACAAGATCTAGAAGGAGGTATGTACGGTGCGATTCATATAATATATTGTTTAGTTATCGTCGATGAGGAATTTGGGGGCCCGATTAACTGCAGCGCCATCCGAGCTGCGGCGTCGGGACGATACATTCATTGTACGGTAACATCACGCACTTACGGGCACGTCCTATATATATAGTACGGGCATGCCCTAGTAATAATAATAATAATAATAATATAGCAAATATAACCATAATACTTGCTATATACTTGCTATACCATAATACTTGCAAATATAACCATAATACAATACTTTGATCCCAATATCGTGCATGGAAAGTTAATGGATTGAAGTGGTGTATAGTTCATAAATCAATGATAAGCGGTGTAACCGCGGAAGTAAGGAATTAGCCTCAGTTTGTCAACCCCCTCCCCGCCATCGCGGCCGTCTCTCCAACTCACAATCCCACGAAATATGCAGAAAGGACGACCCAAAACCAATATAAACATCATTAAACATCATTCGTATATAAACATCATTAAAAGTAAATAATAACCTCGGCCAAAGTTCAAACGACGTTTAATCTCCACATGAGAGAATTCCACAAAGCTATTTGGGCGGTGTATACGCTAACAGATCGCTGTCTCCATCGATCTTTCCAAGGCCGTAACACCTATCGGCTCAAAATCCTTTTAACTGTTGATTTGGTAGTTTTTACAATGATGGAAACATGTATCGAGAGTACATACGACATCGGGAGGACTAACTGCACGCGTCTTCAGTATCAAGCTTAAATCTCTCATGGTGGATCTGAAGAGCGGAATGCTTGGAGAAGTGGTGGGCTACTTCGGCATGAAGGAGGATCAGAAACGTGGACTCCCACACAGCCACATCCTGCTGGTACTTGCTCCCGCATGACGTTATTTTCCTGGGTGCCGCACAAACGGCTGCACCGATCGAGATTTAACAGATGTTTATATAAATTGTTTAAAATAAAAAAAGCCTTCAATTTCTGATATTTAGCCTTTTCATTTGGGCCTCCCAATTGAAACCCCACCCGTAGGGTGGGTACCGTTGCCGGTAATAACAATGTCAATAATAATAATATATAGTAAATATAATTGTAACTGCAATCCATTTGTCATGACTGCAAAATTACTGGAATGAAGAGGTGTATGTTTGGTTCTTTGTTAACTTGAAACATGTAGAACTAGAACGGCATTCATTCAGTAGAGAACATACCTCCGCCAGGTGATCAGTTTACATTTACACAATACAGAATCGCATAAAATCAAAATCATCCGTCCACAACTTTTTGAGATATCCTGCTATGTATCGTTTTTGGCCCTATCTCCCAATGGTGAAGAATCACTTTTGAAATTATATGAGCTGGATCCAGATCCACAACTTCACCAAAATTGCATCGATTCTTCCTCATCACACACACACAAACTGTCTACCAAGTTTCGTCCAAATCCATCTTAACTTTTGGAGATATCCTACTATATGTTGGTTTTAGCACTATCACTCAATGGTGAAGAATTACTTAAAAATTAAATAATTCCCATATACAACAACAACAACAACAACAACAACAACAACAACAACAGGCATTTTAAGGCCATTTTCCCTGCAAGAGCGGGGGTTAGCCTTGCGGTCCCCCATGACAATCTTCTCCATTTTGCCCTATTTTCTGCATCTCCCCTTGTTAACCCCCTTGCCCGCATTTCTTCTTCGACCATCTTTAGCCAAGTCTTTCTCGGTCTTCCCCGTCCTCTACTTCCTTCCACATTCATTTCCATCACTCTTCTCAACCAGTCACTTTCATCCTTCCTCAACACATGACCAAACCATCTCAAACTGTTTCTCTTCACAGCATCCATCACAGGCTCTATTCCCATCATCTTTTGCAATTCATCATTTGGCTTCCTCTCTCTCAACGATACTCCACATATCCACCGAACCATTCGCATTTCCACCCTTTCCAGCCTTCGTTGCTGCTCATGTTCATTACCCATGTCTCGCTCCCATAAATCATAACACTTCTCACACATGCAGCATACACCTTTCCCTTCAGTTTCAACGACACTCCCCTCCTCGTCAGCACGCTACTCAGTTCCCGAAACTTCTTCCATGCACATCTCACTTGAGCAACCGTTGCCGAGTCTGATCCACCTTCTCCATTCAGCATGTCTCCTAGGTAACAAAATGTTTTCACACCGCCCAGCTTCACGCCGTCTCCAAGATCCAACTCAACATTTCCTCCATCTGCAGCTCCCTCTGTGCACACCTTACACTTGAATGTAGCTGCCACACTGGTTCATGACCTTCTCAAACCACTACATTTTTGATGAACCCACTCAGCGCACATTGTACATTGAATTGAGTTCACTCCGACACCCTTCTTGCACATAGCACAGGGCCACTTCCCAGTTCTTTCCACCTCACCACATGCTTCACCACTTGCCATCACCATCGTTTTTCTGATAATCACCTTCAGACCTTTTGTCTCCATACATTCCTTCCACTTGTTCATCTTCTCCTTCAGTCCATCCATACTTTCCGCAATCAACACCAGATCATCTGCATACAACTCCCACGGTAAACCCTCCTTTACGTTCCGAGCCAGCACCTCCATCACAGCTACAAATAGTAGTGGACTTAGTACCGCCCCTGATGCACTCCCACCTTCACCTCAAACTCACCACTGTTCCCGTCCTTCGTCCTTACAGCTGTGCGTGCTCTTTTGTACATTGCCATCACTACTCTGATCAACCATTCCTCCACTCCTAACTTCCTCAATGCCCACGTCACTACTTCATGTGGAACCCTATCAAATGTTTTCTCCAGATCAACAAACCCAAGAAACAACTTTTTCCTCTTCTCCATGTACTTCTCCTGCAACTGCCTCAAAATAAAAAGCGCGTCTGTCGTTCCTCTTCCTGGCATAAATCCAAACTGCATTTCGTCAATCTTCACTTTCTTCCTTATCCTCCTCTCCAACACCCTTTCCAATACCTTCATTCCATGCTCCAATAACTTTATCGGTCGATACGAGCCACAGTCCAGAGGGTCACCTTTCCCCTTGTATAGAGGGACGAGGGCACTCAGTTCCCAATCTACTGGAATGCGGCCTTCTTTCACCACCAGATTGCAGATCTCTGTCATTCTTTTCACACCCCAATTTCCCGCTACCTTCAACATATCTCCCACAACTCCCGTCGGCCCTCCCACTTTTCTACTCTTCATTGCTTTTATCGCTTCCTCAACTTCCTTCTCGGTTATCTTCTCTGCCAGTACTAAAACTGGGTTACTCTCTATGTTGCCATCCCATTCATTCTCTGCATTCAACAGTATTTGCATATATCTCTTCCATCTTCCTTTAATTCCATCTGAGTCCACAACGATTTGTCCCACTTCATCCTTCAAACAACTCACCCCCATCACATCACACCTCTCTTTCGCTATCTGCTTTGCAATCCTGAATACCGCTCTCTGACCCTCTTCCGAATCCAAGCGTTCTCCGAACATTTTCCTACATGCCTCCTGCGCCTTTGCTACCTCTTTCTTTGCAGCCTTCTTGGCTGCCTTATAACTTTCATGCTCTGCTTTTTCTGCTCCCGTACCCTTCGCCTTCTTCCACTCCTTGAACTTCTTCCTCTTCTCATCAATCCTCTTTCCAACTTCATCATCCCACCACCATGTTTCCGAGTGCCTCGGTGGTCCTTTTGTCCATCCACATACCTCACCAACGGCTCCCAACAGACTATCTTTCATTGACATCCAACCACTTTCAAGCTCAACCACATCATCCTGTGCCCTACTCAGCCTCTATTTTAATGCCTCTCTCACTGTCACCTCTTTCAACCTCCACACGTGGGATCACCTTTGTGTTCCGGAGGTGCCCCCTATCTCGCCTACGCACCATCAGGTAGTCAACGGCTGTCGTCGACCCACCTGACGTGTATGTAACAAGCTTATTTTCCTTTTTCTGGAACTGAGTATTACAAATCAACAAATCAGCTCCATCAGCAAACTCCAAAATCCTTTCACCTTCTCCATTTCTCACACTATATCCGTAACCCCCATGAACTCCCTCAAAACCGTCCATACTCCTTCCCACATGTCCATTTAGGTCTCCTCATAGCACAACAACTTCCTTATCTTTCACGTGTTCCCATATCCGAATCCATATTCAGATCTTCACCAAAATCGAACAGATTCTTCCTTGTCACATACAACTTTTGAGATATCTTGTTCACAAACAAACGGACAAACAAAGACAGACAGACAGACAGACAGACGTGAAAACATAACCTCCATCCACCTTTGGTTAAAGGGTCTTAGAACATCTAAAAAGGGTATAAAGGTCAAAGGGGTCTACAGGATACTAAAATGTCTGAATGCTGTGAAGGTCTTAAGGTCTAAAGGATGGAAAGGAGTCCAAGAGTCTGCGGGGTCCTAAAGGGTCAGAGGATCTGAAGAGTCTTGGAGGTCTAAGGGTTCTAAAGGGTGTAACAGGGTCTATAAGGTTCTAAGGGCCTAAAGGGTATTCGGGGTATTAGGGGTCAAAAGGGTTTTCGGAGTCATATGTGGGTGTTAGGATTCTAAAGGCTCCAAAGGGTCAGCGTTTTAGAGTTCTTAGGGTTGTAAAGGGTCTGAATAATCTTTTGTAATTAATACACATACTCAAGTTCTGTGCGGACAAACAGACAGACAAACACGGACCCAAATGCAATACCCTCTCCTTTGGCGAGGATAAAAATGTTGAAAAGTATATCAAGGAATACATTTTAGAAGTCAGAGTTGAATGAAACAAAGCTTAATAGAGTCCCGAAAGGATATTAAACTTGCATACAGATGAGGGAGAAAACGATGAGAAAGCTGGAAACAAAAGCAATTCTCAAAAGTAATTTTGAAAGAGATTGGTGAGGCCTAAACTTGCTTTGCTAATAGAAATACGAGGCAAGAAAACCTTGCGCTTGAAATTCACATTACACTGGCGTTGAAGGGATGGACTTTGAGGTGGTAGCAATCACGATATTTGCTTTGGGCATTTTCAGCCGAGATAAGGCTAAATCTGGCTAAATCACCTGAATTCATCCCTGCTGTTCAAAACAACATCAAGCTCACCCTGTTCAACACCCGGTCCCTCAACAATAAATGCCTCATCCTGAACGAATACATCCTGGATAACAAACTGGACTTTCTCTGTCTCACCGAAACCTGGCAACAACCTCTGGACTACTACACACTCAACCTCACCACACCCAATGGATATTCCTACGTCAATAAACCACGCTCGGAGGGCCGAGGTGGTGGAATTGCCGTTATCCACCGTCAAGACATCAAGACCAACCTCATCTCCATCTCATCTGCTCCATCATTTGAACACCTGGCTTTAAAACTCTCTGGTCACACGCAGTCAGTCATGGCTGTCGTCTACCGCCCTCCCAAACCACACCCATCATTCCTGTCTGACTTCTCCTACTTTCTGACCCAGCTATGTTCCCTCTCCCCCTCAATCCTCCTCCTTGGTGATTTCAATATCCACATGGACTCCACTGACTCCACAATAACCACTGACTTCACTGATTTACTCACCTGCTTTAACCTCACTCAACATGTCGACTTTCCTACCCATATCCGTGGTCACATTTTGGACCTTGTCTGCTCCACTGGATTAAATTTGCACCATCTCTATGGCTCCGACCTCACCCTCTCTGACCACTTAGCCATCACTCTGACCATCAACATCCCCGCCCCAACACCAAGGCATTATCGCACAATCAACTTCCGTAAGCTAAACGCTCTTTCACCTACCTCATTCTCATCCACCCTCTCTGAAAAAATGTCCACTTCTCCCTTCATTGACCTCCACACCCCTTCCGACCTCACTGACTACTACAACCACACTCTCTCCTCCTGCCTTGACCAGCTTGCGCCTGTAAAAACCAAAACAGTTTCTTTCACCCATTCTGCTCCCTGGTTTACCCCTGAACTCCACCTGATGAAAACTCGTGCTCGCCAACTTGAAAGACTCCGCAATAAAACGGGTCTCACAGTTCACTCCCAAGCCTACAAGGACCACATACAACACTACAAAGATGCCCTCTCCCGCGCCCGCTCTGCCTACTACTCTCAAATTATCCACTCTGGCTCCGGAAACCCAAAAGCACTCTTCTCGACAATAAACAAACTCCTCCGCCCCCTGAACACCACCACCCAGTCATTCACAGTAGACAACTGCATCTCCTTCCTCTCTTTCTTCCAACGCAAAATTGACAACATCTACAACAGCTTGACCACCGCCGCACCCGCTCCCCCTCCAACCACCTGCCCCCCCTTGTCCTGCCATCCCCTGTCTCGGTTCTCCCCAATCTCTCCTACTGACCTCTCTGAACTCCTCATAGGAATGAAAACTGCCACCTGCACTCTTGACCCCATCCCCTCCAGCTTTGTCAAAGCCTCCCTCCCTGCTCTCTCTCCACTTATCATTGCAACAATAAACTCCTCCCTGTCTACAGGCATCGTCCCACCTTCCCTCAAAATTGCTGCTGTTACCCCCATTCTAAAAAAACCTGGTCTAAACCCTGACACCCTAAACAACTTCAGACCCATCTCCAACCTACCCTTTCTGTCAAAAGTTTTGGAACGCGCTGTAGCCACTCAACTCAAACATCATCTCTCTGCCAATAACTTGTATGAAACATTCCAATCCGGATTCCGCTCCAACCACAGTACTGAAACTGCTCTCCTCAAAATCACCAACGACCTTCTCCTCTCCTCTGACGCTGGCAACCTCAACATTCTCGTCCTCCTCGACCTCAGCGCTGCCTTTGACACCATCGATCACACTATCCTCCTCACCCGACTTGAATCCACCTTTAACGTCACCGGCACTGCCCTCTCTTGGATTAAATCATACCTCTCTGACAGATGCCAGTTCATCTCCATCAATAACTGCAAATCCCCCACTGCTCCCCTCCCCCAAGGTGTCCCCCAAGGTTCAGTTCTTGGCCCCCTCCTCTTCATCCTTTACCTGTCCCCGCTCGGTCACTTAATCCGCCGTCATGGTCTCCAATTCCACTGCTTCGCCGATGACATCCAGCTTTTCATCTCCACCAAGTCCGTCTCCACCGACACCCACTCTATCCTGACAAACTGCATCACTGAAATAAAATCCTGGCTTCAAATCAACTTCCTCAAGCTTAACTGTGATAAATCTGAAATAATCATCATTGGCCCAAAAACGCTCACAAAATCCACCCATAACTTTGCCCTCAACATCGACGGTATCCCAGTATCCACCTCCCCTCACATCCGGAATCTTGGCGTCATCTTTGACCAAACCCTTTCCTTCGACAAATACACTAAACAGATCACAAAGTCAGCCTTCTTTCACCTGAAAAACATTGCCCGTCTCCGCTCATCCCTCTCCTCCACGGCTGCAGAAACCCTCATCCACGCCTTCATCACCTCCCGTCTGGACTACTGCAATAGCCTCCTCTATGGTTCACCCTCAAAAATCACCAATAAACTCCAATACATTCAGAACTCCGCTGCCCGTCTACTCACTCATTCCCGGACCCGTGACCACATCACCCCCGTCCTTTACAAGCTTCACTGGCTCCCCATCCCCCAGAGAATCCAGTACAAAATCCTCCTCTTGACATACAAAGCCCTCCATAACCTGGCCCCATCCTACCTGGCTGACCTCCTCTCCAGACACACTCCCACCCGCAACCTCCGCTCTGCTGGTACCAACCTCCTGACCCCCTCCATCCGGACCAAATTCAGATCCTGGGGGGACAGGGCCTTCTCCATCGCTGCTCCCACCCTCTGGAACTCACTACCTCACACCATCAGAGACTCCTCCTCACTCACCACATTCAAAACATCACTAAAGACCCACCTGTTCAACGCTGCATTCAACATTCAACCCACAGCATTTAACCCCTGACTATCTCTTCTCCTTCTCCCTCCTTTTGCTTTAAATATTTCCCTATTGATTCTTGTCTTGTCTTTTTGATTCTTGTCTTATATATATGCCGTATATCGCTGCTGTTTGTTTTCTTGATTCTTGTCTTTTTGCAATTGTTGTTTTCATGTATTGTTATGCATTATGTTTTCCACTCTGTCAAAGCGCCTTTGGGCTTCTGGAAAAGCGCTATACAAAATAAATGAATTATTATTATTATTATTATAAGGTAAATGTCTACCTGGTTGTCAGACAGCAGCGGCACATCGATTACACGGCTGCTCTCATGGACAGCAGACGTGTTCGGCATTATGGTATCCCCCAAAAAGGTGTCACTGCCCACAATTCTTGCATTCCACTCATCATCTGATGAGGGAGTGGGGGAAGTGGAGGGGAGAAGAGAAAAATAAACTCGGTAAAGTTCACAACTAAGTTTTCAAACAAATCGGATGTCTGAAAATCATTTCCTTTTTCTACACGATCACATGACCTGCCCGATAATTTCATTATTCTTACCCACCAAGTTCACAGAATCACATTATGCATTATTCAACATTAGGCAACTGCATTTTTCACCCTTTCCATTCATTCACTCCCTTTTTTTTTTTTTCCTTTACCTCCAAAACCAGAATCCCAGGTAAGTCTTATTTGATCAACTGTTCTTACTCCCTCCTTTAACCTGCTTTTCAACTTTTCTGCATTCTTATCGTCATCATCATCACACTACAATTTGAGAAGTGTCTGTGTGTGTGTGTGTGCTTGATTTCTATGCACTCCTGAACCACTGGACCGAATGAGTTGAAACCTGGTGGTTGCACCCGAGGTGTGCCCAGGAAGGTTTTAAGCAGAAAAATATAGTCTTGCCAGTTCAGGTTGGGGGAGCACCCCAATTCTCTATGTAGATGCATATCGTATAGTGCTACTCCCAAAGGGAGCGGCTCGTACAAGTCACTCTGAAATCCTATGGCAATTCTGGGTGAATCAACTCGTACATACACAAGGATGGGTTATTTGCTTGTACTGTACTTCAAAATAATTCCTTTGTCATTCCATGACATTTTAAACAATATAATCAGGAACAGAACGACATTTTACACTCCATTTCATTTTACATCTAAAAGCAGATTGAACATTTCTTTGGTGGAAGCCAGGATTATCAAGAGAGAAACAAATACGAGGAATTGGGTGTGGTTAAAAAGTAAAACCTTGCAAACATCTAGAAAGGATATGAAAATGCAAACCTCGGCCAAGTCCACTGTGTACTCGAACTAAACTTGCCAAAAAGAACAGGTAAAATAAATAAGTAAATAAATCAGTAAAATGTATTAATTAGCATTTTCCATATTCTCATAATAAAGGCTGCGCGAAGGATGGGCTTCTTTTTTTTTCTTTTTTTTTTGTATACTGAATCGAGGCTCGTGAAAGAGCTGACATTTACTTCACAAACAAATCAACCAGACAAACAAAATATATAAAAAGAGGGAGCGGAAGACAAGAGAAGGGGAAGCACACAAACACTTGAGAGCACACAACATTTAAGAGCAGGGAGATGTGTGGGAGGGAGAGGGCTTGGGGGGAGGAGGTGTGGGAAGGGGGGGGGGGGGTGGGAGAATTAGAAAACACAAGGACACCAAGGACTTCCAGGATAGAAGTTGGTATTTCAAAAAAGTGGAATTGGGGTGAAATTAGCGGGGATAGAAAAGATCAAGGTTTTGGATGGGGGAAGATAAGAGATGGTGGTGGATGGTGGTGGATGGGGGAAGATAAGAGAAGGATGGGCTAAATACTAATCTGCATTTGGAAAGCAAAGCAACTACTACTGGATGAATGCAGTATAATTTTAATCAAACGGCTCACACCTCATCCACCAACAATTACACACCAAGCCGTTACCAAAGATTCGGCTTCCAAATATCATTGTGGAGTTATGCACACCAGATAAGAGCATCACACGTACCAAACTCTATGGAAATGATGTTCGAATCGGGAGATGGTTCCTCTCTCTTTATATGACATTGCTCCAACAACGCTGCAGATGAAGTGGGATTTGAAGGCACAACAAAAGCGGAAACGGTGTTGCCATGGCATTGCGAGCTCTCGGACTGCTCTGAGATCCCGCTGTCACTGTCTCGAGGCGAATGAAGCGCATTCACCGCCGAGTGTACTTCATCGGAGTGTAGCACTGCTGATAAGAGACTCTCTGCTTCAGAACCATGCGATGTCTGCGGGAAGTCACGCCACCGCAGAGGGAGACGATTATGCAGACAACAAAACACACCTTGCTGAATAAAGTATCTTTGAAAAAGAGCACGTTGTCAGAAAGGGGCAAACCTTCAAATTGACCGCAAAGGAAAATTTTATGATCAAGAGGATGATCAAATTTATGATCAAATTTTATGATCAAGAAATGAAACACAAAACTTTTAATACCTAAAAATAAGAGAAAACAAACAGTTATTTTTAATTTCCCCTTCAAATAATGAAATTCTTACATATGAATGGCATTACATCAGTGGATTACAAACCCATTTCTATAAGGAATCAAATCGGAAAACGGTTAATGGAACATTGGAAGAGCAACCAAGCCATTCCCTCAATCGTACGAAGGGACACATCGAGCTTGCTTATACTTACGCAAACATTGTCCAGTTGCCAGTCCTCAAAAAACCTCGAACTCCCAACAAAAGGGCTTTCCATCAAGACCTGATTCTGCGCCTCGGTGGAAGTTTCCAAAACAAAACGAAATCCATTTCCATTTTCCAGTTCAGCGATCTCTTCTCGAGACATCATCTGCAAGCCAAATGGCAGGCACGCTCGAGCAGAAACTTTTCCAAAGGATACGCATACATTTGGAGTCCCATAACAAGCCTTAATGACATACAAACAACAAATACACTCGAATGGTTCACATTTGCAGAGCAGCACAAAATGTACGAATCGATTTTAAGAGGCATCACCTGCAGTCCTGGAAAGATGAAGGAAAAAAAAAAAACATAAAAGGAACAAAGAGCAGACTGGTATTACCGACTTGTCCTTTAGGACAAGATGGTTAAACTGGTATTACCGACTTATCCAAAACTCAAGAAAATAGCATGAAAAGCAAACATGAAAATAGTTCACTTTCAAACATTGATGGCAACAGGACATCACATGATATCTTCAACAGTCGTGCATTCACCTTCGTAGAGTAAACACTGATGTGCAATTACAAACCTGTGTAACTAGAAAGAGCAATCAATGATTTCAGACCATCGCTAGAACCTTGTGGTTTTATACAGATGAGGGAAAAACAACAAGCATATTTTATCGACATCCTCACGTTCAAATAGTACATACTTTATAGACGTACTCACATTATAATTGTAATACTTTATAGACGAACTCACATTATAATTGTAATACTTTATAGACGTACTCACATTATAATAGTACATATTGTAACGCAACTGCGATTAACATCAGAGTTGCGGAGGCTGATTACGAGGCTTTAAACTCTCGAGGCGAAAACTCAATAGCAGATTCCAAATCAAAGCGCGCAGGATGGAGGGGACGACGAGAGCCCCACAGCCTTAGCTATTAAAACCAAACAGGAAACTGCGTTCAGGTATATGTACAAAAATAATATAAGGATTTATTAATGAAAAGCAAAGACAGTGAAAAAGCACGTGCCGGTAATAACTCTAATAAGAAGCCTAAATTGGGATCCCACACACAACAGATATCAAACACGATATGAGGGAGATGAATACGAAAATAACACGTCTTTCATGTAAAGTGTATTCGCGGATACGGCCTTATCTCGTCCCTGTCGTCTTCTTCCCGGCCTGGACGAATCCTCCATCCGCCTTGCACGCCCCGCAAGGCCCGAGCCAACACCCTCGCCGCTGCACCCGAGGTCCCGCTCCAAGCTCCGATCCTCTCGCCGCCAACAAGGTCCGTGCACCAAGCTCCAACAGCACCAGCACCGCTCCACTCGGGCTACAACTCAGCCCAATTCGGGTCGGGATCTCTGAATGACTCGCTGGGAATCCAACTGCCAGCAAAAGCGTCCGGTGCTCACTCAACTCAACTCTTGTGCACACGAACTCTTGACAACTCCGGGCTCATCCGAACTGCACTCTCGAAAAATGGCGTCCGACCCTCGATAATATCCCTGGCCGATGACGTCACATTGGCGCACTGCTCTGCCAATCAGAGCCTCCCACGACTCGCCGGCTCGTCCAGGGGCACGCCCAATGCACCACTGCAAATCTCCCCACTCCTCGACCCCGTGGTCCTTGTGTTATAGCACGTGCTATGCGAGGTGGGTAGGCCTTTCGGAGGTGTAAATGGTGGCGGCCCATTGTGGCGGTGTTCCAGCCTGATTTCTTCCTTAGTCATGTCAGGGGGAAGGGCGTCATTTAGTGTTGTACTAAAGGTCCTAACTAATGTTTATGTGGTGTGCAGTGCCAAAATGGACAAAGGTTTGACTACTAGGTGAGACATACAAGGGCTATACTCATTATTCCCTAACTAACTATCACACGAATCTCCTGGTAGATCCACAATCATACGTCTTATCCCGACAAACGCCTAAACATAAAGAACTTATTACAGGTAGATTCCCTATCGCGACAGTCGAATACCTACCTATACAGATCTACCTGGCTCTAGATATTGCTTTAAACCCCAGACATAATACTTTATAGACGTACTCACATTCTAATTGTACATACTTTATAGACACTCACATTCTAATTGTGCATACATTATAGACGTACTCACATTATAATTGTAATACTTTATGGATGTACTCACATTATAATAGTACATACTTTATCGACGTACCCACATTCTAATTGTACATACTTTATAAACGCACTCACCTTCTAACTGTACATACTTTATAGACAAATTCACCTTCTAACGGTACATACTTTATAGACATACTCACATTCCAACTGTACATACAGTACTTTATAGGCAAACTCACATTCCAATTGCACACGTACTCACATTCTAATTGTACATACTTTATAGACGTACTCACATTCTAATAGTACATACTTTATCAACATACTCACATTCTAATTGTACATACTTTATAGACATACTCACATTCTAATAGTACATACTTTATCAACATACTCACATTCTAATTGTACATACTTTCTTGACGTACTCACATTCTAATTGTACATACTTTATAGACGCTGACAAGCTAATAGTACATACTTTATAGACTTACTCGCATTCTAATTGAACATACTTTAAAGACGGACTCACATTCTATCTGTACATACTTTATAGAGGTACTCACATTCTAATTGTACATACTCGCATTCTAATTGTATATACTTTATAGAGTATAGACGTACTCGCATTCTAATTGTACATACTTTATAGACTTACACGCATTCTAATTGTACATACTTTATAGACACTCACATGCTAATAGTACATACTTTATAGACTTACACGCATTCTAATTGTACATACTTTAAAGACGTACTCGCATTCTAACTGTACATACTTTATAGACACTCACATGCTAATAGTACATACTTTATAGACGTACTCGCATTCTAACTGTACATACTTTATAGACATACTCACATTCCAATTGTACATACTTTAGAGACGTACTCGCATTCTCACTGTACATACTTTATAGACGTACTCACATTCTAATTGTACATACTTTAAAGACGTACTCGCATTCTAACTGTACATACTTTATAGACACTCACATGCTAATAGTACATACTTTATAGACGTACTCGCATTCTAACTGTACATACTTTATAGACATACTCACATTCCAATTGTACATACTTTATAGACGTACTCGCATTCTAATTGTACATACTTTATAGACGTACTCACATTCTAACTGTACATACTTTATAGACAGACTCACCGTCTAATGGTACATACTTTATCGTGGTACGCACATTCCAATTGTACATACATTATAGTGGTACGCACATTCTAAATTGTACATACAACACTTTATAGAGGTACTCAGATGAAAAAAGATAACGTGTACTACTGGCTACCACTAGGTGGCATATTGTGGCATACATCACAGTATGTGCGGACAGACAGACAGAGACAGACAGACCCAAAAACAATATCGTCTACTCTGGCGAGGTTAATAACGCACATGCAAAGGTACTCAGTGCACGTCCATTCATTCCATCTCGTGTGGGTTCGATTCCACACCTGATATAAAACCCTCGGATTGGTGCTTCGCAGGTACGAGGTAGGGACGTTCGCAGGTAGGGCAGGGATCACAATAACAAACTGGGTCGTTTCTCAGACGGACGTTAAGCTTGGTGTCCGGCCGTGTGCATGCATTAATAGTTGGTGGACGTCAAGTATCTCACGGTGTCTTTGGTGAAGAGTAGGCGATTCATCGCCGGCACCCTGAACAAATCACAAATTCCTGCCGTGACTACTACTACTAGTGTGAAAGCAATGGCAAACCACCCAGTCTCATCCTTGTAGAACTCCATTCGCAGCATTTCAGGTAGAGCACCAGAGATAATGCACACAAAGTTATTTGTCGATTAGTTTAAATACAAATAATTTAAATCAACACGACTACAACGTGTACCACGATCCAAGCAAACTCGAGAACCGACAACACCTTGACCATGTCGGTGTAGTGCATACCTGTGAGCTTCTTCCGAATATCATTAAAAATGTCTCGCACACACTACGTCTAATCACACAGGAAGCACGAATTACAAACGGAGCCGCACACGATTGGGGGAAATCGTCTTACCTCTGTGTGGACACGGAGAATGACTCGAAGCGATCACGAACTCGTCACCCGGTGAGGCGAGAGCGCAGACCCGGAAGTTTGCAAACTCGGCGCACGCTGATTGGTTAACAATATATCCGGGATTCCAAGGGTCCACGTCCACGCCCACTTCGGCGTCGTCGTCGTCGTCGTTTCATTCTTGTTGTCGGTCCAGCTCCAGCACTTGCAAATTACAAAGATCGTTTCGCGGCATATTTAATCCCAATGAGTATGAGAAGTTAACCTTTTATGTTCAGTTAACAGGACCCTATCGTGGTTTGCCGGAACGACTGCACTGGTATACGGACCACCAAGTCCGTTTCACGTACCAACGCATATATATAATTAATCCACGATAAATTAAATTTACCTCAGGGCTTAGTTTACCTCAGGGGTTAGTTTACCTCGGGGGTTAGTTTACCTCGGGGGTTAGTTTACCTCAGCGGTTAGTTGATCTCAGGGGTTAGTTTACCTCAGGGGTTAATTTACCTCGGGTGTTAGTTTACCTCATGAGTTAATTTACCTCAGGAGTTAATGTCGCTGGGTTGTCGCATTCAAACTGAGCAGGTAAAACACGCACAATAAACGCGTTCTGGTTCACTTACCGTATTAAATATCACTGACCACATGACACCACAAAACATCATATTCTGAGGAAGGTGTAAAAACAAACCGAAACCGAGTTTTTTATAGCACTTGTCCGGCACCATGCCGAGGGTCTTCGTAATTTACATATTTACGCTCGACGTGTTGCGTCACTCCGGTGATGCTACAAAACAGCAGCGCTGATTGGCTCGGGGAATGACAGCAACCAATGAGGAGGTTCGGCTCAAAATACGGTGCGTTCAGCGTTCTTCAGGTTCAGGTTGAGCTCGTGTTGATGTTGATTTGAGGTGGAGCGTGGGACCGTTGTATCGTGGAGCCCACGGCGAGTCGCACAAACGAGCCGATCGAGCGGTAACGATACCCACGGCCGACATCGTCTGGTACCTGACGGAGCGTCCGGTGGTCGTGCGGAAGAGCGACCCCGCGCGCGATGTTCAAAGAGGGACGTAATGACGGTCGGAGACGCAGACAGATGGTAAGTTGTTCCTCGTACACGTACATAGCGGGTTGTGGTTCATCAGGAACGAATAACGTAACCACTGACGACGTTAAACTGCGAACGAAGCGCTTCCATACCATTAGCCTTTGTTTTGTACTATTCCCGCGTTTTTGCTGTTCACAAAGTCGAGGCTCGTGGAGGAGCTACAACAAAGAACGGAGGTGTGTTTCATTACAAAGCAGCTTGGAATCGCTCGCCAAGCCAGCCGTTTCTTATCAAGCGTTTCATTGGAGTGCTTAAGCCGCTTGGCGAGCGATATCAAGCTGACTGGTAACGGAACACACCGGGTCAGGACGTAAAAGAACAAAAGAGACAGAATACAGATTCAAAGAACGGGGGAAACACCAACAGCAGGGATGAGGGACAAAATAAAGGGAGACTTGGACAAGCAATGGATTTTTTTTATTTTTTATTTTTTTTGTATACTGAATCGAGGCTCGTGAAAGAGCTGACATTTACTTCACAAACAAATCAACCAGACAAACAAAATATATAAAAAGAGGGAACGGAAGACGAGAGAAGGCGAAGCATACAAACACTTGAGGGCACACAACATTTGAGAGCAGGGAGATGTGTGGGAGGGAGAGGGCTTTGGGGGAGGAGGTGTGGGAAGGGGGGTTGGGAGAAGTATAAAACACAAGGACACCAAGGACTTCCAGGACAGAAGTTGGTATTTCAAAAAAGTGGAATTGCGGTGAAATTAGCGGGGATAGAAAAGATCAAGGTTTTGGATGGGGGAAGATAAGAGATGGTGGTGAACAGCTGTTTTAAAGACCTGGAGTGTGGAGTGGGATTGAAGAGAGTGAGGGAGTTTGTTCCAGAGGCAGGAGAAAAGAGGAATGAAGGAGTGAAGGTGAGCAGAGAGTCTTATAATAATAATAATAATTCATTTATTTTGTATAGCGCTTTTCCAGAAGCCCAAAGGCGCTTTGACAGAGTGGAAAACATAATGCATAACAATACATGAAAACAACAATTGCAAAAAGACAAGAATCAATAGGGAAATATTTAAAGCAAAAGGAGGGAGAAGGAGAAGAGATAGTCAGGGGTTAGATGCTGTGGGTTGAATGTTGAATGCAGTGTTGAACAGGTGGGTCTTTAGTGATGTTTTGAATGTGGTGAGTGAGGAGGAGTCTCTGATGGTGTGAGGTAGTGAGTTCCAGAGTGGGAGCAGCGATGGAGAAGGCCCTGTCCCCCCAGGATCTGAATTTGGTCCGGATGGAGGGGGTCAGGAGGTTGGTACCAGCAGAGCGGAGGTTGCGGGTGGGAGTGTGTCTGGAGAGGAGGTCAGCCAGGTAGGATGGGGCCAGGTTATGGAGGGCTTTGTATGTCAAGAGGAGGATTTTGTACTGGATTCTCTGGGGGATGGGGAGCCAGTGAAGCTTGTAAAGGACGGGGGTGATGTGGTCACGGGTCCGGGAATGGGTGAGTAGACGGGCAGCGGAGTTCTGAATGTATTGGAGTTTATTGGTGATTTTTGAGGGTGAACCATAGAGGAGGCTATTGCAGTAGTCCAGGCGGGAGGTGATGAAGGCGTGGATGAGGGTTTCTGCAGCCGTGGAGGAGAGGGATGAGCGGAGACGGGCAATGTTTTTCAGGTGAAAGAAGGCTGACTTTGTGATCTGTTTAGTGTATTTGTCGAAGGAAAGGGTTTGGTCAAAGATGACGCCAAGATTCTGGATGTGAGGGGAGGTGGATACTGGGATACCGTCGATGTTGAGGGCAAAGTTATGGGTGGATTTTGTGAGCGTTTTTGGGCCAATGATGATTATTTCAGATTTATCACAGTTAAGCTTGAGGAAGTTGATTTGAAGCCAGGATTTTATTTCAGTGATGCAGTTTGTCAGGATAGAGTGGGTGTCGGTGGAGACGGACTTGGTGGAGATGAAAAGCTGGATGTCATTGGCGAAGCAGTGGAATTGGAGACCATGACGGCGGATTAAGTGACCGAGGGGGGACAGGTAAAGGATGAAGAGGAGGGGGCCAAGAACTGAACCTTGGGGGACACCTTGGGGGAGGGGAGCAGTGGGGGATTTGCAGTTATTGATGGAGATGAACTGGCGTCTGTCAGAGAGGTATGATTTAATCCAAGAGAGGGCAGTGCCGGTAACGTTAAAGGTGGATTCAAGTTGGGTGAGGAGGATGGTGTGATCGATGGTGTCAAAGGCAGCGCTGAGGTCGAGGAGGACGAGAATGTTGAGGTTGCCAGCATCAGAGGAGAGGAGAAGGTCGTTGGTGATTTTGAGGAGAGCAGTTTCAGTACTGTGGTTGGAGCGGAATCCAGATTGGAATGTTTCATACAGGTTATTGGCAGAGAGATGATGTTTGAGTTGAGTGGCTACAGCGCGTTCCAAAACTTTTGACAGAAAGGGTAGGTTGGAGATGGGTCTGAAGTTGTTTAGGGTGTCAGGGTTTAGACCAGGTTTTTTTAGAATGGGGGTAACAGCAGCAATTTTGAGGGAAGGTGGGACGATGCCTGTAGACAGGGAGGAGTTTAGTGTTGCAATGATAAGTGGAGAGAGAGCAGGGAGGGAGGCCTTGACAAAGCTGGAGGGGATGGGGTCAAGAGTGCAGGTGGCAGTTTTCATTCCTATGAGGAGTTCAGAGAGGTCAGTAGGGGAGATTGGGGAGAACCGAGACAGGGGATGGCAGGACAAGGGGGGGCAGGTGGTTGGAGGGGGAGCGGGTGCGGCGGTCGTCAAGCTGTTGTAGATGTTGTCAATTTTGCATTGGAAGAAAGAGAGGAAGGAGATGCAGTTGTCTACTGTGAATGACTGGGTGGTGGTGTTCAGGGGGCGGAGGAGTTTGTTTATTGTCGAGAAGAGTGCTTTTGGGTTTCCGGAGCCAGAGTGGATAATTTGAGAGTAGTAGGCTGAGCGGGCGCGAGAGAGGGCATCTTTGTAGTGTTGTAGGTGGTCCTTGTAGGCTTGGGAGTGAACTGTGAGACCCGTTTTATTGCGGAGTCTTTCAAGTTGGCGAGCACGAGTTTTCATCAGGCGGAGTTCAGGGGTAAACCAGGGAGCAGAATGGGTGAAAGAAACTGTTTTGGTTTTTACAGGCGCAAGCTGGTCAAGGCAGGAGGAGAGAGTGTGGTTGTAGTAGTCAGTGAGGTCGGAAGGGGTGTGGAGGTCAATGAAGGGAGAAGTGGACATTTTTTCAGAGAGGGTGGATGAGAATGAGGTTGGTGAAAGAGCGTTTAGCTTACGGAAGGTGATAGTGCGATAACGTCTTGGTGTTGGGGCGGGGATGTTGATGGTCAGAGTGATGGCTAAGTGGTCAGAGAGGGTGAGGTCGGAGCCAGAGAGATGGTGCAAATTTAATCCAGTGGAGCAGACAAGGTCCAAAATGTGACCACGGATATGGGTAGGAAAGTCGACATGTTGAGTGAGGTTAAAGCAGGTGAGTAAATCAGTGAAGTCAGTGGTTATTGTGGAGTCGGTGGAGTCCATGTGGATATTGAAATCACCAAGGAGGAGGATTGAGGGGGAGAGGGAACATGGCTGGGTCAGAAAGTAGGAGAAGTCAGACAGGAATGATGGGTGTGGTTTGGGAGGGCGGTAGACGACAGCCATGACTGACTGCGTGCGACCAGAGAGTTTAAAAGCCAGGTGTTCAAATGATGGAGCAGATGAGATGGAGATGAGGTTGGTCTTGATGTCTTGACGGTGGATAACAGCAATTCCACCACCTCGGCCCTCCGAGCGTGGTTTATTGACGTAGGAATGAATATCCATTGGGTGTGGTGAGGTTGAGTGTGTAGTAGTCCAGAGGTTGTTGCCAGGTTTCGGTGAGACAGAGAAAGTCCAGTTTGTTATCCAGGATGTATTCGTTCAGGATGAGGCATTTGTTGTTGAGGGACCGGGTGTTGAACAAGGTGAGCTTGATGTTGTTTTGAACAGCAGGGATGAATTCCGGTGATTTAGCCAGGGTTCGTAGGCAGGAGGTGCGATCGTGTGCGTTGCTGTGACCAGGTGCGCTGGGACGAAGAGTGAGAGTGCGCTGAGCCGACCAGAGGACGGGGTTGGACTGACCTGATTGCAAATAAACAAACTTATGACCGGAGCCACGGTGAATGTACCTGGGTCGTCGGAGGAGTCCATTTGATTTGATGGCAGAGATGCATGATGGGGTGGAGCGGGTATTGAGCAGAAGGAGCCTTGCGGCGGAGTACCGGAGAGACGAGACGAGGCCAAGGTTGAGGAGGTGAAACAATGGTCCCAACCCACGAGAGCAGGCCCAAGGAAACGAAGGAGCCAGGTAGGTGAAGCCAGGAGCAGAGCCGGGACCAAGCAGAGGGCAGGCAGGAGCAAAGAGATGATCACGAGGCCAAGGTTGATCACGGCGGGAAACCGCCACCAAACCGCTGCGATGGTCACAACCCACGAGAGCGCGCACGAGGAAACAGCGAGCAGGCGAAGGAGCCGGGCAGGCGAAGCAGGGAGCAGAGCCGGGGCTATGCAGAGGGCAGACTCAATGGCCAAAAAATCCGCACGACCACCAAAAAAGAAAGCAACTGACAGTGGCCCGGTCGAAGAAGCGGCGAGCATGTGACGCCTGCGTCCTCTTCATACCGGACCGGAAGCGGAATGATTTGTCTTGATTTTGGCAGTTTAACCATGAGGGTTGCAGGCAGATCTTGTGCGACCTGTAGGAATATTTGGGGGACAGAGCCCAGAGAGAGCTGGGGGGGGGGGGCAAGGCCAGAGGGGAGTCGGTAGAAGATGGAAAGACCACCAACCTGCCTGCGGTGAGTGAGTGAGAGGCCTTTGGAGTTAGCTTCATCGCGGGAGATTACAATGATTCTGAATGCTTTGGTTTCAACAGCGTGAAGACGAGCTAGGTGTGAGGCAGGAGCACCAGCCCAGATGGGAGAGCAGTATTCCATTGAGCCGCGGATGAAAGCCTTGTATGTGGTGAGGAGCTCAGGTGTGCCAAGGAAGGACTTCGCACGACGGAGGATGCCCAGTCGGCGACTGGCTTTGGAGGCCAGATTTGAAATGTGGTTTTCCCAGGAAAGATCATGGCAGATAGTGAGACCCAAAAGCTTGAGTGACAGAACTTCTTGGAGAGGATTATTCAGAAAGTGGATGGGAGGGTTGTCTAGTCTGTCTTTTCGGAGAGACATCGTAAGAGTGTGAGATTTGTCAGGATTGAAAGACATGTTCCACTTGTTTGCCCAGTCTGTGATTTTGTCCAGGTCTGCAGAGAGTGAGGAGGCTGCAGACTGCCGATCTGAGGGATGAAGAATGGAGCGACAGAGAGTAGAGTCATCAGCAAAGAGATAGAGAGGATTTTCAAGAGAGTCAGAGAGATCATTGATGAAGACCAGAAAAAGCACATGGCCCAGAACACTGCCTTGGGGAACTCCAGCCGAAACAGGAAGAGGAGATGAGAGAAACCCATTCAGGGCCACACGTTGACTACGACTAGAGAGGAAGTCCGCCATGTGGGTAATTCAATGGAGTGGACAAGATGGATGCAGAAGGAAGCTCTCTGGATGGAAAAAGTAGAAATTTGGAAGGGAAGGTAACGAGGGTAGAAAAGAGCACGGTTGTGGATGGGGGATGATCTGAGATGGTGGTGAACAGCTGTCTTGAAGACCTGGAGAGAAGAATGAGATTGAAGAGAATGTGGAAGTTGGTTGCAGAGTTTGGAAAAAAGAGGAACGAATGAGTGGAGGTGATCAATAATCCTGGATTTTGGTAGTTTCACCAGGAGGGGGTTGATGGTGCACCACGTGCTCCCAGCAGAAACCTGGGGGGAGGACAAAGCATGGAGCGCAAGACCAGGAAGGAGACGGTGCAAGACAGAGATACCACCGACCTGTCTGCGATGATAAAGTGATCGGCCCATCGTCTTACACTCATCGTGGGAGATTTTGGTAATCTTGAAGGTCTTTGTTTCCATGGCGTCAAGGTAAGCAAGATACGAGGCAGGAGCACCAGCCCAGAGGGGAGAGCAGTAGTCCATTGAGCTGCGGATGAAAGCTTTGTCTATGGTGAGGAGCTCCGAAGTGCCAAGGAAGGACTTCGCACGACGGAGGATGCCCAGTCGGGGACTGGTTTTGGAGACCAGCTTGGAAATGTGGTTTTCCCAGGAAAGATCATGGCACATAGTGAGACCCAAGAGCTTGAGTGACAAAATTTCTTAAAGAGGATTGTTGAGAAAGTAGATGGGAGGGTTTTCCAGACGGTCTTTATGGAGAGAAGGTGAAATTAAGTGTGAGATTTGTCAGGATTGAAAGACATGTTCCACTTGTTTGATCAGTTTGTGATTTTGTCCAGGTCTGCAGAGAGTGAAGAGGCTGCAGCCTGCCAATCTGAGGGATGATGTATTTTTTTTTTTTTTTTTTTTTGTTTTGTTTTTTGTTTGTTTTGTATACAAGATCGAGGCTCGTGAAAGAGCGAACATTAATCACACAGAAAGACAAACAGACACATAAAACAAATAACATCGGGAGCGGTAGACAAGATGGGGAGAGAGGGGGAAGGACACAAACACAACATTTGAGAGCAGGGACCGAGAGACATGGAGACATCGAGAGATCTGTGGGAGGGAGAGGGCTTTGGGGGGGAGGCATGTGAAGGGGGGGAGGCATGTGAAGGGGGGGGGGGGGGGGTGGGAGAGGTATAAACATATGGACACTGCCAGGATTTCCAGGAAATAAGTTGGAATTTCAAACAAGGTGGATCTGGGGTGAATTAGTGGGGGTAGAAAAGATCAAGGTTATGGATGGGGGAAGATAAGAGATGGTGGTGAACAGCTGTTTTAAAGACCTGGAGGGAGGAGAGGGATTGAAGGGAGTGTGGGAGTTTGTTCCACAGGCGGGAGAAAAGAGGAATGAAAGAGTGAAGGTGAGCAGAGAGCCGAGATTTCGGCAGTTTAACCATCAGAGGGTTGCTGGCAGATCTTGTGCGACCTGTAGGAATATTTGGGGGACAGAGCACAGAGAGAGCTGGGGGAGCAAGGCCGGAGAGGAGTCGGTAGAAGACAGAAAGACCACCTACCTGCCTGCGGTGAGTGAGTGAAAGGCCCTCAGAGATAGCTTCATCGCGGGAGATTCCAATGATTTTGAAAGCTTTGGATTCAACAGCGTGAAGCCGAGCCAGGTGTGAGGCAGGAGCACCAGCCCATAGGGGAGAACAGTATTCCATTGAGCTGCGGATGAAAGCCTTGTATGTGGTGAGGAGCTCAGGTGTGCCGAGGAAGGACTTCGCACGACGGAGGATGCCCAGTCGGCGACTGGCTTTGGAGGCCAGCTTGGAAATGTGGTTTTCCCAAGAAAGATCATGGCAGATAGTGAGACCCAAAAGCTTGAGTGACAGAACTTCTTGGAGAGGATTGTTGAGAAAGTAGATGGGAGGGTTGTCCAGTCGATCTTTTCGGAGAGACATAGTAAGAGAGTGAGATTTGGCAGGATTGAAAGACATGTTCCACTTGTTTGACCAGTCTGTGATTTTGTCCAGGTCTTCAGAGAGTGAGGAGGCTGCAGACTGCCGATCTGAGGGAAGAGGAATGGAGCGGCAGAGAGTGGAGTCATCAGCAAAGAGATAGAGAGGATTTTCCAGAGAGTCAGAGAGATCATTGATAAAGACCAGAAAAAGCACAGGGCCCAGCACACTTCCTTGGGGAACTCCAGCCTGAACAGGAAGGGGAGATGAGAGAAATCCATTCAGGGCCACACGTTGACTACGACCAGAGAGGAAGTCCGCAAGCCATGCATGGAGATTTCCATGGATACCATAGGAGGAGAGTTTGGTGAGCAGAGCTGGGTGCCAGACCGTATCAAAGGCCCTTGATATGTCAAGGGAGACAGCTCTGATTTCCTGTTTGGCATTGAGGACCTCCATCCATTGTTGAGACAGCAGAAGCAGCATGTCCAGAGTAGAGTGACCTGGTCTGAAACCAAATTGATGATCAGAGATCAAGCCATTGGAGAAGAGGAAAGATTTCATATCCGAAGCAATGATGGATTCCATGACTTTGCTGATAATTGGGAGCAGGCTGATTGGTCTGTAGTTGCAAGGATCTGTTTTTGCACCTTTTTTGTGCAAAGCGGTAATGTTAGCTGATTTCCAGGATGCTGGCAGATGACCTTGAGCAAAAGATAGGGTGAAAAGAACAGAGAGAGGGTGAGATAGAGCGGCAGAGCAGGATTTTAGGACCCGTGGGCTGATGCCGTCTGGTCCAGTTGCAGAATCAGAGTCGAGGTTTGACAAAAACTCCTCCACCTTGTCAGGAGAGAAGGACACATAGTCCAGGAGCAGTTGGGTTCGACTGGGAAAGGTGGGAACAGAGAGAGATGGGTTTGGGACTAAGGATTTCGAGGCGAACACAGAGTTGAGGCATTCGGCTTTGTCACGTGCGATGTCAACTGTGTGTCCATTTGAGGTAAGGGAGGGGATGGAGGGGGAACAAACACCAGAAACGGATTTGACCAGACGCCACCAGGATTTGGAGGAAGGAGACAGGTTTGAGAGTTCATTCCTGAGTGAGGAGAGATAGTGCTTCCTGGCACTCCTGAGGGTAGACACACACTTGTTCCGAGCTTGGTGGAAGGAACTGAGATTTCCTTCAGTTGGATTAGCCTTCCAAGAGGCAAAGGCAAGTTGTTTCAGGGCAACTGCCTCACCACAAGATTCAGTGTACCATGGACGGGAGGAAGGGTAAGACAATTGAAGGCGAGATGGGATAAATCTGTGCATGAGAGAGATCAGTTTGCTTTGGAAGAATTCCCAGGAAGAATTGATGTCAGAGGCAGTGGAGATGGGAGACCAATCCAGACGATTGATGGCTGCTTGAAGACCGTCCCAGTCGGCCTGAGTGAAATGCCAGACTCGTCGACGCTGAGGAGGCTCTCTGAGAATGGCCAGAGAGATGTCCACTTTGACAAGCACATGATCAGAAGAACCGATTGGAGCAGAAGAAGAGCAGCAGACATTAGCAGGGAAGTTTGTCATAACCAAGTCTAGAAGAGAAGATACTCCATTGGCTGAGATCCGGGTCGGGAAATTGACAGATTGTGTCAATCCCAGTGAGTCACAGAAGTCCTTTGCTGAGGTGCCATGACTAGTGAGAGAGGAACCCACACCCAACCAGGTGGCATGATGACAGTTGAAGTCACCACATATGAGGAAGAGAGAGTTGGGATGAGTGGATAGAAGTTGGTCCATGTTGTCAGACATTGAAATGTAGATGGAGTCATCACTGTTTGGGGGACGGTACAGAACACATATGAACAAAAGGTGGGAGCGGAGAGGAAGCCGTAACCAGAGGTACTCCTGCGGGTGAGGAGGAAAGAGAGCAGTGCAAGGAGAGTGAGGAAGAGAGTTTTTGACAAAGATAGCCACCCCACCACCAGGCCGAGGCTCAGGTCTATCATACCGGAGGAGGGAGTAACCAGGAAGAGATATTAAGGAATCAGAGACATCTTGAAGGAGGAAAGTCTCTGTTAAGCAGATCAAGTCTGGATTGTCAGAAGCAACCTGTATGGAGAGATCAGTCAGGTTTGAGCGAAGGCCCCGGATGTTTGAGGTCCATACCGTTAATGAAGAGAGAGGGGGAGCATCGGGTACAGGACAGGGGAGGGGAGGAGTAGGGTAAGATGAAGGATGAGAGGGGGAGGTAGGGAGAGCAGTTGATAGTGTTTCAGATGTTGCAGAAGAGTTCCAAGAAAGGGAAGGATGAGGAGGATGAAAGGTTTGCTGGTGAAGGGATGCGGCACAGTGAGGGGTTGTTTGAGGGGGGGCAGAGGAAAGTAGAAGGTTTGGGGGGGTGGAGGTATGAGATAGAAGGGAGACGAAGTGGGGAGGAGGCAGCTTGGAGGAGGAGGGGGGAGGAGAGAGAATTGGAGAGGAATGGTATGGGGGGAGAATTGAATGGGAGGGATTGGGGGGGAGTTTTGAAGGGGAGGAGTGAGGGGGGAGTTTAGGAGGGGAGGGGCAAGGGGGGAGTTTTGGAGGGAAGGGGAAAGGGGGGAGATCAGGAGTGGAGGGGCAAGGGGGGGGATTAGGAGGGGAGGGGCAAAGGGGAAGTTTAGGAGGGGAAGGGCAAGGGGGGAGTTCAGGAGTGGAGGGGCAAGGGGGGAGTTTAAGAGTGGAGGGGCAAGGGGGAAGTTTCGGAGTGTAGGTGCAAGGGGGGGGATTTGGATGGGAGGGGCAAGAGGGGAGTTTAGAAAGTGGATGATTAATGAAAGACGAACATTGATAACAAATTGGGTTTGTTGTGATTTTCAAGTTAGCAATCCGGTTCAGGATGATGGAGGAGGGATGGAATGAATGTGAATTTAGACCATGTAGTGAGGGAGACGTATAAGATATTGAATTTCTTTTTTTTGAAGTGGAATGAGTTGGAGAGGAAATTGAGAAAAGCCTTTTAAATAGGAAGAAAAACAGCGTGTTGTAATATACCACTGAATAAAAAACATAAGGGGAAAGGTTAAACATATTTAAAAATATTTAAACAGAACTATGAACAATCTTATATGCACAAAAATACCAACGGGGGGAGAGCCGAGAGGGACCACCACGAGTCACGTGAACAGGGCAAACGGTGGATGGCAAGGAGATAATGGGGGTGGGGCGAACAGCACACCTGGACAGAAAATACAGGATGAGACAACAGTACACGTGGAGAAAAGAAAATAAATGTTTTTGTTTTTTTTTGTTTTTTTTTTGGGGGGGGGGGGGGGGGTGGGGATTTAGAACGTTAGACAGTATTATGTTCGGGGTAGAAGGGAAAAAAACCAAGAGCCAAGCAAAACACACTTAAGTTAACAAAACACCGACGGGGGTACAACTACAAGGCCACACACGAGGGGCAGAAAACGATTAATTAATTACGAGTTACAGGAAATTCAAACCAAAACTAACTATAATCAAACAATATCACATGGACGATAAAATAACGAATTGAAATTTGACAATCTATCTGGGGAAATGGGGGAGAAACACGTGGTCGAAGAACGAACGAACGAATAAGAATGAATAAACGAATGAGCACAGAGAAGGTAGTCTTTTTTTTTTGTTTTTTTGAGTTGAGATTTACATAAGGAAGTAGGCTTTGGGGTGGAAAGACTGCGAAAACAGAGAACGAAAGTTATTGGATCACAAACGACAGGCGCTGAGAGAAAAACAAAGCCTCAAGGTTGTACTTGTACAGTGTACACTGTACAAGACCTCGAGACGACACGAATTAACGCGATTTTCAATGCAGGTATGAAAGATTTGCACCGAAAATCTTTGACGGGACAATATACGTACATACACCATAAAAGAAATACAGTTATAACGAAAATACAAATTGGAACAATGACTTAACTTCGATTTCGATGGAGAGCGTGGAGACCTGCGAAAAAAAATGAACCGTCGCCAGCAAGACCGGAAACGGAAGTGATGTAAGATAGAGAGGATTGTATGGAGTAACGGAGAGTGGAATCATCAGCAAGATAGAGAGGATTTTCCAGAGAGTCGGAGAAATCATTAATGAAGACCAGAAAAAGCACAGGGCTTAGAACACTGCCTTGAGGAACTCCAGCCTGAACAGGAAGGGGAGATGAGAGAATTACATTCAGGGCCACACGTTGACCGACCAGAGAGCAAGTCGGCAAGCCAGGAGTGGAGATTTCCATGGATACCATAGGAGGAGAGTTTGGTGAGCAGAGCGGGGTGCCAGACCGTATCGAAGGCACGAGATATGTCAAGGGAGATGGCTCTGATTTCCTGTTTGGCATTGAGGACGTCTATCCATTGTTGAGACGGCAGAAGCAGCATGTCCAGAGTAAAATGACCTGGTCTGAATCCAGATTGATGATCCGAGATCAAGCCATTGGAGAAGAGGAAGGATTTGATGTCAGAAACGATAGTGGATTCCATGACCTTGCTGATGATTGGGAGCAGTCTGATTGGTCTGTAGTTGCAAGGATCTATTTTTGCACCTTTCTTGTGTAAAGCGGTAATGTTGGCTGATTTCCAAGCAGATGGCAGATGACAGATGACCTTGAGAAAAAGAGAGGGTGAAGAGAACAGAGAGAGGGTGATATAGAGTGGCAGAGCAGGATTTCAGGACCCGTGGGCTGATGCTGGCTGTTTCAGTTGCAGAATCAGAATCGAGGTTTGTCAAACTTCTGTACCTCGTCAGGAGAGAAGGACACAGAGTCCAGGAGCCGCTGGGTACGACTGGGTAAGGTGGGCACAGACAGAGAAGGGTTTGAGACACAAGATTTTTAGGCAAACACAGAGTTGAGGCATTTGGGTTTGTCACGTGCGGTGTCAACTGTGTAGCCATTTAAGGTAAGGGAGGGGATGGAGGGGGAACAAACACCAGAAACAGATTTGACAAGATACCACCAGGATTTGGAGGAGGGAGACAGGTTTAAGAGTCCAGTCTTTGGAGTAGTGAGATATTGTTTCCTGACACACCTGAGGGTAGACACACTTGTTCTGAGTTTTGTGAAAGGAATGGAGATTTCCTTCAGTTGGATTAGCCTTCCATGTGGCAAAGGCACGTTGTTTCAGGGCAACTGCCTCGCCACAATATTCAGTGTACCATGGATGGGAGTAAGGGTATGACGACTGAAGATGAGATGGGATGGATCTGTGCATGAGAGAGAGAGCAGTTTACTTTGGAAGAATTATAATCATAAAGATAAAAACATGACTCCTGACCCTCCTCCCCCTGGTGGCTTCTGTAGGGAGCTTCGAGTACAACATTTCCACAAGGTTTGCCAACACCACAGGGACATTTCAAAACCACTCTTGTTGTGAAAATCAACCAGATCCACAACTTTGTCCCATAGGTAGGTTTAATCTCAATTAGATCTTTGGCATCATCCTGTAAAAATACAATCATGCAATAGATATCAGGATCTTGGTATCATACAGAGAGGACCGATAATAATAGTCAAAGCAAGCGAGTCTCGTATATATGTGCGAGTCTAGCATATACGTACCATTCAAGACTACATGTAAAGTAAATGTCTCGGGAGTGGCTCAGCGTCGCGGACGTCCCAGGTTTTATAGACGCCCTTCAGTGGCTGAAGCGAGTAACTCTCCTGGGTTCAACTTTGGTATAATTTCACTACATTCTCCCCGCCGTTAGAACTATACTGCCGCTAGGCAGATCGCAAGCGTGCGTCAGCATTAATTGATTGGGGTACGTCATTACATGTCAGTCGGTCCACCCGTAGCGGTCGGCGTGGCAAACTACCCTGCCAGCCCGCGTCCGGAAACTGCCGGGTACGGCGTCCCCAAGCCCGGAGTCTCCGTCGGAGTAGCCGCTGGAGGCAGGTGTCGGAGGGGGCACCTCAGAGCCTTCAGGCAGGGGTGTAGGTGACGACAGAGGTGACGGCAAAGGTTCCATAGAGGAAGCTTCGGTAGAGTCCATAGACTCGTAGATTGGTTCGTCGATATCCCTATAAGGGTCGATGACCCCACAAGGGGCGAGATGGCGTACGGAGACAGTGGACTCGCATCCCTCTGCCGTCAGCACGCAAGCATGCTCGGGATTAGCCTGGAGTACCTGCACCTTATCCACAAAGGGGTCGTACTTGCTCGTGCGCACCGCTCGTTTGAGATAAGCCGGCCCCGGCTCAGCGAGCCAGCTGGGTAAAGATCGGATACTACCCGAGCTTCTAGGGTGGTGGAACAGTCTTTCGTGAGGAGTCTGGTTGGTGGCCGTACATAGGAGAGCCCGGATCGAGTTCAGAGCCGCAGGTAGCGACCAAGCCCATTTATCGAGACCCCGGCCGAGGGTCCGGAGGCTTAGCGTGACGGCCTTCCATATAATCCCATTGAAGCGTTCGATCTGCCCATTCGCCTGGGGTCTGTACGGTGTGGTGTAACTCGAAGCAACATTATTTTGGAGCAAATAACCTCTCACCTCCTGCGACAGGAACACCGCACCCCGATCAGTATGCACGTAGGCCGGATACCCAAACATAGAAAACAAATTCTGCAGTCACGGTATGACCGTGGCAGCCGTCATATCCCCGCACGTGTAAGCAAAGGGGAATCGCGAGTACTCATCAACGATAGTGAGCAGATAAAGAGAGTTGCTCGACACCGACGGTCCTTTGAAATCCATTGCCAATCTCTCCCACGGTCTAGTAGCCCTAACCAGCGTCCCCATGGGAGGGTTGTAAAAACGCGGGTTGAGTTCCGCACATATAGCGCAGTCACGGCAGATCCGGCGGATGCCCTCAATCGAGTACGGCAGATTACCACTACGCACAAAATGAGCAAAACGCGTCACCCCTGGATGACACATAGTGTCGTGCAAAGTGCGCAGCCCCTCCAAAGTTACGATCCCCGCGCACGTAGCCGGCCTCGATAAGGCGTCGGCGACCAGGTTATCCTTCCCCGGGCGGTATTTGATGGTGTAGCAGAAGTCGGCGAGTTCGATACGCCAGCGAGTGATTTTCTCATTCTTAATACGTTTAGCATGTAAGGTGTCATACATGAACGCAACGCTTTGTTGGTCCGTGATGATTTGGAAGCATCGCCCGAGTAAGTACGGTCGCCATCGCCGAATCGACTCGACGATCGCGTACGCTTCCTTTTCGACAGACGAAAGCCTCCGCTCAGCGGAGGTGAGAGTCTGCGAAAAGAAAGCCACAGGGCGCCCCCCTTGGGAGAGAGTCGCCGCTATCGCATGATCCGAGGCATCACTTTCTACGACGAAAGATTCGCTCTCGTCGATTGTCGCCACAGCGGCGCCAGCGATGTCGGCCTGAAGGCCGCCAAGGCCGCCGGGCTCATGGGGAACGTGTCGCAGGCCACGAGGGGGTGGAGCTTCGCGGAGAAATTTTGCACCCACTTCGAATAGTGGGCGAACAGCCCGAGAGCACGCTTCAGCGAAGCTCGATCGCCGGGCGGGGCCATATCGAGCAAAGGTCGCAGACGCTCCTTATCCGGAGAGACAGAGCCATGGGTCACGGTGTACCCCAGAAGATCTATCGTGCGTTGAGAGTAACGACACTTCGCCTCATTCATGGTTAGGCGATACCTATGCGCGACCTCGAGGAAGCGCTTCAGATTAGCATCGTGATGCTCCTGGTCATACCCACAAACCGTAAGATTGTCCAGATAGACAAAGACATCTGTCAAGTTCTCCTTATTAACGAGGTCGTCCATAGCCCTCTGAAAACAGGCGACCCCGTTCGTTACCCCAAAAGGCAATCGGGTGAACTGGTATAACCTTTGACCCGATTCAAAGGCGGTGTAGATGCGATCAGCCCTAGAGATGGGGATCTGATGATACGCACTACGCAGATCGAGAGTGCTGTAGACGGAGTACTGGGCCACCAGTCGTACTAGCGCGTCCATCCCCGGTAAGGGGTAGGCGTCCAGCTGTGTAAAGCCATTAACCGTCTGAGTAGTCGATTACCATGCGCCGGCGATGGGCCTCACTTCGCACCACTAAGACCTGGGCCCGCCACGGCGACCGGCTAGGTTCGATAACACCGTCCTTTAAGAGTTAGGCCGTTTCTTCCGCAATGAATTGCGCGTCCGCTCGTGAGTAGCGCCGCGATTTTACCGCTACAGGAGCACAGTCAGTGGTCAGGTTGGGGAACAGCAAAAGAGGCTCAATTTCCATTTTCGCGAGTGCACACACAGCAAGCGTGTCCGTCCCACCGAATTCAATTTCCAAACGTCCATGTTGCTTAAGGAAATCGTGTCCTAACAGGATGTCAGCACATAAGGCAGGCAAGACCATGAGATGTACATCGGAAAACATGCATCCCTTTATCACAAGTTTCAATCGACATTCCCCCTTCGTGCTGAGCCGAAGTCCCTGGGAGGCCATGAAGATCCGTCGTGTAGTCCCGATGACCGGCCAACCATGTTGACGCACCAGCCGCTGATCGATGAAACTATCCGTAGATCCTGTGTCGACTAGGGCCCGTGCAAAAATGCCTTCAACCAAGAGCGGGATAATGGCCTGATCAAGGCCAGAAGATCCGGCAGGTATTGCGCCGTCCGAGCGAGAAGATCGCGCCTCACGCGTGGATCCCACACCGGCTGCAGTTTTCCGGTCGTTTGAGGAGCCTCCGGAGGGCCCCCGTGCCAAACGCATAGTTGGTCGTGCCGATCCAAGAGCGTGTAGTTCGTACGAGCCGCCGTCAGATGGCGCTCGTGTCACGTGCGAAAGATCGCAGTCAACATGTGCTCGATCAAGAGCGTGTAGTTCGTACGAGCTGCCGTCAGAGGGCGCTCGTGTCACGTGCGAAAGATCGCAGTCAATTGTACTTTCACTGCCGTCAGATGGCGCATGCGCATGCACAACAGGAAGAGCTTTCAAAGCTGGAACTTTTTGTTTGTTTGAGGAAGGCGTTCGAACGCCAGTCAAGGTCGCTCGCTCCGCGGCCGGTCGCGTTCGCGCCATTTGTTGTGGCGGCCCGATGTATTTCACCAAGGACATGCGTGCAGTTAGGGGCCCGGGAGGAGGAGGACAGCTCATCAAGGCCGGGTGAGGCGCCCCGCTCTGTGCTCGGTCCGCTGGCTCGGCGATAAGCCCATTCAAGGTCGCGCGTGCTCGTGTGCCCCGCGCGGCCTTCTTGCAGACTTTAGCAAAGTGTCCTTTTGTAGAACACAAATGGCATATGGCTTCCCGAGCCGGACACGCTGACCTGGGATGCTGTCGGTTGCCACAGAAGTAACACGTCGCGTTCCGGTCAGGCCTGGGCCTGGCTGCTGTAGCTGCTGCTAGGCCGGAATCCGAGTCCACCTCGGGAGCGGCCGAGCCCGCACCCGTATCCTCGGCGGTCGCCCTCTCCGGTCGCGCGAGTTGAGAAGTCCCCGCGACGACCCGTGCGTGGTCATAAGCGGTGGATTGTTTCTGGGCCTCAGTGTAAACGTTCGCCAACCGTAGGGCCTCCGCGAACGTCAGGTCAGCTGTCTCCAAGAGCCTGAGTCTCAGATCTGTAGAGCTGATTCCAGAGACGAAAGCATCTCGGACAAGATCGTCTTGGACTTGCTCGTGTGTCCGTACCTCTTGAGTACTGTCCGCGAGGAGGTGCCGCAGCTCCTGAGCGAAGCGGTCGATCGACTCGGTTGGCTGTTGACGTCGCGTGGCGAGCAGATGCCTGTTGTACACCACGCTCAGTTTCTTAATGTAAAGGCGCTTTAGTTCTGCCACGGCGGCATCGTATGTCGTACATCGAACGATGCTCCTGTAAACGTTGTGGTCGACTTTGGTCTGTAGCACAGACAGCTTCGTTTCAGCGGTGGGAACGGCATCCTGGGCGCCGAACTGGTTCTCCAGCGTTTTGAGGAGTGAGCGAACACCGAACCCGAATCCTCAGCTTGTGGGTCGGAGCCGAGTGTCGGTACATTGAACATCTTGTGTCCCGCCATTTCCGTAGATCTAATTGAGATTAAGTGTTGTGAAAATCAACCAGATCCACAACTTTGTCCCGTAGGTAGGTTTAATCTCAATTAGATCTTTGGCATCATCCTGTAAAAATACAATCATGCAATAGGTATCAGGATCTTGGTGTCATACAGAGAGGACCGATAATAATAGTCAAAGCAAGCGAGTCTAGTATATATGTGCGAGTCTAGCATATACGTACCATTCAAGACTACATGTAAAGTAAATGTCTCGGGAGTGGCTCAGCATCGCGGACGTCCCAGGTTTTATAGACGCCCTTCAGTGGCTGAAGCGAGTAACTCTCCTGGGTTCAACTTTGGTATAATTTCACTACAACTCTATTTGGTTGTTGGTCTGCTTGGTGTAGCAATTGATTTTTTTTTTTTTAAATCTGTTGAATCTCAACCTTCAAATAATTTTCCTAAAAATATTACAGATTATGGGTAACTCGAGTGTTACGACAGGTGCATAATCGAAAGGGCTTATCCTTCGTGGACATTTCACAAGTACAAAATCGAACCCCTTTAACTTTGTTGAAAAGGGTCGAAAGAGGAATTGTAGGAGAGAGAATCAGACATCGAAGTTGATAGGAAGGAGCACACACATATTGGAGATTCAAATGGGATTATGAAATCCCTGTACAGTATTCATTCACATTTCCTGCTTACATGTGCAGTCTGTAAGTGTAAGGTAATGGAGGAACTATAAATTTCCCTTAGCAACTCCTACTTCAACCTCCAATATGTTGTTCAGAAAAATCATGATCCTATCTTTGACTGCCTGAAGCCTGGCATTTTTTGGAGGAGAGGAAAGCGAGGTGGAGGGGGAGTGTATTGGATGTGGAGGAGAAAGGGTGGATGGTAAGGAAGAGGAAGAAGGAGGGAGAGGGGAAGAGGGGAAGAGGACAAATTTGCCTGTGTGAACTTTAACCTCAGCGTTGCCCAGGTAAAAAAGGAAATTGTGATACCTGTGGCTCTACAAGGTACACTTCTACATTTAGAATTTACGCCCCGCACTTCCATGTGAGGCCGTGGCCACATAGCCTATGTTGCCTCACACCAAGTTGTATTTGTACTAGAGTTTTGAGTTTGTAACTTAATAGATGTGGCTGTGCATAGAACACATACAAACAAAGAGAGAAACTGTTTATTATAAAAGTATAAAGGGGGTACAGGGTCAGCAATTCAACATTTCAGCAATTCAAACAACATCAACAAAGGAGGAAAAAAGGTCAACAATTAATGTTTTCTATGCTGCTTGGATGCTGCTGTCTTGTCTGTGTCTGTTTGTGACGAAGATGTTGAGGTCACGAAGAGATTCACTTATCTTGGCAGTGTTATTCATGTCTCCGCATGTTGCGGGCCAGAGGTTGATAGACGTCTGGGTCGGCCCTGGGGAGTCATGGATTCACTAGATCATGGGGTGTTTTTTTTTTCCCGGTGTGTACCCCGGTTAAGAATAGGTACACCGTATCCCTGCATGCCAGAAGAGGCGACTAAAAGGGTTGGTGTCAGGAAGGGCATCCGGCCGTAAAACATTGCCTCAAAAAGGGAACCATGACAATTACAATTACATATGGGCAGGGTACAGCCAGAAGTACCCCGTGGCGTCCTCACCCCCTCTCGTAAAAAAATCAAGGTGGGAACCCGATTGAAGCAAGGGTGGAAATCACTCCATTTATGACGACGAAACGTCTGATGCCCGACGTGGAGATCGGTTTCTGAGGTTTGGGACATGGAATGTAGGGACAATGACGGCGAGATCAGGAGAAGTGGTGGAAGTATTGGACAGAAGAAGAGTGGACATATGTTGGGTGCAGGAGACGAGATGGAAGGGAAGTGGTGTGAGAATGGTTAAGGGTAGGCAGGGACAGAAATACAAGTTTGTGTGGCAAGGGTGCCCAGAAGGTATGCATGGTGTTGGTGTCCTGTTTTCTGAGGGGTTTGCAGACAGTGTGGTGAGTGTGACGAGAGTGAGTGAGAGGTTGATGGTTGTGAAAATGATATTTGGAAAGCTCTTGGTGAATGTCATCTCGGGATATGCTCCACAGGTCGGTCGGAGCGATGAAGAGAAGGACAAGTTCTGGTGTGCAATCGAGAAGCTGATGGAAAACTTGAAAGATGAGGACGTTTTGTGGCAGGAGGAGACCTAAATGGACATGTGGGAAGGAGTATGGACGGTTTTGAGTGAGTTCATGGGGGTTACGGATATGGTGTGAGGAATGGAGAAGGTGAAAGGATTTTGGAGTTTGCTGATGGAGTTGGTTTGTTGATTTGTAATACTCGGTTCCAGAAAGCGGATAATAAGCTTGTTACATACACGTCAGGTGGGTCGACGACAACTGTTGACTACCTGATGGTGCGTAGGCGAGATAGGGGGCACCTCCGGGACATAAATGTGATCCTGGGGGAGGTGGCTCTTTCACAGCACCACTTGGTTGTCTGCGACATAAGGGCGAAAGGTGCGAGGAGAGCACAGAGGCTTGTGGCTTCGCATGGGAGCGAAGTAAACAAATCGGTGGGTGAAGTACCAACCGAGAATGAAGGTGTGGAGGTTGAAAGAGATGACAATGAAGGAGGCATTAAAAGAGAGGCTGAGCATGGCCGAGGATGATGTGGTTGAGCTTGAACGTGGTTGGATGTCAATGAAAGTCTGTTGGGAGCCGTTTGTGAGTTATGTGGATGGACAAAAGGACCACCGAGGCACTCGGAAACACGGTGGTGGGATGATGAAGTTGGAAAGCGGATTGACGAGAAGAGGAAGAAGTTCAAGGAGGGGCAGAAGAGGAAGAGCATGAAAGTTAGAAGGCTGCAAAGAAAGAGTTCGGACCATCTGCCTGTCCTGCCTTGCAGTGGTGACTCTTGGCCTCCCTGATCGAGGTCTGTCATCTGCAGAGTTGTGGAGGGTGTCTCTGTCCACCAGAGCCGATATCGTCTGGTGTGAACAGCCAAGGCGACATGCCACCTCACGGTAGCTCAGTCCGCCTTGCAGCATGCCCAGGGCACGCTGCCGTTGATCCCTTGACAATCGTGGCATGTTGATTGAAATGCCCATTTTGCACTGGCCTTTATAAAGCCAATATCAAGACATCACGTGCAGCTCATTAAAATCATCCCGTACCCCTTGGCTAATCACTGACAGTCAAAACGGCTGTTCAACAGCTGTGCTATGAAGTGACCATTGAAGGTTCAAGTGACCATCCGTGACCGTTTTGTCTGACAGTGAGGACACTATTGTCCACAAATAAGTTCACACATTTACTACACGCAGTGTTATTGTTGATATTTAAAGGTTTCAAAGGTGGTAAGTTTATTTTGCGTTTCAGTATATTAACATCCAAAGTTGCCCATGTCTTTTTGGAACACTATGTACTTATTTAATCAGACGGGAAAAGTGTTTGTCCTAGGTCTTTCATAGACTGGCTAGCCAGGGCTAATATTTGAATAAACCTGACTTGGTGAGGAATTTGCCAGCGATATCTGGCCTATTTTAAATAAATGGTACTGTGATATTTAACATTACCAATTAATGCAAGGAGATGGGGCACCCAGCTTTATGTCAATCTGCGGGACAGTGCAATTTGTGATGCAATGCCTTGCCTGGAAAGCACCAATCTGACAGTTTCTGGTCCTGTTGGGAATCAAACCCAACGGTTAAGGTGGCTGGCTTGAGATCTCAAGGTCCAGAGTTCAAGGCCCTGTTCTCCCATTGAATTGACACCAAGTGGGGTTGACACAGCCTGTCATCCTTCCAAGGTTGGCAAAATGAGTACCAGCTTACTGGGATGAATGAGCCATTTGAGTGTCCTGCGTCAGAGTGGCGACCCATCCAGGATTGTGCCAAATAGCTGAGGAGACTGCTTCGGCAGCCTGATGTATCATCAAGATGAAAAAAGGAGTGGTCATCATCATACTGCAAGATTCTAACTGGGAGAGGAGATGATACGATTCTATTGAAGGCTACGTACTAATTAGAGCAGAGAAGTCTATATGCCAGGAATGAAGGTGGCCCTGGAGGCCAGTGGCTTCAGAATGAAATGGAAAATATCGACGAGGCCGCCAATATAATGAATTTGAATGTGAATTGTTGTTTAGACCTTCATATCCTGGAACCTGTTAAGGACTGTAAAACTATATCCCAACGACAATCTCTGGGTTTGAAAGGAATTCAAAGCAATTCTTTTTGAATGGAAACAGGCTTTTCGAATGAAGGAGCAAGATAAACTTAAAACGCTACAATTAAAACTGTCGTTGACGGTCAAACTGATGGTTTGTTTCCAACCTTGGCCGAGTCGAACTAAAGCTTGAGAAATGGTATTATATGTGCTATTTCCTCGCTTTATGCTCAGCATTTAGAGGATAGAGCACGAACAAACAACGCTGCGTTGGCATCCGTTGGGGAAGTGGATTTCACCCTACGTTCCGTGCTGACTGCAGTGAAAAGTGCTGCCACGAGATGGCGATGCTGGCATCCAGTTTGTTCTGAGAAGTAACGAACCCAAACGTTAATGGCCTTGGTCTGATGTCAACTCGTCTTTTTCTGATATCTACACCTACATGGAGTGTGATTTGTGTGTGACAGCTCTTCCATGAGCTTTATAAACAAGAGAGAAAAATGGAATTCAATGCCATGTTTATTCATAAAATGATTTTGACCAAATACAACAACAACAACAACAGGCATTTTCAGGCCATTTTCCCTGCCAGAGTGAGAGTTAGCCTTGCGGGCCCATGACAATCTTCTCCATTTTGCCCTATTTTCTACATCTCCCCTTGTTAACCCCCTTGCCCGCATTTCTTCTTCCACCACCTTTGGCCAAGTCTTTCTCAGTCTACCCCATTCTCCACTTCCTTCTACATTCATTTCCATCACTCTTCTCAACCAGCCACTTTCATCCTTCCTCAAAACATGACCAAACTTTTGTTGATGACTCTTTGTTGATGACTCCACTCCCTGCCGCTCCATTCCTCATCCCTCAGATCGGAAATCTGCAGCCTCCTCACTGCAGACCTGGACAAAATCGCAGACTGGTCAAACAAATGGAACATGTCTTTCAATCCTGACAAATCTCACACTCTTGCAATGTCTCTCCGAAAAGACCGACTGGACAACCCTCCCATCTAATTTCTGAACAATCCTCCAAGAAGTTCTGTCACTCAAGCTTTTAGGTCTCACTATCTGCCATGATCTTTCCTGGGAAAACCACATTTCCAATCTGGCCTCCAAAGCCAATCGCCGACTGGGCATCCTCCGTCGTGCAAAGTCCTTCCTTGGCACACCTGAGCTCCTCACCACATACAAGGCTTGTGTGTATATATAGTGACTGATATATAGTGATGTGAGTGACTCACGCATAGTGACATATATATATATATATATATATATATATATATACATATATATATATATATATATATATATATATATATATATATATATATATATATATATATATATATATATATATATATATACAGTGGAACCTTGACTTACAAGTTTAATTCGTTCTGTGACCGAGCTCGTAACTCAAATTGCTCGTTTCTCAAATCAAATTTCCCCATTAAAATGCATTGAAATGCTATTAATCCGTTCCAGCCCGCCAAAAACCACACCAATTTTTTTTTAAATATACAGTATATATAAAAATATCTCGCGCTTTATATTTCACCTGTATGCAGCATACAAGTTGGCAGGATGGCCTGGACTGGAGGTACGCACACTTGACTCTAAAGTCTAAACTGTCCAGCCTGGGTTTGAATCCCGACCCAGCTATAACCTGTCATGGGTGAATCACAGGCAGGGTGATTCATCAATGTGTGTACCGCTAAACTGGGCGCCCCGTTTGCGTCCCATTAGTTGTTGGATGTTAAGGATCTCACCGTGTTTTCCACAAAGAGAAGGCGAGCTATTGCCGGCACTCTGAACAAGTTGAACATGAAACATGAACATGAACATGAAATGTTCGACATGAACATGAAATTTTCCAAAATAACCAAAATGCGAAAACAAAAATGCAGCGCTATACGGCAGAGATACTGTACCTGCACGGCAAGATAACCACGTGACCGGAACCCACCTGGCGGCGTAAACCCAAAATAACCAACATGCGAAAACAAAAATGTAGCGCGATACGACAGAGATACTGTACTTGCACGGCAAGATAACCACGTGACCAGAACCCACCTGGTGGCGTAAACTCAAAATAACCAACATGCGAAAACAAAAATGCAGCGCTATACGACAGAGATACTGTACTTGCACGGCAAGATAACCACGTGACCGGGTGGCGAAAGCTCGTAACTCAGATCTCGGCTCGCATCTCAAAGCAATAAACCGCCCGAGCGACGGCTCGTATCTCGAAAAACTCGTAAGTTGGGGCACTCGTAAGTCAAGGTTCCACTGTATATATATATATATATATATATATATATATATATATATATATATATATATATATATATATATATATATATATATATATATATATATATATATATATATGTGTATATATGTGTGTATATGTGTATATATGTATATATGTGTATATATTGTTGCGGATATGGCATTTGGCCTCCATATCCGCTTGTAAATATTCCCCTATTTCCCCAATACTCCCCAACTATCCCCAATCCCCCATTCCCTAGTCCCATTGCCTGTAAATAACACTCTGTAGAACCGACCTTCCCCTTTTTCCCCCATTAAATGTCGCGCCCAGGTCCACCGCATCTCACGTAGACAACTTTCGGACATCTTGCTAGTTATTCTTTGTCTATGTCAGTTAAGGACTCGTTTCCATTAATTCTGACTCTTCGTTGCACCAGAATGTGATCGTATGGCACCAGTAGTGAGTTTAGGACCTTCCCATACCTCCTCCCATCTTCTTCCCCAAACAACAACTACAACAACAACTACAACAACTACAACAACGCGGCGTGCGGGGAGTGTGCGTCCTCACATCGGCTTGGTTAGCCGCCATTGACCATGCGCTCCGACGGGGTTACCACGAAGGGGCTCACTGTCAGCTCCTCGTCAAGGGCGGAGCCCGGTAACGCCCCCCCCCGCACCCAATAAGAAGGGCGGAGCCGGTAACCCCCCGCACCCAATGAGAAGCAACGGGCCGATTCCATCTGGGGCGGAGCTAACGAGCCGAGGGCGTGTCACTCCCCGCCGGAGATACGCAGCGACTTACCGGATGTGAAGTCAGATGCGCCTGAACCACGGAGAGCAAAGGACGCCACCCCCAGCGCGACGATACCTCCCCGCATCTTTGGACCGGACCGGGTCGATTCTGTCCTTGAGCCAAGAGTGCACCTTGAGCCATCGACTGCCCGCTTTCCTTGCCATCAATCCCCGTGTGAGTCAGTTTTGTCCCGTTTATCTGTCGTCTGTCGGGGCTAATATAAGAGTGTGTCTAAGTGCCTATCTTTCTATGCTGTCCCTCTCATTCCTGTGATCTAACCTTCCGCCATATTATAACCTCCTCCGGAGGTCTTGAGAACCGTATCCCTGGTGTCGTGTCATTTTAATCCCAGCCGTTGTGTCCTTTTCCTCAATTGATTTAGCGTAGCGCGACTCGGCAACGTTCGAGTATAATCGGGTAACTTGTGCGGACACGGCGGCCATTCCGCTCGGCCCACCATAACATCAAAGTCGTGTCTGTAACAATATGTATATGTATATATGTGTATATATGTATATATGTATATATATGTGTATATATGTATATATATGTATATATATGTGTATATATATATATATATATATATATATATATATATATATATATATGTATATATATATATATATATATATACATACAGTCATGTGAAAAAATAAGTACACCCCATGTAAAGTTTTGACTTTTTCAACATTACAGCTATTTGATCTTCATTTCAACAATATTGATAGATAAAGGTGATATAATACAACAAATATCATGAAACATTTACATTTTGTAGTCCATTGTATAATTTAAATAAACATAAATGCAAATTTCGCATGTGGAAAAAGTAAGTACACCCCGACATTTTTCACTACTTCAAATACCTAAAATTAGAATCAGGTGCACCAGCTCAGGTGCAAATGATTAGAACATCGTTAGAGAGGATCTTGGAGGAACCTGTCTTATTTAAACCTCAGACATTTAGTTTGGTTTGCTCTTTGTTGTTGAAGTGTGTGACGTCACCATGCCAAGATCCAAAGAGCTCCCTGAGGCCTTCAGAAAGAAGGCGATAGATGCCTACGAGTCTGGGAAGGGATTTTAAAAGATCTCCAAACAATTTGAAATTGATCATTCGACTGTCCGGAAGATCATCTACAAGTGGAGAAGATTCTAAACAACTGCCAACTTGTTCAGGCCAGGCCGCCCCAGCAAGTTCAGCCTGAGAGAAGACCGCAAGATGCTGAAAGAAGTCTCAAAGAACCCCAGAATGTCATCACGGGGACCTACAGGTAGCTCTTGCCACTGATGATGTCAAAGTGTATGAGTCTACCATTAGAAAGAGGCTGCACGAATTTGATCTTCATGGGAGGTGTGCCAGGAGGAAACCGTTGCTGTCCAGAAAGAACATCAGGGCAAGACTGAAGTTTGCCAATGAACACCGAGGCAAAGACCAGCACTCTGGAACAATGTGCTCTGGACAGATGAGTCAAAGGTCGAGCTATTTGGCCACAGTACCAGAAGACATGTTTGGCGAAAACCAAAGACAGCATTTGACCACAAGAACCTGATACCAACTGTAAAGCATGGTGGTGGAAATATTATGGTTTGAGGCAGCTTTGCTGCATCACGGCCTGGGCAGCTCACCATCATATAATCCACGATGAATTCTTCATTGTACCAGAGGGTGCTTGAGGATAATGTGAGGCCATCTGTCGGAAAGTTGAAGGTGGACCTTGCAACATGACAATGATCCGAATCATACCAGTAAATCCACTAAGGAATGGCTGAAAAGAAAGAAATGGAGGGTTCTGGAATGGCCAAGTCAAAGCCCGGATCAAAATCCCATCGAGATGTTGTGGGGGGATTTGAAACGAGCTGTGCATGCAAGAAACTCCTCAAACATCATACAGCTGAAAGAATTCTGCATGGAGGAGTGGGCAAACATTTCTACCAGTCGATGTCAGAGACTGGTAGAGAGTTATAATAAACGCCTACTTGAGGTTGTTTCAGCCAAAGGGGGCAACACCATATATTCGAGCCAAGGGTGTACTTACTTTTTCCACATGCAAAATTTGCATTTATGTTTATTTAAATTATACAATGGACGACAAAATGTAAATGTTTCATGATATTTGTTATATTATATCACCTTTATCTGTCAATATTGTTGAAATGAAGATCAAATAGCTGTATGTTGAAAAAGTCAAAACTTTACATGGGGTGTACTTACTTTTCCACATGACTGTATATGTGTGTGTATATATATATATATATATATATATATACAGTGAACCCTCGTTTATCGCGGGGGTTACGTTCCAGAACCCCCCGCGATAAACGAAAATCCGCGAAGTAGCGACCATATTTTTTTATTTTTTTTTGATATATATTTTAAAGCATTATGAACTCCCCACACTCTTATTAACCTTTCCCATACTCTTATAAACACTTCCTATACTCTTAAACACTTTTTACGCTCTTAAACATACGTAATTTTTACAACATATAAAATTCTAATGGGTACTCACCATTGAAGATACTGTAGCTACCCATGGGTTCCCCAAGCAAGACCAGCATCAGAATCTCCTTGCTCCAGCCGGTGACGTCACCGGCGGGGATCCCCGGCGCGAGAGTGGCTGGTCACGTGACCACCGAAGCACGCCACGCTTGAGAGGCGTGGCTTTCGGTTTCTGGTTGTGCTTTATAATGCAGCCCGATAAATGGGCTTTTCAGTGTTCCCGAGTTGGTTTTGAGAATAAATATCTTCTCGGACGAGTTTGTGTCTTGCCCGTCATTTCGTCCATATCAAGCAAGAGCCCCGGCTCTTGCTTGCCGGGGTGACACCGTCACAATTTCGGTCTTCGAGGCCGGCCGATAGGCACAGTGTGACCGGAAGGGACGAGGTTCTCCTGACCATGTGGCCCTTGACTTGGTTTGTCCGCACAATGTGGGCGCTTTCAGGATGAACTTTAGCCGGGGAGCGTTTGGGCGCCCCGGCAAGAGCCCCGGCCACAAAAATATTTAAAATAATAGTATATAAAAATACATTTATACCGCAAAATCCCGCGATATAGCGAAAAATCCGCGATATAATTTTACATATACTAGCGAGAAAAAACCGCGATGTACCGAATCCGCGAAAAGTGAACCGCGATATAGCGAGGGATGACTGTATATATATATATATAGTTGCAGATTTGAGAATCCTGTGTTTTTTTTTATTGTTGTAAGTGTCATGAATCTTGTTGTAAATATCACCCTCCGTAGTGTAAAGGTCAAAGGTCGTCCTCCTAGTTAATCCATATACATGCACGTAGCAAATCATATATCCTTCTAAATAGTTATATCCTTATTCTATGTAGTTTAAGGCTTTGTTCCCACTTGTTGACACTGCATTGCATCAGATGACATAAGATAGTTCCCTTCCATATCCCAAAGCCTCCATTGCCAACTGCATTTGCCACCATTGCCATGTGCTCCAGCTCGGAGAAGAAAGGCGTGTCTCAACCTCGTCATCAGAGGGTGGAGCCAGGAGAGCCCTTGCCGACCAACCAAGCACGAGGGGTTTGGCTTGAGAGGGCGGAGAGAGAACGATCGGGGAGGTTCGCGAAGGTTCGAGGGTGTGGCCTATATAACCCGCAGCGGAATGCCCCCACAGGAGATGCGTCAGATGCGAGAGATGCGTGATCCAGGAGATGAGAGAGGGATGTCCCATGAGCTTTGAACCACCGCAGCTTGAACCACCGCAGCTTGAACCACCGCAGCTTGAACCACCGCAGGTTTAACCACCGCAGCTTTGAGCTTTGACGGCAGTTTCGACCGTGGCCGCGAAGGAACGCCGCTGTGCGAACACGATCGAGAAGGGGCGGCGGCTGCTCACTCCCGGCCCGACCGTGCTCCGGTTCCAGTTGAACCTTCCTCTCCTTCCAGCCATTCGTTCTTGCCTTCATTCCCCATTCGTGTGAGTCTGACCGTCGTCTGTCTTTTGTCTTGTCCTGGGGTTAAGTAAGACTGAATAGGTAAGCTAGACTGAATAGGTAAGCTAGAAATTGCACTGTGTCCTTCTGGTCCTTCCATCCTTTCTGTCTTTATTTTCTTATCTTTCCTCCTCCTTGGTTTCTTTTGACTTGTAAATAGTAGTAATAAATTATATTTGTATTTCCTACCTTCGTTCTTCTTCTTCATGCTCGTCCGGTCGTCTTTGTGATTTCCCCATTGAAAACCTGTGGCGCGATTTTGGCCAACGTTTCAGGATCGGGTTTAGTCTCTGCTAATGGTTCGTGCCGCGGTTGCTGAACCGCTCGGCAATTAACATCTGTCCGCGGTCGCGAACGAGGTTGCGCCCCTGCCTCTCCGGAGGGAGCTGTGCAGTTTCAGGACTCACGTCGGTCAGTCACAAACAAGGGGATTAATCCCCCCTTCTTAAGGGGAAGAAGGCCGACGTAGAGATCCGTAACTATATATATATATATATATATATATATATATATATATATATATATATATATATATATATATATATATATATATATATATATATATATATATATATATATATACAGACTTGGCATTTAATATGGAATTTTTTTTTTTTTCTTGACTTGGCTATACTTTCTGAACTCAGTATATCAATCTGTTGAGTTTCTTTTACCCTTTGGTGATGTCTTTGTTGAAAGAACCATGTCACTGATTGTCTTTTCCAGCAAGAAGTAAATAACAGGATTATATCACAGGTGGCGTGACAAAATGTAAGGACAGGTACATTTGACGATTGGCTTCACAATCGGTTATATAAGGGTTGTTGCGTTCTGTATTAGTTGAAAACAACTGCTGCACGTCTACAAAAGTTATTTCCGCTTCCTCTGGAGATGGTCCGTCAACTTGACAATGCTGTTTGTCATGGAGTGGTGGCTTTACGAAATTCTGGCATGAAACAGTGTGCTATTGCTCGGCAGTATGGCATCACTCAAGGTCAGGTGTCAAAGATCCTGAAACAAATGCTGAGAGGGGTGTCCCTACTCCAATACCGAGGCCAGGACTTCCACGCAGAACCACAAGGAGAGATGATAGCCAGCTGCACCGGTTAGACTGCAATGGCCGTACCAAGTCAGCTAATCGGCTTAGGGCTGAGTGGCAGCAACTGACAAATGTGCCTGTATCCAGAAGGCAAGTCAACCAACGACTGGTTCAAGCAGGCTATCGTGCCAGGCGTCCCCTGAGAAAGCCACGCCTGACCAGACAACACAGCCAGCGCCGATTGCAGTGGGCCAGAGAGCACCGTCAATGGCAGCCAGGACACTGGAATCACGTGACCTTCAGTGACGAGTCTAGATTTCTGGTCTATCATCAAGATGGCTGTGTGCGAGTGCGCAGACAAGTGCATGAAGCCCACAACGAAGATTGTATAGTGACAAGAGTCCAAGCTGGAGGTGGTGGGGTGACCGTTTGGGCTGCTTTTCATGCAGGGGGAAAAACTGACCTGGTTGTTCTGAATGGAAACCTGAACCAGTTAAAGTACAGGGTCATTCTGGAAGAAACATTGCTTCCATTTGCTCGTGCAGCCTTTCGAGGAAACTTTGTCTTCCAAGATGACAATGCACGGCCTCATCGTGCTCGCATGATCCAAGACTTTCTTGCTGGCCGTGGTGTAGAGCATAGGGAGTGGCCTGCCATGTCCCCGGATATGAATCCGATAGAGAACGTGTGGGCAGAATTAACGCGTCAAATCGACAACTTGGACCAGCAGCCGACCTCTGTGCGTGAATTGCAGCAGGCTATTGTCACTGCATGGCAAGCGATTCCTGTCCAAACCTTGGCAAATCTCGTGAACAGCATGCCTTGACGTGTACGTGCTCTCCTGAATGCTCGTGGGGGTTACACGAAGTACTGAACTGTAATTTTACTGTCCGTAATCCCAGTCATAATTTCGCTTTTGTTTTTGTTGAAATTTTTTTTGGCTAATGTGCAAAATAAAGATACTTCTGGAAAACGTACAGAAGTTTAACACAGTACTGTCCGTGAATTGAGTTCGATATCAGTTTACATCACTTTCAAGGATCAATTTATTTGCTTCGAAATGTCAAATGTGGTTTTTGTTTCTTTTAAAGGTCACATTAACAAAATCTACAATAATTTCAACATAATTCCAATGAACTTTTGGTTCCAAGTCATCTTGAAAAGTAAGTTCACCCCCACAAAAAAGATATTCCATATTAAATGCCAAGTCTGTGTATATATACTGTATATATATATATATATATCTATATATATATATATATATATATATACGTATATACATACATACATACACTACCGGTCAAAAGTTGTCGAACACCTCAATTTTTCCAGTTTTTTTTGAAATTTACGCAGTTTAATGTCTCAATGTACTCTGAAATTAAGCATAGAACAAATAAACAATTGGAGATAAAAAAAGAAATCATAGAATCATTTTGTTTAACAAAATTTAATTTAAATGTTTGACTCAGCAAAGTGGCCACCTTTTGCAGATATAACTGCCAAACACACTCGTGGCATTCTTTCTGCAATGGAAATCAAATATTGTTTGGGAAGTTCTTCCCAACACTGTTGCGGAAGTTCCCACAAATGTGTTGCACTTGCAGGTTGCTTTGCTTTCACCCTTCTGTTCAGTTCATCCCAAACCAGCTCGATGGGGTTTAAGTCTGGAGACTGTGCTGGTGTGCTGGCCATTCCATGATTTGAAGCCTACCGTCTTGTTCTTTTCCTCGAAGGTAGTTTTGACATCGCCTGGAGGTGTGTTTATGGTCATTATCTTGCTGTTGGATAAACCCCTGAACAACTTGGCGTATACCAGAGGGTATTGCATGGTGCTTCAGAATGCTGTGTAGCCCTTTTGGTTGAGGGTGCCAGTCACTCTGTGCAAGTCGCTGACTCTGGATTCAGCAAAAGAGCCCCAGACCATCACGCTTCCTCCTCCATGTTTGACAGTTGGTGTCACACACTGAGGAACCATCCTTTCGCCAACTCGACAGCATACAAAAACCCTGCGTGATGAACCAAAGATTTAAAATTTTGATTCATCGGTCCAGAAGGCCTTCATCCAGTCTTCAGTAGTCCATTGGTGGTGCTTCATGGCCCAGGCAAGCCTCTTTTTCTTATTTTGCCATCTTAGCAATGGCTTTCTTACTGCCACTTGACCTGTCAAACCTGCAGCTCAAAGTCTTCTCTTCACAGTTGAAACTGAGACTTGCTTACTTCGACCAGTGTTAAGCTGTGCTTGAAGCTGTTGTCCTGTGAGCCACCTATCACGCAGGCTGTTGACTCTCAAAAACTTGTCTTCTGATTCTGTTGTGGCTTTGGCTCTGCCAGACCTCTTCCTGTCGGTTTCCTCCAGTTTCCAAGTGCCTTTTGATGGTGTCGGAAACTGTACTCACTGACACCTTGGCTTTCTTTGCAATTTCTCGAAAGGAAAGACCGACACGTTTAAGGGTGATAATGGTCTGTCTGTCTTCCTTTGTTAATTGCCTTTTTCTCGCCATTATGATAGCAATATAATACGACTTCCTGCAGTGCAATATTGTCCAAATAATGCTTCAGAGGGTGTAATAACAGTCTGTTCCAATACTGCTTTTATACACACAGGGGGTTTGTAATCAAGTAATCAGCAGAGGTTGGGACACCTGCAGGAATTGTTTGCATCACCTTTCAAGGCTTAATTTACTTAGTCACGTGAAAAAGTAAGTACACCCCATGCAAAGTTTTGACTTTTTCAACATATTTCAACATACATCTATTTGATGTTCATTTCAACAATATTGATAGACAAGCCGAAACCCGTGTAACATCCACGGAAGGGAGGATGTGGTGTATGGATAGAGTGTACCATTATGGATGGCATAGGGGATTTGCTTGTCCGAGTAAGAGTTCGGAAGAAAGATGAGAATGAAGAGTGCGTATATGAACAACGATCGCCGACACCGGCACAAATGCATGCTCTGGATTGTCCACTCAGTGGACGGCTTGCTTTCGCCTTCGCCTGTCCAATCAGCGGACGGCTTGCTTCGCCTTCACCCAGCAGACGGCAATACGATGGCGTCATAAGATAGCGTCGTATCGGCAGTTAATCGGATGCTTTTGGGCCCCAACGTCGGCTAATTCAGATTTTTCGAGTATGGCTGTACGTGATAAACAAAGAGTGCGGTTCGTAGATCGTAAATCCATTAGTGCCTTGGGCATCGGGTCACTGGGTGCGGCGTAAAAGGGATAACAAAGTCGAGTCCGTACGCTATTATTATATAGATAAAGGTGATATAATACAACAAATATCATGAAACATTTACATTTTGTAGTCCATTGTATAATTTAAATAAACATAAATGCAAATTTCGCATTCCTTGGTGGATTTACTGGTATGTTTAGGGTCATTGTCATGTTGCAAGGTCCAACTTCGGTTGAGCTTGAACTTCCCGACAGATGGCCTCACATTATCCTCAAGCACCCTCTGGTACAATGAAGAATTCATAGTGGATTATATGATGGTGAGCTGCCCAGGCCCTGATGCAGCAAAGCTGCCTCAAACCATAATATTTCCACCACCATGCTTTACAGTTGGTATCAGGTTCTTGTGGTCAAATGCTATAACCAAACATGTCTTCTGGTACTGTGGCCAAATAGCTCTACCTTTGACTCATCTGTCCAGAGCACATTGTTCCAGAAGTGCTGGTCTTTGCCTTGGTGTTCATTGGCAAACTTCAGTCTTGCCCTGATGTTCTTTCTGGACAGCAACGGTTTCCTCCTGGCACACCTCCCATGTCGATCAAATTTGTGCAGCCTCTTTCTAATGGTAGACTCGTGCACTTTGACAACAGTGGTAAGAGCTACCTGTAGGTCCCGTGATGACATTCTGGGGTTCGAAGAGACTTCTTTCAGCATCTTGCAGTCTGCTCTCGGGCTGAACTTGCTGGGGCGGCCTGGCCTGAACAAGTTGGCAGTTGTTTGGAATCTTCTCCACTTGTCGATGATCTTCCGGACAGTCGAATGATTGATTTCAAATTGTTTGGAGATCTTTTTCAATCCCCTCTCAGACTCGTAGGCATCTATGACCTTCTTTCTGAAGGCTTCAGAGAGCTCTTTTGATCTCGGCATGGTGACGCCGCACACTTCAACAACAAAGAGCAAACCAAACTAAATGTCTGAGGTTTAAATAAGACAGGTTCCTCCAAGAGCCTCTCTGACGATGTTGTAATCATTTGCACCTGAGGTGGTGCACCTGATTCTAATTTTAGGTATTTGAAGTAGTGATAAATGTAGGGGGTGTACTTACTTTTTCCACATGCGAAATTTGCATTTATGTTTATTTAAATTATACAATGGACTACAAAATGTAAATGTTTCATGATATTTGTTGTATTATGTCACCTTTATCTATCAATATTGTTGAAATGAATATCAAATAGCTGTATGTTGAAATACGTTGTAAAAGTCAAAACTTTACATGGGGTGTACTTACTTTTTCACGTGACTGTATATATATATATATATATATATGTATATATATATATATATATATATATATATATATATATATATATGTATATATATATATATATATATATATATATATATATATATATATATATATATATATATATATATATATATATATATATACATACATATATATATACACACACACATTACACGCACACAAGGAGGTCGATACTTTAAGACCTGGGAGAGCTCCATTCCACTTTTGAAACCCACATATGGAGATCACATATGCACACACACACACGCACACACATATATGCACACACATATGCACACACATATGCACACACACACACATACACACACATACACACACAGTAGAACTTCCCACTATTGTACTATACTTATACCTGCGTTATCAGTTCGTCTTGTGGTTTCGTGGCTTTTGTGGAACCACAAATTCTCCCTTCCACGGTTCCACCCCTCCCTCTCCCCACTCTTTGGAAAGGTAATCTATGCAGAGCCCAAAATATTATGTGGGATCATTTTGTATATAATCCCACATGGGAGCACTATTTTGTTGTCAGCCGGTGAGCTGGTATATATTTTGTGTAACGTTTGTATATTGTATGTTTAATGAAATATATATTGTAAAAGTGATCTGAAGGAGCCTGTACACGTATGGCAAGAATGAATGAATGAATGATCGTTTTAAGGCCATTTTTCCCCGCTAAAGCGGGGGTTAGCCTTGCGGGCCCCATGACAATCATGGTTCCCTGTTTGAGGCAATGTTTTTATGGCTGGATGCCCTTCCTGACGCCAACCCTTGGTCATGCTCTTATGATGCGCAGGGATACAGTGTGCCTATTCTGAATCGGGGTACACACCGTGATCATTCATCCCAGCAAGCTGGTACTCAATTTGCCGACCTCGGAAGGATGACAGGCTGAGTCAACCCCCCTGGTGTTAATTGAGCGATCGACCGGGATCCTAGGATCCCAAGCCGGCACCCTAACCGCTAAGCCAACGCCAGGCTATGGTGATGCTAAGCCAACGTATGGCTAGGAAGAAGATATTTGGAGGCATTACCACACCTTAAGAATCATGAAAACATGAGTAGACAATCAACATAGTATATGGGATCTTAGCATGATCATGTAGTCTTTTAACATGAGAACACTAAACAGGAGAACCCAGAATAGAATCAGCATTTGATAATTATACTATATTAATTTTATGATGACATCATATATGCATCATAGATGGAACCAAAAGTAAACTCATCACTTCAACAACTTGTATTGACTGATTCGAACTCCTCAGGCATTTGGCCAACACGGGCCTGTTTATACGGGATCAATGAATGCATTTTCTGAGTTTGTCCATTTGAGAACCTTTTGAAGTTGAAGGGGGAAAGAAGGGGTGAGGAGGTTGGCAAAGAGGTGGCAGAATGGAACGATGTGAGGAGGAAGGGAAGCAAGAAGGTGCGAGAGACATGGTTGCAGCTTGCTGAATGTTTGGTGTGAAGGAGGGAAGTGGGGGTGCTTCAAACGTACAGTGCAGAGGGAACGGGAAGGAGGGGTGTTTTGAAGAGGAGGGGACAGAGAGGGAGAGATTCGTCCTTCGTTGCTCAATCAGTTTGGGCAGAGGATGAGCGGGAATTGGGCAGAATGGTAAGAGCTATGGTTGAGGGAGTGTATGATACGAGGAGTAGAAAGGTGCCTCGCTGTGCCTAAGGGGGGGAGAAAGTGCATGCGAGGTAGCCATTGATGCATGTCCCTCGACCAGCATGCCGGTGATGCTATTTTTTCCAATCGTCTGTATTGACTGCCCACCCTGCCCCACCTCCCTCCACGCAATCCCGACTTCCCCTCTAGTCCTGAGCCACTAACGCCGTCCGTTAGTTGTTTTTCTCCACTTGGATGTTTTGCTCATCAGACTGATGTAAAAATATATCCTGTAGACTTGCACAACTGGCATACGTGCAATCCGGGACAGCTATCCCGATTGGCTGTGCTTTGATGCATCGCACATGAGTATGTGCTGCCCCTCAAATTACTAATTTCTGACATATTTACTGTTCCACATCTTTTTCTGCTATTTTGCTGGTTTATTCACTTTCACTTTGAGTTGATAAAGAATTGACTTTTTGTATAAGCACTGGGCTTGTCAATTATGAAATGTGATCAGTAACTTTAAAAGCTTGGATCATAAGGGCCATCTCTGGTGTTATTCATGCCAAATCCTACACTTGCACATGTGTGAACACCGAGGCCATGCGCTGCAACACAACTAATCTGACTGCACCTACCTTGGCGTGCTGTTTTGTATTCTATGGTTTCCTTGTACCTTGTGTTCCTGTCCACTCCTGCACCAGACACTTGTAGAAGAGAGTCTTGCTGTCGACGTAATAATCTTTCTTGGGGCCGTCCACTCCACAAGTGTTCTGACATTGGCTTAAATATTATCTTGTGACTCAGGCTCAGCTGCAACGATCAAACTGTCAAGACAAAGTGCGTCAGATTGTCGCTGAAGAAGGCCGAGCTGCTCGCAATCTCATCACTTGGAGTGTGCCATTGGAGAGCCGCGAAGAGGAAACGGGTATGTTCCATGTGCGCGGCGCATCTGCTGCGTTATCAGAACACTAAAAATACAAACATTATGTTCAAAACTGAACAGTGTGCAATTCTTTGCCATATGAGCAATTAACTCCGCTGAAACTGTCGAAGCAAAACTTGTGGCCCGGTACATTGAAATATGTCGCTGTAATGCGCCTCGTTCTATCCATTTTGTGAATAGTTTATGAAATGTATGATTGTGGCAACACCTGCACAGATCGTTTTAAAAAACAAGACCGAAAGTCGAACAGCGGCGTAGCCAGGCTTGTTTCATACTTTAGTTGAAGATAGACGTAATGACGTAGCGTGACACAAAACTGACGCTACTTTAATATATAGAAGATTTATTTTAACCTTTAGTAACTTTGCAGTCACTACGAAGGGATTAGTGTTACGATTACATTTATTATAATATTAACATTACGTTATCATGATTACGAAAATGATATTGCTATAAAAAAAATCTGAGGCCAATTCCTTACTTCCGCGGTTACACCGCTTATCATTGATTTATGAACTATACACCACTTCAATCCATTAACTTTCCATTCACGATATTGGGATCAAAGTATTATGGTTATATTTGCTATATTATTATTATTATTATTATTATTATTATTATTATTGCGAAAACGATACTACTGAAACGATACACTACTGTATTAACAAACCTGGTCTTAATTTGTCCAAAGCGGTCCGAAGGTGATGAATAAAGCCTAAGGCCTATACGTACCGTATTGTTGGAAGACCCGTAACGTCTATGGTTTTGATATTTGATGGTTATTTTAACAATCGGTTTGTTTGTGTGTCACACTGAATGAAAAACCTAAAGGTAGAGCATGGCGATTGTGATATATGACAGGTTCGACAATATGTTCGGCTTGAACGAAATTGGAATTTAAATGGCGGTGTGCCGAGAGTCAGCCGCCGTACCACCGTAATGCCATCAGACGTAATCACATCACCCTGTCATGTGACCAGATCCTCAGCACTGATTGATATACGTTTGAGGGGACATACGGACGGACAAACACTGTTCTAGACGGCTTTGCCCAGTGGGCTACGCCGTAAAAACTCATGTTGCATGTATATATAAGAGTCAAAGGTTAACGTTTTGACTTTTAGTGTACTGGGCAGACCAAGGCTCGTGAGATGGAAAATATCGTGGTTTGGATACAGATGTTGGTGTGAGATGCTGAGTCTTTGTATTGAATGACTGGATGGAAGTGTGATATCAATGGTCGAGCAAAGTGGAGCGAAATAATGACAGAAGAAGGACGCAAGGAGGGAAGGTCGAAGTGTGGTATCATTGTCAATGACTATTGTTGAGGCAATTTAATTGATAAGAGAAAATGGGAATATGGTACATGTGTAGTGTGATGGAGTTTGCACCTGGTGCTATTGACGGCGATAATTGGATTGGTCCTTTTTTCCCATTGGCTCGTGATGTGAGTACCCCAGGTACGGTGGAGAGGGAACGGTAAGGACAGGTGTTTGAAACAAATCCCATGATTTGTCCATTGTCTACAAATGTCCTTGTAACTGTGGCAAAAGTATACCGATATTTATTCCGTTCACGTGAAACAAAAAGCGGGGTTAAGCAATTGGTTCAAGTCCATTCGTCCATCTCTCTGGAAACGTCAGTTTATGATCGACAAACAACTTATTTAAATTGAATGTTATATTTTGAACATTAATTGGAAAACGAACCTGTAGTTGAGTATGGTTTGGTCAGGTGTTGAGGAAGGATGAAAGTGACTGGTTGAGAAGAGTGATGGAAATGAATGTGGAAGGAAGTAGAGGCCGGGGAAGACCGAGAAAGACTTGGCTAAAGGTGGTGGAAGAAGAAATGCGGGCAAGGGGGTTAACAAGGGGAGATGCAGAAAATAGGGCAAAATGGAGAAGATTGTCATGGGGACTGCAAGGCTAACCCCCGCTCTTGCAGGGAAAATGGCCTTAAAATGCCTGTTGTGGTGTTGTTGTAGTTGAGTAGCACTTTGGCTCTGAATTTGACCCGATAGCACATGCGCATAGAGGAGTGAGATATTATTTTTACTTTTTATTATTATTTTTAATAGATACTTGGTGTGTGCCCTTCAAGAAACTTAGAAACAGAACACATCTCCACAATTGCTGACCATTGACTTTGTAGGCTTTACGGAAGACGACGTATTGGTAATTTTAATAGGTTTAGAATTAGATGTTGGTTACTGTGTATGTGCAGGTAAAATATGCAAAATAACTGAAAGTCGGACCTGAGCGGCAGGGACTGGCAGTCCCGAGAGTGTGAGGTTTGGCCGAGATTCTGAATAAGGAGGATTGCACGAGGAAGACCAGGAGAATTGCGCGAGGGAGACTAGGAGGGTTGCGCGAGGGAGACTAGGAGGGTTGCGCGGGGGAGACTAGGAGGGTTGCGCGAGGGAGACTAGGAGGGTTGCGCGAGGGAGACTAGGAGGGTTGCGCGAGGGAGACTAGGAGGGTTGCGCGAGGGAGACTAGGAGGGTTGCGCGAGGGAGACTAGGAGGGTTGCGCGAGGGAGACTAGGAGGGTTGCGCGAGGGAGACTAGGAGGGTTGCGCGAGGGAGGCTAGGAGGGTTGCGCGAGGGGAGACTAGGAGGGTTGCGCGAGGGAGACTAGGAGGGTTGCGCGAGGGAGACTAGGAGGGTTGCGCGAGGGAGACTAGGAGGGTTGCGCGAGGGAGACTAGGGGGGTTGCGCGAGGGAGACTAGGGGGGTTGCGCGAGGGAGACTAGGGGGGTTGCGCGAGGGAGACTAGGGGGGTTGCGCGAGGGAGACTAGGGGGGTTGCGCGAGGGAGACTAGGGGGGTTGCGCGAGGGAGACTAGGGGGGTTGCGCGAGGGAGACTAGGGGGGTTGCGCGAGGGAGACTAGGGGGGTTGCGCGAGGGAGACTAGGGGGGTTGCGCGAGGGAGACTAGGGGGGTTGCGCGAGGGAGACTAGGGGGGTTGCGCGAGGGAGACTAGGAGGGTTGCGCGAGGGAGACTAGGAGGGTTGCGCGAGGGAGACTAGGAGGGTTGCGCGAGGGAGACTAGGAGGGTTGCGCGAGGGAGACTAGGAGGGTTGCGCGAGGGAGACTAGGAGGGTTGCGCGAGGGAGACTAGGAGGGTTGCGCGAGGGAGACTAGGAGGGTTGCGCGAGGGAGACTAGGAGGGTTGCGCGAGGGAGACTAGGAGGGTTGCGCGAGGGAGACTAGGAGGGTTGCGCGAGGGAGACTAGGAGGGCTGCGCGAGGGAGACTAGGAGGGTTGCGCGAGGGAGACTAGGAGGGTTGCGCGAGGGAGACTAGGAGGGTTGCGCGAGGGAGACTAGGAGGGTTGCGCGAGGGAGACTAGGAGGGTTGCGCGAGGGAGACTAGGAGGGTTGCGCGAGGGAGACTAGGAGGGTTGCGCGAGGGAGACTAGGAGGGTTGCGCGAGGGAGACTAGGAGGGTTGCGCGAGGGAGACTAGGAGGGTTGCGCGAGGGAGACTAGGAGGATTGCGCGAGGGAGACTAGGAGGATTGCGCGAGGGAGACGAGGAGGATTGCGCGACGGAGACGAGGAGGATTGCGCGACGGAGACGAGGAGGATTGCGCGACGGAGACGAGGAGGATTGCGCGAGGGAGACGAGGAGGATTGCGCGACGGAGACGAGGAGGATTGCGAGGAGGATTGCGCGAGGGAGGCGAGGAGGATTGCGCGAGGGAGACGAGGAGGATTGCGCGAGGGAGACGAGGGTCGAACTGAGTAGCGGGAATTGGGTGTGAAAAGCATTTACTTTGAAAATGTTTACTTTTTTATTTTGGCGAGAGAGGCTTTGGGTGAGGAACAAGCGAGGTGGGTGGGAAGAGGAGTAGAGTGTGGAGTAGTGAGGGTGAAAAGGAGAACAAGGGTGGGAGGCGGGTTTGTGTGTGTGTGCAGGATGGGAACAGCAGACTAGTGTGTAGGTCCAGCAGCAGGTCAGCCGGGCAGCGCTACTGATTGATGATCTCAACATCCCATATTATTCAAGATGGTCTCTATCGGGCAGGCAGCGTTCATAAGTGAGGTCTGGGTAGATAGTTTTAATGTGGGATCAATGGGGGGAGGGGAGAGGGGAGAGATGCAGAGAAGGAGGTTGGAAATGTTGTGTGTGCAGGAGACGAGATGGAAAGGAGACTGGGTGATGAGGTTGGTAGGAGCGTACAAGGTGTTGCATACAAGTGGGGATGAAGGAGTAATGGCATGGGAATAATAGTATCAGAAGAGATCAGCAAGCAGGTGATCAGAGTGAAAGATTGGAGTGACGGATAGTTATGGAATGGGTGGTGATACAGAGGCAAATGGTGTGTGTTATGTCGGTATATGGGCCGCAAATGGGAAGGACTGGGGCAGAGAAGCAAATTTGGTTGGGGAACGAGGAATTGAAAGGGTTTGGTGGACGGTAGAAGTAGTGAAGACAGTTGGTGAAAAGGAGGTTTGGAAAAGGATAGAGGGAGGGAGGGAGGCAGGTGGATGCGGAGTTGCTGCACCTGTTTGCACAGAAGAAGAAAGCAATAGGGAGAGCTGTGGATGAGGCGAGGAATGATATGGAGGAGGATGAGGAGGCATACAAGTGGAGTTGGTGGAGATCACAGAGGAGGAGGTGCAGATTACAATGAGGAGGATTAAGAAGGGAAGAGCATCAGGCAGTGATGAGGTGTGTATGGAGATGATAACTGCAGGTGGAGAAGTTGGAGTCAGTTGGATGAAGAAGCTGTTGAATGTATGTATGAGAGAGGGTTCAGTTCTGGAGGATTGGAGGACAGGGTTAATTGTCGTGTTATGGAAGGGGAAAGGCGATGTTCAAGATCCAAGGAAGTACAGGGGCATTACACTCCTTATTCATGTAATGAAGGTGCTGGAGAGGGTTCTGGATGGGAGGATAGGAAAGAGTGTGGAGAAGGAAAGATCGGAGAAGAGCAGCAAAGGTTTAGAAAGGGTAGGGGAACGACAGATGGGATGTTCGTGCTGAGACAGCTGGTGAAGAAGAGATTAGAAGTGCAAGAGGAAATGGCATTGGGAATTGTGGATCTGGAGAAGGCCTATGACGCTGTCCCGAGAGAGATGATGATGATGATGATGACGATACTGAGATGGATGGGGGAGTGCTGCCTGAAGCAGAAGTTAGGTTTTTTTTTTTTGTTGTTGTTTTTTTTTTTTTGTATACTGAATCGAGGCTCATGAAAGAGCTGACATTTACTTCACAAACAAATCAACCAGACAAACAAAATATATAAAACTAGCAGAGGTACCCGGCTTTGCACGGGAGTGGGAGGAGGAGGGGAGGGGGAAGAGGAGGGGAGGGGAACGGGGGGGAGGGGGGAGGGGGAAGCGGGGGAGGAGGAGGGGAGGGGGAAGAGGAGGGGAGGGGAATGGGGGGGGAGGGGGAAGGGGGGGAGGGGGGAGGGGAAGGGGGGAGGGAAGGGTGCGGGGGTGCCCAGGGGAAGAAGGGCCCCTCCCCTCCCCCTCCCCCCCCGTTCCCCTCCCCCCCCCTCCCCTCCCCCCCTCCCATCCCCTTCCCCCTCGTTCCCCTCCCCTTCTCTTCCCCCTCCCCTCCTCCTCCCCCTTCACACCAGGGGGGTTGACTCAGCCTGTCATCCCACCGAGGTCGGAAGTCGGAACTCATTGTAAATGTAGCCTGTATGTTTCACTCTTTGTCACATGCCGTTGGTCCCATGTCAATCGGATGAAGTTGAAAAATTAACGTTACGAAGGTTCTCTGGGACGTACTGATTCCGAATAATGAAGTTGAAAAATTAACGTTCCGAAATACGCTAATTACGCTAACAGAAGCGCTGGAGGGAGCACTGCGCTCCCTCCCTTAGATTCCCTCCCTCTTCTGCTAGCGCTAATTACGCGTAACACACTAATTTTAAAACCCGAAGTTTTTTTAATTTTAAGGTGTGCTGTAGTCAGAAGCGCTAGAAGCGCTGCGCTCCCTCCCTTCGAATCCCTCTCTTCTGCTAGTGCTAATAATACGCTAATTTTAAAACCCGAAATTTTTTAAATGTTTATGTCTCCGTGACATTCCTGGGACCATCCCGAGTCGAACAGTACTTTCCGCTCGCAAATCCGTCCACGGGTTCTCGAGATCTTAGAGATCATACATCAGGCCAACTCTACTTTATATATATAGAAGAGGGAGCGGAAGACAAGAGAATGGGAAGCATACAAACACTTGAGAGCACACAACATTTAAGAGCAGGGAGATGTGTGGGAGGGAGAGGGCTTGGGGGGAGGAGGTGTGGGAGGGGGGGGGGGGGGGGGGAGAAGTATAAAAACACAAGGACACCAAGGACTTCCAGGACAGAAGTTGGTATTTCAAAAAGTGGAAATTGGGGTGAAATTATCGGGGATAGAAAAGATCAAGGGTTTTGGATTGGGGGAAGATAAGAGATGGTGGTGAACAGCTGTTTTAAAGACCTGGAGGGTGGAGTGGGATTGAAGAGAGTGAGGGAGTTTGTTCCAGAGGCAAGAGAAAAGAGGAATGAAGGAGTGAAGGTGAGCAGAGAGTCTTGATTTTGGCAGTTTAACCATAAGAGGGTTGCAGGCAGATCTTGTGCGACCTGTAGGAATATTTGCAGGACAGAGCCCAGAGAGAGCTGGGGGGGCAAGGCCAGAAAGGAGTCGGTAGAAGACGGAAAGACCACCAACCTGCCTGCGGTGAGTGAGTGAGAGGCCCTTGGAGTTAGCTTCATCGCGGGAGATTCCAATGATTCTGAATGCTTTGGTTTCAACAGCGTGAAGACGAGCTAGGTGTGAGGCAGGAGCACCAGCCCAGAGGGGAGAGCAGTATTCCATTGAGCTGCGGATGAAAGCCTTGTACGTGGTGAGGAGTTCAGGTGTGCCAAGGAAGGACTTCGCACGACGGAGGATGCCCAGTCGGCGACTGGCTTTGGAGGCCAGATTTGAAATGTGGTTTTCCCAGGAAAGATCATGGCAGATAGTGAGAACCAAAAGTTTGAGTGACAGAACTTCTTGGAGAGCATTATTCAGAAAGTAGATTGGAGGGTTGTCCAGTCGGTCTTTTCGGAGAGACATCGTAAGAGTGTGAGATTTGTCAGGATTGAAAGACATGTTCCACTTGTTTGCCCAGTCTGTGATTTTGTCCAGGTCTGCAGAGAGTGAGGAGGCTGCAGACTGCCGATCTGAGGGATGAAGAATGGAGCGACAGAGAGTAGTCATCAGCAAAGAGAGAGAGAGGATTTTCAAGAGAGTCGGAGATATCATTGATGAAGACCAGAAAAAGCACAAGGCCCAGAACACTGCCTTGGGGAACTCCAGCCTGAACAGGAAGAGGAGATGAGAGAAACCCATTCAGGGCCACACGTTGACTACGACTAGAGAGGAAGTCCGCCAGCCATGCGTGGAGATTTCCATGGATACCAACAGTGGAGAGTTTGGTGAGCAGAGCGGGGTGCCAGACCGTATCGAAGGCACGTGATATGTCAAGGGAGACAGCTCTAATTTCCTGTTTGGCATTGAGGACCTCCATCCATTGCTGAGAAAGCAGTATCAGCATGTCCAGAGTAGAGTGACCAGGTCTGAAACCAAATTGATGATCAGAGATCAAGCCATTGGAGAAGAGGAAAGATTTCATATCTGAAGCAATGATGGATTCCATGACTTTACTGATAATTGAGAGAAGGCTGATTGGTCTGTAGTTGCTGGGATCTGTTTTTGCACCTTTTTTGTGCAAAGCGGTGATGTTGGCAGATTTCCAAGCAGATGGCAGATGACCTTGAGCAAAAGAGTGTGAAGAGAACAGAGAGAGGGAGTGAAAGAGCAGAAGAACAAGATTTTAGGACCCGTGGGCTGATGCCGTCAGGACCAGTTGCAGAATCAGAGTCGAGGGTTGACAGAAACTTTTCCACCTTGTCAGGAGGAAAGGACACAGATTCCAGGAGCAGCTGGGTACGACTGGGTACGGTGGGTACAGAGAGGGATGGGTTTGGGACACAAGATTTAGAGGCAAACACAGAGTTGAGGCATTCAGCTTTTTCACGCGCGGAGTCAGCCGTGTGGCCGTTTGAGGTGAGGGAGGGGATGGAGGGGGAACAAACGCCAGAAACAGATTTGACCAGACGCCACCAGGATTTGGAAGAGGGAGACAGATAAGAGAGTTCTGTCCTGAGAACGGAGAGATATTGTTTCCTGGCTCTCCTGAGGGTGGACACACACTTGTTTTGGGCTTTGTGAAAGGAAATGAGATTTCCTTCCGTTGGATTTGCTTTCCAGGAGACGAAAGCAAGTTGTTTCTGGGCAATTGCCTCACCACAAGATTCCGTGTACCATGGACGGGAGGAAGGGTATGACAACTGAAGACGAGATGGGATAAATCTGTGCATGAGAGAGAGCAGTTTACTTTGGAAGAATTCCCAGGATGAGTTGATGTCAGAGGCGGTAGAGATGGGAGACCAGTCCAGATGATTGATGGCTGCTTGAAGACCATGCCAGTTGGCCTGAGTGAAATGCCAGACTCGTCGACGCTGAGGAGGCTCACTGAGAATGGTCAGAGAGATGTCCACTTTAAAAAGCACATGATCAGATGAGCCGATTGGAGCAGAAGAAGAGCAGCAGACATTTTCAGGGAAGTTAGTCATAACCAAGTCCAGAAGAGAAGATGCTCCGTTGATTGAGATCCGGGTCGGGAAATTGACAGATTGTGTCAGTCCCAGTGAGTCACAGAAGTCCTTTGCTGAAGAGCCATGGCTGGTGAGAGGGGTACCCACACCCAGCCAACTGGCATGGTGACAATTGAAATCACCACATATGAGGAAGAGAGAGTTGGGATGGGTAGATAGAAGTTGGTCCATGTTATCAGACAGCGAGATGTAGATGGAGTCATCACTGTTTGGTGGACTGTACAACACACATATGAACAAAAGGTGGGAGCGAAGGGGAAGCCGTAGCCAAAGGTATTCCTGGGGGTGAGGTGGAGAGAGGGCAGTGCAGGGCGAGTGAGGAAGAGAGTTTTTTTATAAAGATAGCAACCCCCCCTCCAGGACGAGGCTCAGGTCTATCATACCGGAGGAGGGAGTAACCTGGGAGAGATACCAAGGAATCGGAGACATCATGAAGGAGGAAAGTTTCTGTTAAGCAGATCACGTCTGGTTTGTCAGAGGCAACCTGTATGGAGAGATCAGTCAAGTTTGAGCGAAGGCCCCGGATGTTTGAGGCCCATACTGTTAAAGAAGAGGAAGGGGGAGCATCGGATACAGAACAGGGGGGGTGGGGAGCGGTAGGGTATGATGTGGAAGGGGAGGAAGAGGTAGGGAGAGCTGTTGAAGGTGTGTCAGAGATTTCAGAACAGCTTGGAGAAAGGGAAGAATGGGGCAGACAAAAGGTTTGATGGTGATTGGGTGAGGTGCAGTGAGGTGTTGTTTGAGGAGGGGGAAGAGTGAGGCAGAAGGTTGAGGGAGATGAAGGTGAGAGTTGGAAGGGGGAAGAAGCGGGGAGGACGCTTTGAGGAGGAGGGGTGAGAGGGGAGTCTAGGAGGGGAGGAGTGAGGGAGGGTCTCAGAGGGGAGGGGTGTGGGGGGAGTTTAGGAGGGGAGGGGTGTGGGGGGAGTTTAGGAGGGAAGGGGCAAGGGGGGAGATCTGAAAGGGATGGGTGATGGGTAAGATTTGGAGGGGAGGGGCAAGGGGGAAGATTTGAAAGGGATGGGTGATGGGGAAGATTTGGAGGGGAGGGGTGAGATTGGATTTTGAAAAGAACATTTCTTGCAAAATGAGTTTTTTGCGACCTTCGAGTCAAAAATACGTTTGAGGACGCTGAAGGATGGGTGGAGTTCTGGAGAGTTTAGGGAATGAATGAAAGAGGCACTGTAGCTGTAAGAGATGGAATTTTTTTTTGGAATGAATAGATTTGGTGAGCAAGTCGAAAGCATCCTTTTATATAACAAGAAGAAAAAGGTGTTATAGAATATGACAGAATATCATTCTTCAGGGGACAGATGAAGCATTTTTTAATGAGGTGAACACGTGATCACGAACAATGTGGTCAAAGAACGAACGAACAAATAAGAACAGAGAAGGGATTTTTTTTTTTTTTTTTTTTGAGTTGGGATGAAAACAGAGACAGAGACCGAACGTGGAACGTGAAAAATGGAGACCGAAAGGAATTGCGAGTGCAATCGAAGAAACCGCTGAGACAGAAACAAAGCCTCAAGCCAAGGTCAGACACGGTAGCCTCCTAGTACTACACGAGGCGTCAGAATATGCGACACGAACTGTACCGACGATTCTGTACACAGGTATAAAAAACCAACACCAAGAATACTATTAGAGACACACCAATAGTTACATACACACCGAAAGAAAGATAAAGTTTCGACCTGTGGTAAAGCCGGTATTACGACAAAAACACAATTGTGAAAAGTTACTTATTAACTTCGAAAGCGTGCGCGTATGCACAGCTTTGAAGAGACGTGACGTCACGTGACTTCCCGAGACGAGAAGAGACGTGAAGAGACTTTGAAGAGATTTAAAACGTTAGACAAGTGGTCGATGTTCGGGGAAGTTAGGGGGAGAAGAGAAAATCTAAGAAATAAGCAATACAGCGAAGGAAAGAACTTAAATTCGCAGAACACCTATGAACACCGATGGGCCGAGATAAACTAGGCCGCGCACGTGGTAGGACAGAAAAGGGTTAAATTATACAAAAAGTTTGCAAGAATTGCAAATCAACAGCAACTGGAAAACACCCTGCAACACATGCACAATAAAAAACGAGTAGAAATTGACGAAAACACGAATGGAAAAAATACTTTAACTTTTGCTGCCGTCCAGAGGTCGAGCACGCTTCCTTGCTCCAGGGACCTGAAACGGAAGTGAAAGGTTGGTGGAAGGGATGTACAAGGGAACGAAGGGAAGAGTGGTGAACAGCTGTTTTAAAGACCTGGAGGGTGGAGTGGGATTGAAGAGAGTGAGGGAGTTTGTTCCAGAGGCGAGAGAAAAGAGGAATGAAGGAGTGAAGGTGAGTAGAAAGTCTTGATTTTGGCAGTTTAACCATAAGAGGGTTGCAGGCAGATCTTGTGCGACCTGTAGGAATATTTGGGGGACAGAGCCCAGAGAGGGCTGGGGGGGCAAGGCCAGAGAGGAGTCGATAGAAGACGGTTGGTGTGGTTGGAGAGTGGATACAGTTGGCTGAGGACAGAGGGAAGTGAAGGAGGATTATGGTCAAGGTAGGGCAGAATCTTGGTACCTTTAGACATTGCACCTTATAAAGGGAAGATCAGGAGAAGAAGAACTGCACTTGAAGCTTTTACATTTAAACCTGCAAAAAACTGCCTCTTTTTGGATCTCCTTAATCATTTAACTTGGCCCCCTGTGGTTATGTCACGTGTCGTATTGTGAAATGCCATATGCCCCGCAGTTGGGACTAGTTTAACATATATCCCGCGGGTTATTTGCGTGAAAATACGGTCATGGGCAAAGGTGTATTAATGAACCCCGAAGCATTCATAAGGGTTTTCGTTAGTTTGTGCATGGTTTGCCCATTTGAATACAAAATTGCAGTTCACATATCGATGGGAAGAGCAATTTCAAGCGTCCATGCCTACTCCTTTCACTTGATTGCGAATAGATACAGCCAAAGCAAATTGATTCAAAAGTTACCTCCACTCACTCGTTCCTCTTTTATTCTCCCCCCCCCCCCCCCCCCTACCTGTGGAATTAACTTCCTCATTCCCTTCAATCTCATTCTTCCCTCCAGGGCTTGACGCCACCTGTTCTTCAGCTGTTCATCTCAGGTCAGGTCAAGACAGCTGTTCATCTCAGGTCATTCCCCATCCAAAACCATTATCTTTTCTACCGTCATGAACCCTCCCCAAACTCACCTCTTTTAGGGGTTCTGGTTCTTCCTTCCACTTCTGTGATTGAGAATTTTTGGCTGTATTCATCTTTTCACCCCTTGTGTACTCCCATAGTCATCATTCTTCGCCACAACCCTTATTTATCCAAGTCTCCATCTATTCCGTACCTTGACCCCTGACCCTGTACCGGTTTTTTTTTTTGTTAGTACGTAATTTATAGACATACTCACTAAACAAGAATGTATCAATTGGATGCAGGTTTATTAGCAACAACGATGAACAATCAATCTGTAAGACAAAGAAAGCGATGGTAGATATTAGAATAAGATAATAGATACAGAATATGCAAATAACAATGCGCAGTATTAGTATTACACAAGATGAGAACGCAATAGTGAACAGCACCATACAAGAGTTGTCTATCTCCCTTTCCCAAAAACGTTCAATTGTGACACAGAATAGAACGAAACTGGAGACCGAGAAAAAGGATCACATGAGTTTATAATTGATATTCTTCTGAATTGAATCGGGCTGGTGGTTTGATAATTCGCTTCGGGCGGCCCGTCACCACCCGATCAATCGTCGGAGTCCTCTGAGGGCAGTTCGTAATTTCCTGGTCCATTGTGGGAGTCTCCGGTGGGTGGTTCACTATCGCCCTGTCCGACGCCGGAGTCCTCTCCAGCTGGTCCATCATCACCCGAACCGTCAAGGGGGCAGAAATAGGCAGTGACCGTGGAGGTGTGGCGGTGGTCTGCACATGTGGTTGGTTAGCGACTCTCGCGGGTGGTGTCATCGCGGTGGTGGAGCGGAGTGTCTGTAATGGTAAGCCCGGCGCAATGACATGTTGGGGTTCACCCTTCTGGGGAGTGGTAACAGGATTGAGACAGACTCTTGGAGCGGCGATGGGTTGGGTACCAGACATTAAGTATTTCGGTACGATTGGCATAACACTTGGCATAACGGTTGGCAGCATGCCACTTTTGCCAGTCGTAGTGGGAGTTGTCATGCTGAAAGGCGTAAAACGTCGCAGGAACTTACGATTCCGGAGAGTGATTCTTCCGGAGCCATCCACCTTGACAACGTATTGATCGAATTGTTTTACCTCAATCACGGTTCCGGTCCGGTCCCATTTTCGTGGTTCCAGGCCGGTCTGGTTCTGGATCCGGACATGGTCCCCGACGGCCAGTGGAGGTAGTTTTGTCGTGTGTTCAGCGAGTCTTTCGATCTCCCTGGCATGCCGAATGCGCAAAGCTTCCTCACGATTGTTGCGTGTTTCCCGCCAGGTGTCCGATGGCAAGTATCTGCCTGGGATGATGGGTATGAAGTCCTTGACTGGCCTCTTGAAGATGATCATGGCTGGAGACAACCTAGTGTCCTGATCCGGTGCATTCCGGTACTGGAGTATTGCACGTTGGAACCGATCAGTGTCTAGTTCACCATTGGAACCAGTGTTATCGGTGATCATTCTTTTCGATGTTTTGACTGCGATCTCGGCACGACAGTTGCTGTGTGGGAAGGCAGTGGATGACAACCGATGGTTAACGCCCCACCGACGCAAGAAGTCTTGGGTGTCATGTGCCGTGAATTCTGGCCCACAGTCAGATGCCAATTCGTCGGGGATACCATAAGTGGCGAAGTTCGACCGCAGACATTTCACTAGGCCTTGTGCCCCACCAGTTGTTAGCTGAATGATTGGCCAATTAGAGTAACGATCAACGGTGACCAAATAACTCCGACCCTTGTGATGAAAGTAATCTGAACAAACGTACTGGAAAGGGTAGGCAAGTTCAGCTGAGGCTGTAGGTGGAGCGCTTGGTTGCGATGGGGCCATTCGATTGCAGTGTGAGCAGCGATTGCGCATCTCATGAATCTGGGGAGTGATTCCAGGCCAAAAGATCGAGCTGCTGGCCCGGGTGGTCATAGCCGTGACTCCTTGGTGAGCAGCATGAAGATTCTCAAGGACAAGCTTCCGTAGCTTCGGTGGGATGATAATCCTCCCCTTGTAGACCACTATGCCATCAATAGTGTAGAGGTGTTCACGGAAGGGAAAGTATTCCAAAATGGACACAGGGAAATCGTCCCGACTGGCAGGTAGACCCTGCTCAATAGAATTGAGTAACTGCAGCATCTGAGTGTCACTTGCTGTTTCGTCCCGAACATCGTCCCAAGTGACGGACCGCACAGAATCGAGCGTCTTGATGGCTGCCATAGAAATAGCCATTTCCATGCCAGTGTCGTCATCTGTGGTCCACAGCCCAGTCAAGGTGTGCTGTCTTCGTGTAGTCGATGTGGCCACATCCATAATGGAGGAAATGTCATCCACCAGTGGCAGTCGTTCCGATGGTCTGGCACCCGACGGATGTCGTGAAATCGCATCTGGTACGCAGTGTCGTTTTCCCGGGATGTGGATAATTCGGAAACGATATGCTAGAGTCCTTTCTTTCAAGTTGGCAAGCCGCGTGTTATGGATGTCCTCTAATCGTCTGTCGCCAAGAAGCTTGATTAAGGGCTTGTGATCGACGGCAATAATCAGGTTCTTGCATCCCAACACAAAATACTTTACTTTTTCCAGGCTGTCCGCCACTGCTAGAGCTTCACCCTCTATCGGAGCATAGCGCGACTCCGCTGCATGGGTGAAGCGGCCTCCAGCAAGGGTGATTTTCCAGCCATCGGGGCAGCACTGTGGGGTTTCACCAGGGCATCTGCAGTGTTTTTGGAGGAGCCAGAAGCCAATCCCATCCTTCGACCAGTCAGTTGCGAGACATGTTGTCCGTTCCTTGTCAAAGATCCGGACCCCATTTGCAACTTCAGATATGATGAGTCGTTTTGATTCTTCGAATAGGGATTGTAGTGTTGCATCCCAGTAGAAGGGGGTGCATGGTTTTAGGAGGTCCCGAAAAGGTCGCATCCTCTCGGTCATGCTGAAGCAGTATGTTACCTGATTGACTAGCCCAAACCAGGAGCGAATGTCAGTAATTGTTTTTGGTGTGGGGAAGTCCTGTATCGCTTGGAGATACCTTTGGCATGGTCGTACACTGTCCATGGTGATCTCGAATCCAGCGAATTCGACCGTGTCCTGACCAAAATGGAATTTCGTCGGATTTTGCGTAATCCCATTACGGCCGCACAGGTCGAGCCAGTTGCATGTCTGAAAAAAGCTCTCTTCCAATGTGTCGCTCCACATGATGGTATCATCAATACATTTGGACTTGTTTTTGAAGTCCGATACAATTTCGTCAAATCGTCTGGAGTATCCATCACCTGAAGCGATGTAACCTTGGGGAGTGGTGCAGTAACGGTATCGGCCCCATGGTGTGATGAACGTTGTCAGATGGCGGTCACATTCTCTGATTGGAACGCTGTGATAGCCATTCCAGGCGTCTGTTACCGTCTTTTTGGTGTTATGTGGCACCGCCATTGCTTGATGGAAGGGTGACTGGGTGTGGTGGGTCTCACGTGTGCAGTGCGCATTCAGTGGTTGCAGATCAACTGTCCTCCGTGGGGTCCCATCCTTCTTTGGACAGACGACCATTCTGCTGCACCATGTCACTGGTTCACCAATTGGCACCGGTTCCAGAACCCCTAACCTGATGTCGCGATCGATACCAGCCTTGACTTCTGCCTGCCAGTGTAAGGGGACAGGCACTGGGGTGTGCACCGCTTTTGGTGTTGCCTCGGGGTCAACCATCAGTGTGAGAGGCGGACCTTCCATGTGGGGTAGTGGCTGGTGTTCGCAGACATTGAATGTGCTGCTTTTGTAGTACTCCAGTAGCCATTTCTCCAGCCTCTCTCGGTTCTCGTCAGTGGCCGGAAATGGGATAGATGTAGGCAGTGTAGGGGGAAGCGATCTTTCCGGGCAGTTACAATTTGCATCGATAACTGCTGCCACTGCAGCACCAACTGTGTTGGATTCGCCAATGGTTGGGAAGCTACTAGACACGAGGCCTAGATCGACGCATGCTTCACGACTGAGATACATGTTCCGTGTGTCAGGTGAGATGTAGCAGATTTGTCGGGTTTCAATAATGTCGCCATTGGCTGTGCGACCAGACAGGTGTAGGAGCATGGCGCCGATAATCCGGACCCTTCCACTGTTAACAGCATTCATCTTCAGGTTGACAGGTAACAGGTCTTCATTACGCAGCCCGAGTTTGTGGAAAATATTAAGTCCTGTGAGGCAGCTTTGACAGCCAGTGTCGGCCATGGCCTGGAGCCTGGCCGATTTTGGTCGGGATGACAGTGGCTGGCCGAAATGGTCATAAGCTTCCTTATCGATCCGTGCTATGAGTTTTATGTACGGCTGTGGTTGAGACTTCTTCTTGGTCCAGCCAGAGAGGTGGTCAAATATATGGTGGTCGAGGTGTAGTGGAGTTGACGAGGTGGCCATGGCCCTTTTAATTTGCGGCTTCCAAATGGCCGTTTCTCGTTCCGTGACAGAGCAGAGGAGATCGTGGACCTGGCTGCTTTCTTCCACATCATGAGCATCCATTGATTTGTCCGTAGGTTTGTTGTCCGCCTTTTTCGTGCCTCCCCGGCAGACATGTGCAAAATGGCCGCGAGTGGCGCATTTACTGCATGTTTTCCCGTAGGCATTGCAGAATTGACGCCTTTGGTCGATGTTCGGCTGTTTGCCATGACCAGTTTTGCCGCAATAACTACAAATGGCCGCCTGCTTGTCGGTAGTGATCAGGGCTCTTTTGTTCTTCCAGTTTTTGTATTGGCTTGCGCCATGAGCGCCTTCACTATCGAGCAAGGCATTCTGGGAGCGTTTCCCTGCTTCCTTGGCCTCGACGAAAATGAGAACTTCCTCCAAGCTCATGTTCTGATTTTGATCGCCGAGAATGTCCTGTTGTATATCTTGATCGGCGAGTCCCCGACATAGGACATCGCGAACCATGTCCTTGGTGTAGTTGACATCAGTAGGGGGATTGCATGAGCATACAACAGAAAACTTGCAGATCTCAGCTTGACCAGCCAGACGGGCTGCGTAGGTACGAATTGGTTCTTCTCGGTCCTGTCGCATGTTGTGGAGGTTGACGCGGGACACCATAGTATTCTCCTCTCGGACAGCAAGGGACCGAATGGCTTGTAGTATAGCTGCCTCGTCCTTGATTTCAATGCGTGGGTTGCTGCGGTGGAGGTCACGTCGTAGGTTATCATCACAACATTCAAGGAGTTGAACGCGAACATCATTGCCGATTATCTGGGTCGCTGCCTTGTAACCATCCCATCTTCTGGTGAAATATTGCCAATCCTCGCTGGTGCCGCCGGTTTGGATACGAGGACGGCTGACTTTGTCCGGTTTGGCTGGTGCAATGGACGTGTGAGTCATGGCGTGGATGGAGAGCTGGATAGCAGCAACGGCATTGTCGGTGCTGTCAGTAACGTAGACACAGCTCGGGAAGGGGCAGACTGCAGCAGGCATCTTCAGAACGATTGATTGTTCATAAACAAGAATGTATCAATTGGATGCAGGTTTATTAGCAACAACGATGAACAATCAATCTGTAAGACAAAGAAAGCGATGGTAGATATTAGAATAAGATAATAGATACAGAATATGCAAATAACAATGCGCAGTATTAGTATTACACAAGATGAGAACGCAATAGTGAACAGCACCATACAAGAGTTGTCTACTCACATTCTCATCTATATATATAAAACACAGTTTGTGTGTGTGTGTGTGTGTGTGTAATGTTACCAATAGACTCCTAAACGGAGAGGCTTACGTGCTTGATATTTGGCATAGACATGGCCATTGAGCCTGGGACGAACATGGCCGAACTCAAAATATTTGACGATCCATATTTTTTATTCATATTTACCTCAGCGCATTTCAGCGCATGGAATCAGAGCAGGTGGGCACTGATTCGCTCAGAGCGATCACGTGATGACGCTATGGACGCTATGGACGCTATGAACGATATGGACGCTATGAACGATATGAACGATATGAACGATATGACGCTATGAACGCTATGACGCTATGAAAAAAAAAATCGCTATGACGCTATGACGCTATGACGCTATGAACGCTATGACGCTATGAAAAAAAAAATCGCTATGACGCTATGAAACGATATGACGCTATGAACGCTATGACGCTATGACGCTATGAAAAAAAAAATCGCTCGCTCTGCCAAGGGGCTCGCCCCCCCCCCCCCGTTCCCCTCCCCTCCCCCGCCCGGCAAAAATCGCTCGCTTTGCCAAGGGGCTCGCTCCCCCCCCCCCCCCCCGTTCCCCTCCCCTCCCCCGCCCGGCAATGCCGGGTGCTTCTGCTAGTTGTACATAATTTATAGAGGTACTTGGTTGAGAAAAGATGTGTAAAAAAATAAAATAATTGTGGTCTATGTTGTCACATTATGTGTGGCCAAACGGACCCAAATGCAATACGCCCTCATCTGCCAAGGGTAAACATGTGACACTTGTGCCGCGTTGTGGAGCTGTGAGGTTGGGTTTGTAGCCTCACCTAGTGGAAATGCAAGTGCACCGCCAATGGTTTTATCACGTGCTTGTGATATACACATTCTGAGAACAAGATCCCTCCTGAGCCCTAGATAAATGCTCCAAAAAATATATAATCGGTGAACTATCTGCTAGATTGAGGAATGCGTTTGACTGAAGGATCAGAGAAGCATATGAACAAATGAGGCTTTGTCTGCGTGAGAGACGACTGGAAACTTTGTGCCGGAACCACGCGTCTACATAGCAAGAAAATAGCTCATTGGGCGTTTGTGAATTCTGCTGCTGCAGTGAGTTCACTGTAAATGGATTCACAATGTATAGTGATCTCCACAAACAGCATTGAAAGCGTGTGCGACATGCTCTTTAAGACAGTTGTCTCTCTAACATCGGTCAAATGATATTGTCTATCCAGGATTGACTATCCAGGATTGAAGTAATGGTACTGTTGTTTGTGAATATGTGGCATACTCGAACCCCAGGCTCGTGTGGCTTATTAGCTCCACCACCGAACCTGGGTGGAGGTTATGTTTACATGCTTGTCTGTTTGTTTGTCTGTCCTTTTTACCCTCACCAGAGGAGAGGGAATTGCATTTGAGTCTGTTTGTCTCTGTCTGTTTGTTTGTTTGTCTGCACAGAATATATATGATTTTTCTCTGCAACCGTTGGTCCGATTGATAGGAAAGTTTCACCATAGGTGGCACTCCTGCCTCTGGAACAAACTCCCTCACTCTCTTCAATCCCACTCCTCCCTCCAGGTCTTTAAAACAGCTGTTCACCACCATCTCTTATCTCCCCCCATCCAAAACCTTGATCTCTTCTACCCCCGTTAATTCACCCCAGATCCACTTTTTTGAAATACCGACTTCTTTCCTGGAAGTCCAAGCAGTGTCCATGTGTTTTATACCCCTCCCACCCCCACCCTCCCCCCTTCCCATTCTCCAGCCCCCCAAGCCCTCTCCCTCCCACAGATCTCCCGATGTCCCTGTTCTCTGCTGTTGTACTTGTGTGCTTCCCTCTCTCTCCCCATCTTGTCTCCCGCTCCCTTTATTGTATGTTTTATGTGTCCGTTTTTTTTTTTGTGATTGATGTTAGCTCTTACAAGAGCCTCGATATTGTATAAAAAAAGAAACTAAAAAAAACTCCACCTGTAGAATTTAATAATGATAATTATGACATCATAGGTCACGTGGTATGGGCGCCATCTTGGAAAAACCGAAAAACTTTGCACCTCTATATCTCCGAAAGTGCTGAATAGAAAAAAATTGAGACATGGCTCATTGTAAAGAACTCTCCATCCTGGGGAATAAAATATGTTAATTATGATGCCATAGGTGCCTTCGTTATGACGTCATAATTCGACAAGTAAAAAATTTCATCCGATCAAGATGAAATTTCTTGAGCATCATCTTGGGATAAATTGGTGGAGAAAAAATAATAATAATGACGCCATCGGTCATGGTTCGGACGCCATATTTGTTTTAACACAAAAGCCTTAAAAACCACTGAAAACATGTCCTGGCGAGGGTCTGCAATCTGATTGCTCTTTCTAGTTTTGATTTGTTTTTTCAAGTTTACATTATGGTTTCAAAACTGTTCTGGGATTGTAGACTTGCACAGCACCATAAGTATTCCCAATTAGAGTGCACTTGCTTGTGTCGCCTCAACCGCTCCTCACAAAAGAGGTTTATACAACTTAATTTAATCTTAATATTTTTTGCAACTTGAGAAAAACAAACGCCAGTCATTCATAGCCAGGACAACATGGAGCAAAACGTTTTTTTTTTTAATGTCTCCGCTGCCCTCGCCTCTAAGCTGTCTAGCCTGGGTTTGAATCCTGGCTCGGCTGTAAACTGTCATCCCGGTGTTTCACAGGCAGGGTGATTCATCAATGTGTGTCGTCCCTCAGCTGGACATAAAAAGGTGTCCCCGTCTCCCAGCATTAGTTGGTGGATGTTAATGATCTCACGGCGTCGTTCGTGAAGTGTCGTCGAGCTATCACCAGTATAAAAATAAATAAATATTGGAAAACGAACCTGTAGTTGAGTATGGTTTGGTCAGGTGTTGAGGAAGGATGGAAGTGACTGGTTGAGAAGAGTGATGGAAATGAATGTGGAAGGAAGTATCCTGAACATGGATGCATGGAACATGGAGCTATCACCAGCATCCTGAACAAATTACAAATTCTTGCCCCAAACTACTTAGTCGAGCACCAGACCTGGCCAGCCATTTCGTGAAAGACTTGGGCCAAAACTTCTCCTGGCAATCCCCACCAAGAACATGGGAGTAATTGTGGTACAAGTATGTACTATGATGCAAATATGAGCTGATTATAGCTTTTGGGTTCAAAAGGTCAAAGGTCTATTGTCATGTGACCTTCAATTGAAGATCTTTCTAACCACAGTAACTTGTGAACCACAGAATGATTTTAACCAAGCTTGGCACAATGGCACATGTCTGGACTGCGATACAAAGACTGATTCATTTTTTGGGTTCAACAGGTCTCTCTGTCTCTGTCTCTGTCTCTGTTTCTGTCATTGAGTTCTAACGTGGAGGCATGTCCATTGACACATTCACTTCAAATTCTGTGGTTTTTTTCCTTTTCTTGTTGGAGATGATAGGTGCAATATACCACTTCGCGAAAGCCTGTACTTCGTCTGCTTTGACCATATTCAAACCTCAACCACCAGTGGCACGAGATAAGCTGATTAGGTTTGGCGAGACCAATTTGTATTTCTAGGACATATGGATTTGCAAAAACGTATAATGTGATGTGTTATTGAATATTTTCATTCGTTTTCATACAATCTGGAAAGGAATGTAGCTGAAATGTATGCACTGTGACTTTCTTCATATTTGCTTTGACAGAAGGATGTGGTTGGATGGAAGGAGTTGTGAAAACTTGTAACGCCTGTACACATTCGTGAATGTTTGTCGTCGTTCTCCTCGGAATCCTGATTTCTGAAGTCCCATTTACTTCTTAGTAAACCTCTAATCTGGCTCTGGGTGTAAATCTTTTTGCTCGATTACCCACTCGTGACCATTCTAAGTATATGTACAGCCTTCACAGGCAGCCTATGTGGTACCATTTTTTTGTTGAGATAGTGTAGCCTTCACAGGCAAACTATGTGGTGCCATTTGTTGTTTGTGTGTGTGTGTGTGTGTGTGTGTGTGTGTGTGTGTGTGTGTGTGTGTGTTGGTTGGTTGGTTGGTTGGTTGGTTGGTTGGTTGGTTGGTTATCTTCACAAGTGGGTTTCAGAAGGAGGAACGGAGTCCTCCCAGGTCTCAACGTGCCACCTCCGTTTCGATAAGGATCATGATTCATGGACTAAGGTGTGAAGCTTTCTTGTTCTCAGAATTTTGTTCTGAGGGTTATTTTCAGGATCGTCACTGATCCCTGGACATCCTCCATCTGTAGTTCGTTTGTGTTAATGTTCCCAGATGTTCCCAGGGATGGTTTTCCGATCTTTGTAAGGTTCTTCTTTTTCATTCCCGTTGCTTGAATTATCACTGGTCCAATTTCGTGGTTCTTCAGCTTCCAGGTTATTTTCACTTCATTTTTGAGATCTTGCTATTTGGTCATTTTCTTGATTTTTGCGTTGTTTAAAGCCTGGTGTTTGTTGGCTTCACGGTTAAATTTGCCGTCTTAAGATCCTCGCGTCTTGAGTTTGAGACCCTGTCATGCTGTTGACTGACGCCACATGGGTAGACTCAGCCTATCATCCTTCCGAGGTCGACAAAATGAGTGCCAGTTTACTGAGAAGAATGAGCCACTTGAATATCCTGCGTCGGAGTGGTGACCCATCCAGGATTGTGCCCCTAGCCTAGGAAACTGCGTCGGTAGCCCTATGCATCTGAAGATTCAAAAGGAGCGGTCTTCTCTTCAGCGTTATCATGGCCAACATTTCTGGGTACAGAAACTTCAATTAGCAATGCTTTCTTGTCTTTCTTATGACTCTTCGATCTGAACCTCCTTCGATCTCAATACGAGATCCAGTTGCAATGCTTTGCTTTCGATGTTGACGCTCGATGGGACGGACGATCAGGTCGTTTGTGAGTGTTACTTCCTGATTTTCAGTGATTGATTTTGGTTCATGTTTTCATGCGTTTTCTGGAACTGGGATATTGAGACTTTTGCAGATGTGCTAGTGGATTACTGTACATGCCTTGTTGTGTCTTAAGGTGTACAGCTGTTCTGACATGAGTTTTTTTTACATCCCGATAGGTGCTCGTACTTTGTTTCTACCTTGCAGAGCCTACACTTATGCGATTGACTCGGTCCCATAATCTTCTTAAAGCCATTGACATAGTGTCCTTGGTCGTGGGCATCTTTTATGATTCGTTCTTCATCCCAGTTGAGCGGAACTCTTCTTAGTCATTCCGATGAGTCGTTTGGTGCAAAGAGTTTTAGATCATCCATCTATATTAGATGCCACCTTCCCTGTCTCTTTGGTTGTTCTTCTTTTGGCCCTTAGAGTGTATCCATGTCATTTCTAATCAATGAGATTACTTCAGGGCCATAATGCAGGTGGGTTCAGGGCCAGAATAAACAGGAGGGGTGAAAAGCTGTAACCCTGGAAGATCCCTTGACGTATCTTCACTCCTGGTGTTTCAATCTTTCCTTCTGAGTGCTATAATATCAATGTGGTATTCCAAAGCTCCATTGCTTTTTGATATACTGTTTATATACTTTCTTTTTTTTAGGCTTGTCGAAAAGCTAGGGCACAGAACAGATCAGGACACAACATAGCAAAGGCAACAGCAGGAGAAAGGGGAAATGCCAATTGCAGGGTGAAGGGAGAAAGTTGACAGAGAGGAACAACCAGGGGATGTAGGTAATGATGAGTGGTAGGAGAGAAAGAAACAAGATGGATACGTAAGCAAAGTTTTGGGATGGGTGGGGGTGCTTAACAGGTATAGTAAAGATCACGGTTTTGGGTGTCGGATGACTTGAGATGGTTGTGATCAGCTGTCTTGAAGACCTGGAATGAAGAGTGAGATTGAAGAGTGTGTAGAAGATGGTTCCACAGGCCAAAAAAAAAAAAGAAGAGGATTAAATGAGTGGAGGTGAGCAGTGGTTCTGGATGTAGGCAGTTTCACTAGGAGGGGGTTGCTTGTGGACTGTGCGTCCTGCAGATACGTGGACATAAATGAGCACAGAGAGGGCAGAGGGTGCAAGACCAGAAATGAGGCAGAAGAAGTCAGAGAGCACCAACCTGCTGGCAATGGTGAAGTGATAGGCCCATAGATTCAGCTTCATCATGAGATTTTCCCATAGACTGCGCTTCATCGCGAGAGATTACAATGATGTTGAAGGCCTTGGTTTCCAGGGAAATTGGATCTCTGGAAAATCCTCTCTATCTCTTTGCTGATGACTTCACTCTCTGCCGCTCCATATCCCTACCCTCAGATCGGCAGGCAGCAGCCTCTTCACTCTCTGCAGACCTGGACAATATCACAAACTGGTCAAACAAGTGGAACATGTCTTTCAATCCTGACAAATCTCACACTCTCACTTTGGCTCTCCGAAAAGACCGTCTGGACACCCTCCCATCTACTTTCTCAACAATCCTCTCCAATAAGTTCTGTCACTCAAGCTTTTGGGTCTCACTATCAGCCATGATCTTTTCTGGGAAAACCACATTTCCAAGCTGGCCTCCAAAGCCTGTCGCCGACTTGGCATCTTCTGTCATGGAAAGTCCTTTCTGGGCACTTCTGAACTCCTCACCACATACAAAGCTTTCATCCGCAGCTCAATGGAATACTACGCTCCTCTCTGGGCTGGTGCTCATGCCTCAAACCTAGCTCGGCTTCACGTGGTTGAAACCAAAGCATTCAGAATCATTGGAATCTCCCTCCCGCGATGAAGTTGATTCTGAGGGTCTTTCTCTCTCTCACCGCAGGCAGGTAGGTGGTCCTTCTATCTTCTACCGACTCCTCTCCGGTGTTGCTCACCCTGTTCTGTCTGTGCTCTGTCCCCCAAATATTCCTGCAGGACGCACAAGATCTGCCAGCAACCCTCTTCTTGTGAAACTGCCAAAATCAAGACTCTCTGCTCACCTTCACTCCTTCATTCCTCTTTTCCCCCGCCTCTGGAACAAACTCCCACACTCTTCAATCCCTCTCCTCCCTACAGGTCTTTAAAACAGCTGTTCACCACCATCTCTTATCTTTCCCCATCCAAAACCTTGATCTTTTCTGCCCCCGTTAAAACACCCCAAATCCGCCACTTTAAATCCCCAACTTCTTTCCTGAAATTCCTAAAAGTGTGAATTTGCTTTATACCGTGTACCCCTCCCTCCTCTCTCAGCCTTTGCCCTTCCACAGATCGACCGACATCCCTGTTTACTTCTGTTGTTGTGCTTGTGTGCTTCCCTCTCTCCCCCTCTTGTCTCCCGCTCCCTTCATTGCATGTTTTATGTGTCTGTGCATATTTTCATGTTCAATGTGTTCGCTCTTACACGAGCCTCGATTCTGTATAAAAAAATAAAAAAGTAATCTGTCACAGAAAATTGGATATAGCATGTTCTGGAGTCCAAACAGAGCATGGGTAGATACAAAACAAGAGAATGTACTGAAGCAACACAGCCCCGATCCTGTATACAAAAAAATAAATAAATAATAAGCTGAACTTAATGGGAGGCAGGAGAGCCAGCCCATTGGGGAGAGCAGTACTCCATCAAGTTGCAGATGAAGGCGTTGTAGGTGGATAGGAGCTCAGTTGTGCCAAGGAAGTATTTTGCAATGGAGGATGCCCAATCAGCATCTGGCTTGGAAGGCTAACTTTGAATGTGGCTTGCTCAAGAGAGATCATGGCTGAGAGCTAGACCCGAGAGTTTAAGTGACTGAACCTCCTTGAGAGGGTTGTTGAGAAAGTAGATAAGAGGGTTTGCATTACAGTCCTTTTGGAAAGAGTGATTGCATGTGTGGGATGTTCTCATGATTGAAAGACATATTCCAAGTGTTTGACCAGATTGTGATTACATCTCATGAGAAGGAAGAGGCTGCTGACTTTCTCAATCAGTTTGATTATTTGAGCGTTGATCGATCTTGTACAATTGCATGCGTTTTATCCATGAATGTGGGAGGGGACACCATCAAAAGCTTTTTTGAATGTGAATAATTTTGTTCTTCTGTTTTTAGTTTTCGCTTATGGCCTTGTTTAGTAGTCGGTGATATATTATTCCATAGCATCCTCTTTTACATCCCTTATGTTCTGCCTCTCGGCCTCCTTGTGGTATTAGCTGGTGATGCATCTTTTCTATGATGATTCCCAGCAGAAGTTTGTATGTTATTTGTCCATACTTGTGTGATATAGTTGCATTTCTTCAGATTTTTGGATGAGGAAGGTGTTACCCTCTGTTAGTCATTCATCCATTACCTCCTCCCATTGGATAAGTTTGTTGAATGTTTGAGCGTTGTGATTGTGTATAGTGTCCAGTTGCTTTAGCTAGAAATTTGAAATTACATCCTTGCCTTGCTTTTTAAAAGTTTGCCATTTTTTCAAAGTTTTTTTTTCTCTCAAGCTACAACGTGTTCCAAAAAGATCTGGACAACTTTGGTTACTATATTTTGTACGACAAATGATACAATGATACCCTTTGCTTTTTATGATATAGAAACTCGTAAAGTTTTCTTTGTTTTCAGGTCTGGTTGGTTTAATGTAAGAGAAAATGGCGACTCCACAGGACAAAGCTCAATGTGTCGAATGGTTCATTGAGATGAGATCCGACACAAGTTCAGCTTGATTTCCATACAAGGTTGAAAGGAATCTGCCATCGTGGACAAGTATCAGAGAGTGGTACATGAGGCTTAAGGAGACTGGAAGTTGTCAGAAACAGAAAGTACCGGTCGACCAAGCACAAGTGCAGACGTTGAACGAGTGTGAATCATTTCAACAAAGTCCCATAAAATCAATCCGACGTGCATCCAGAGAACTGGGAATACCAACCACCACTGTACACAGGATTTTGCATAAAGACTGAAAGTTTATGCCTATAAGGTGCAGATACTGCAGGAACTCAAACCAAATGAAGGACCCAAACACAAGGCGTTTGCCTTGGAAATGCTCATTTGCTTATAGGATGACGAAGATTACCTGAAAAAGGTCATGTTTACAGACGAAGCTTGCTTTCATGTGTCGGGGAAAGTCGACCAACACAATGTGAGGATATGGGGGTCTGAAAACCTCCACGTGGTCTTTGAACACATACGGACAGTCCAAAGGTCAATGGGTTGTGTGGCCTTCTCTATGACCGCTTGGTGGGTCTGTTTTTCTTTGCAGGGGATACAGTGACCTCAACAATTTACATGAACATGTTGGAAGGATTTGCCTTCCCACAGATTGAAGACATGCAACCCGATATCATTTTTCAACAGGACGGTGCTCCCCCATCATTGGGCCTTAGTCGTTTGAGCTGTCCTGAATGAAAGATTTCCAGGTCGCTGGATTGCCCAAGATGGACCAACCGCCTGCCCTCAACAATCACCAGACATAACCCCATTGAATATTTTCTGTGAAGGTTTGTCAAAGATGTTATCTATAACACCAAGGTAGCAAACCTGCAGGATCTTCGTTCTCGGATCACAGCTGCATGCACACTGGTGGACGCAAATGTGCTGAGTGGAACATTGCAAGAACAGGTGTACCGCCTTGATGTGCTGTGTGCGACAAACAGAGCTCACCTTGAAGTGTATTGATGGTGTCCATAAAACTTTGAGTTTCTGTATCATATAAACCAATGTTTGTCGTTGTATCACTTGTAGTCCGGCAGCTAAGCTAAATATAGCATAACAATTGTGCATTTCGTGAGGAAAGCACCAAATTTGGCACACTAGTAGACTATCATATTATGAAAAGATCTGGATATTGGGCCATCTCAGATTCAGAGATTTGATTTTTGCAAGATTTGCAGATTTTGCAGATTTTCAAGCTGAGATTGCAACGCCAGGGACGGCCGACTCCTTCCTGCGAGCTGCCACGTCACCCGCACAAGAAGAGCTCATCAAATCACTGCAGTGGCACCCGCACATCCTGCAACACCGTGCGTATGAACGCCACTGTATGACATATGCTGATGATGCAGAAGACCTGCCTGAGTTCGAAGACTGGTGTCACCAGAGAGGAGAAGACATTCCCAACTTTCAGTACTGGGCAACTGTGCTGGAACTAGAGATGTTGGTACTGGTCTACGTGCGTTCTCTGTGGCAGGCTTCATTCACGATGTACTTTGATGCCCTGACGGAACTGGTCACATGCATGGTTCCATGCCTTAGACCACACACACTATGCCAGGTGGGTCCCTGTTCACTTGAGGGACATGGTTGCACTCCCAATGAAGCACCCAGATGTAGCCAGAGAATTCAGGGCTGGCAACTTCACTGTACAGAAGACGAAGAAGGTGTTCTCTTCGATCCCAATCGACCAGGCGCATGAACAGAATAATGCCTGCATCAAAGGAGATGGTGGAGCAGTCGGCCTCACTGACAACCCAAGTGTCCTGCAGCGTTGGATGATTGCCGGGCCAGAAGTTGCCAGGGCCATAGAAGAGTTCCAAGATGGCCATCAACACTGGGCCCAATATCAGGGGCCGAATTTGAGATGGCCCAATATCCAAATCTGTTCATAATAGGATAGTCTACTAGTGTGCCAAATTTGGTGCTTTCCTCACAAAATGCACAATTGTTATGCTAAGTTGCCCCACTATTGGGGTTCTAAATATATTGTTATAGATCGCGGTTAGGATGTTATAGACCGAGCGGTGGTTTAAAACCGCGACCTAACAAAACTCACCCGATTCCACCCAAACGTTGGTTGTATCGCACCCTAGCTGCTCAATGAGGGAAAAGACAAAAGCGACGCAATGCAAGAGGAAAACGGAGACAAAAAAAAGGTTTGAAATATTACTACTGAATTTATTTCTACTATTTACACACAAGCAACAAAAAGCAATTCAGTTTATTTACAAGTACAAGACGCAGGTGACACAGTGCAAATTTAGCTTATCTACAGACTTAACTTATTACCCAGGACAGAACAAACAAAGACGACTCACACGGGGAATTGCAGGAATCGCAGGATGTGGATGGCTGGAGGGAGAGGGAGAGGTCCAAGGGGGGGTCCCGCCGCACAACCGGCGCGTTCAGCAGCCGCCGTTCCTGCCCCCTTTTGCGGTTGCCGGGTGTCGCTGCTGCGGCGGCCTGCAGTTGCCTTGCCAGGCCTTGTCTTACTCGCTTCTCACCACCGACTTCTCACCACCGCAACCAACTGTGACCACTGACCCTCCTTTTTGGCACCCGACTCAGACCAACTCTTCTCTCTCTCTTTCTCTCTCGGTGCAACCAACTCCTCCTCTCTCTCTCTTTCTCCGACCAACCCAGAGTGCATCTCCCTTTCTTCTTCTTTTTTCCACTTCCGGTTGCGCCCTTTTATAGCGCCCCCAGCGATCACGCCCCCGGCGCTTTGGACACGCCCATCGGGGCGCTCACCTCGGCCCTGGCTGGTCGCACGACCCTCGGGCTCCGCCCCGGACGACGACGGGCGGGCGCGCCCCTCCCCTCCTCTGACGAGGTGGAGACACGCCTTTCTTCCCTGACTCGAGCCTCGTGGTCAATGGCGGTTATTGGAGGGGAGGTGATTGGGAATCGAGGGCTCAGCAATGACGAGAGGGGATGTAATATGGCAATCGAGGGTCGGCAATCACGAAAGGGGGATGTGAAGGAAATGGGGATTTTTGGGGATGGGAATGGAAGGGGATCTATTCTCTTTCACTGGTGCAATGGAGTACTTCAATTAATGGGAGACACAGCCTTATCCTAAAACACAGAATAAGATATAACTATCGAACATGAATATCCTATGATTGGCTGACGTGTATGCTTGTGGACTATGGGACGCCCTTTTGATCTTACACAGCTCCGGAGGCAGGAGGCACAGCACAACAACAATAATAATAATCATACAGCACACAATAAAAAAAAATATATACAGTCCTCATATCCACAACACTGCACTCTCCTCCTCTTAGGCACGTCCCGGGCCTACAACTTTTAGCTTTAGCGTGACACGTAGGTGTAGTTCCCTCTATTTTTAACCTGACCCTGAGTGCGACAGTTTAAACATAAATAAATGTGTCCCGCTGCTCCATTGCACCCTGCCTAACAGACTTTCGCCCACAGTTAACCGAATTGCGGAATGGTCTTCAAACTATACACTGACGGTGGGGAGCATTATTTACAATGACTCTGCTTTTATTTACAAAACTAACCCAGGACCTGTAATTGTTCTTTCTGGGGGGAGGACAGTCTGCTCTGCATCAATGCACCATTAAAGCACCAATCGGTGCAGTCACCATTGTTCAATGAATAAAATAAAACCAACAACCCCTAACCCTGCAGGTGTCTCTGGCTCTTCGGCTCCCTCTGTTGGTTATTAATATTTCTCTTCCAGATGTTGTCATTTCCTTTGCTTTGCTTACTGGCGGCCTATTTTCAATAAAACCTGCACCCAATGTGTCCTTTTTATTTATTTATGGCCCACCAGGCCGACTATGTGTATGGTTCACCTGTGGGGCATTGGTGCCCTGTGGCCAAGGTCCGCCAGCAAGATTTCGTGCCCTCATGGCCGGTTCCAGCAGAGGGGCCATGCCCCAACCCATGGCGTCCATAAGTGGTGCTCGGCCACTGACATGTGGTCCATAATGTGGTGCATCGATGCAGACAGCTGGTTCTGGGAATTTCGGGCGCACAATGGCCGACCCACGCACGCTCCCCTCGGCGCCCAACGGCGCACAGGTCATGTGGGAGACAAAAGGGGGACAAGACAAATGAGCGAGGGGTAAGGTCTCAAGGGTACACATCAAAAAGGCAATGCAAGGCGAAATGCGTACGGAGGGCGCAGTGAGAAAGCTCGTCCCTACCGTACGTCACCCCCCTGTTACCTAGCCCACCCTTGCCCTTACCCCATATGTACAAAACCTACACATTACCAATTCGTCACTACTGTCACGTCTTCCCCATATTTCCCCTATATCAAATTCGTCACCACAATCCCTCTACTTCAAAAATTTGCCATCATCAATCCTCATAAGGAGGCAGAGATGGAACATCAAAGCACAATGTCACACCCACGTCATGATGCGTCTCACATTCCAAACATTTGCACAATAAAAAATAATAAAACATGGCATGGTGTGGAGTTACCTGTCACCTCCGGTGAGTGGGTGCAGATGGTGCGAGGAGATCCTTCATCCTAACTATCCTCTAAATGACTTTAACACACTTTACACTACCCGGGGTCTTTCTCCGGCCAAACCATTGGCCCTCTTACACTATGGGTTCTAAAAACCAATTCCCATTGGCCAAACTGTGGTGCTTTTCAATTTGGGGTCTCACTCCCCCGATTCATCTCCCGGTGCCCTCGCACAATTTCTGGGCCGCGACGTGTAGCTCTCCCAACAGGTCTACCCACCTGCACACCTCCACCACTGTAGTTGCCACCCGAGCTTACCTAGCTCCTCACCCTAACCTATCTAACTGGGGGCAGCCCCTCTCCTGGCTCTGTCACCCCATGGTGCCCTCTGGCACTGGGCTACCCGGGTCCGTCCTCCGGATCCTCGGGCCCCATCCACAACAACTACTACCGGCTCCCAGAGCCCACCTGCGGCCTCACCTGGCCGACATCCTTACAGTGGTGGAGTGCCCAAACCAACTACACACACGAACAGGCTACATGCCCAGCCATTTCCACAACACTAATGCACCCATCCAAACATCATTCTTCCAACCGCACCACAGATGCCAATATCCAACCACAATTTACCTGTACCCTCTACCTAACTCTTACACTACCCGCCCCGGGTATCCGTGATGGGGGGTCCACTCTTCCCCCATTCACACCTTCGCACCATCCACTCCACTCCACAATTTCCACCATACCCACTCCACGACCATCCATTCCAATACTCCATACCATTTATTCCATACACCTGTCTTTCATTCACCTGTCGTTGCACACCTGTGCAATCCTACCTGGTGCCACCTGCACCCTCCTCCTCTTCCTGGACCAGTTGGTCAACACAACACACATCACCATCACTCACTCATACACTGCTCCACACACCTGTTCAGTTGCACACCTGTGCAATCACACCTGTTCCATTCTCACCTGTTCAATCCTCACTCACACGGCATCATCTCAGCTAACTACTCCCCTCTGAAACTTGCGCTTCCCAGTCGTCCCTTTAAACTATTGCGCTCCCACGTCATTATCATCCACAGTAATCTACCTGCGTCCCCACTACAGGTATCAGTCACTAACTAAACTTAACGTTACCTAATGTCAATCTCTTCTAGATCCCTACAATATAACCTAACCCACCCGGGCTAGTTTTCACTGCCATACACCCCATAAACTATAGCTCCTTTGCCCCACCTGTGAGGGATGGTGGATTTGCCATCCCACCACATCGGGGGTCTCTCACTACCAATTTCGCTCGTCCAAATCCAACAATTCAAAAATTTTCCATTTACTGCCAATTCTATTCACTTTTCTAAATTTCGTTTTAAATCACTATCACTATCACCATCACCCGTCTACTTATTACATCCTCTCGGTGCGCCACTTTCCTTCGAAAGCTCGGCTTCGTACAGCCGAGCCATGAACGCGGGTTCTTTTGTGCCAGCGGCTGGATACGTCCCGCATTCGTGGCAGGGATGGGGGCTTACCCGGGCCGAGATCCCACGCACCACCTCGGCGTGGAGCCATCCAATGTCCCGATCTCGACCTGCCGGCACGTCTCAATAGAAAGTGGTCGCCATGACGACCCTTCCTATCGGGCGGCCCGCTCCGTCTAGTGGAGCCCGGACGCGGCCGTTCCACGCGAGGCCCAGCGTGGATCGCGCACGGCAGTTCTTTCGAACCCGCCGTGGCTCGGATCCCTGCTGGTTCTCGCGGCACGCGAAGCCCGGCACGCACCGAGGGCCCGAGTCGGCTATAAGTCGTTCTAACCTTTAACCCGGTTATCGTCGACGCCTCACCTGGATGCTTACAAGCATACGCTACCCCTTTCGTGCTCATACATGCAGCCGTTTCCATGCTCTTGGTCGTACCTTCTCTAACACACCTCGGTACACTCATTCCGCTCACCGACTTGGTCACACACCTGACCACCGAACACCTTGGCACACATTCGTCGCTCGCACACCTCACCAACACACCTCTTCGCGCCCCTTTCTCGGTCACCTCCTTTGTGATGATCACAGGTGTGCTCTCATTCGCACACCCAACCACGTGCCTCACTACCAACTCAAATGTGCCTTCCCACACACGCTCTACCATTCCAGGTGTGCATCCTTCCATCCCAGGTGTACATCCTCGCTCACCTGTCACAACCAGCTCACTCTCCTTGTCACTCTCACTACTCTCACCACCACTCTTGACAGCGCACTCACCCTTACTTTCGACGGCACACTCTTTCCTCATGCACCTGTCCGTTACACACCTTTCTCGCGCACACTCTCCCGTTACACCCTCTGTAACACTCACCACAGACGTACACTTTCTCGTTACATCCTCTGTAACACTCACCACAGGTGTACACTCTCTCGTTACTTCCTCCGTAACACTCACCACAGGTGTACACTCTCTCGTTACTTCCTCCGTAACACTCACCACAGGTGTACACTCTCTCGTTACTTCCTCCGTAACACTCACCACAGACGTACACTTTCTCGTTACATCCTCTGTAACACTCACCACAGGTGTACACTTTCTCGTTACATCCTCTGTAACACTCACCACAGGTGTACACTCTCTCGTTACTTCCTCTGTAACACTCACCACAGGTGTACACTCTCTCGTTACTTCCTCCGTAACACTCACCACAGGTGTACACTCTCTCGTTACTTCCTCCGTAACACTCACCACACCGCGCTTCCATGTACCCCCTCGCACACGCGCTTCGACCGGCTCACTCCTGACGGCACACTCACTCCTCGGCGTGCACTTTTTCCTCACACACCCCATGGTCGGACATTCTCGCACACCTCTTTTTTCGCACACCTGACCTGTCACACACTTCACCAACGGCCTTTCACGAACACCCGGATCCAAACCAATCCCCAAGCCGACTGAAGCTTTCCCCACATCATATACATTGCCACTCACCTCCGTACCTCGTCGCACCTCCTCTGCCACCTGCAAACTTTTTATTTGGTTAGTGAGCACCGCATCAGGATTTGAACACAGACCTTGTACATATTCCATGACTTCCTCCTTTATCTCCCTCTTAGTTTCCCTCCGTCTCTTCTTAATTTCACTCACCCCCTCTTCCACCTCCTCTAATTTTTCCTTTACCTCCTTCATCTCCCGGTGCGCCCCTTCTATCTCTTCCTCTATCGCTACTTTAACCGTTTCTACGTGCGTCCTTACCTCCCGGTCCTTCGTCTCCATTATCTCTGTCACCTCCTCCACCCTCATTGTCAGTTCCTCCCGTACCATCTGACATTGCCTCTGCGTCGCTATTAATTCGTTTTTAATTTCTTTTTGTGTCGCCTTTAACCCTCCTAGTACCGCAGTGTTCTTTTGAACCTGCTCCACTAACTTAGTTTGTCCCTCTGTCAGCTGCTCCACCTCCTCCGTCAGATCTTCTATTCCCCCTTGTAACTTAGCCGTATTATTCCTCACTTCTTTCTCTATACGCTTTTCGCCTCGCTTTACCTCCTCGCGTAGCCCCGAGACCTCCTCACTCACCCCTCGTCGTATTTCCTCCATCTGATTCCCCATCTGTTCGATTTCCCGGGCGGATTGTTCCCCTATTTCCCGCAATTTGTCCTCCATCCTATTTTCTAACCCCATTAACCCATTTTTCACCCCCTCTAACTGATTCTCCTGGGCAGCCATTCTATTTTCCACCCCCGTTAACCCATGTTTCACCCCTTCTATCCCATTGTCTAACCCCTCAAATTTCTTGTCTAACTCCTTAAAATTATTGTCTAACCCCTTAAAATTATTGTCTAACCCCTCAACGGTACCCCTTGCTTCGTCCCTCATTACCCCCATTTGGCCCTCCAATCGCTCACCCTGAGCATCCATCCGGTTCCCCATTACCCCCATTTGGTTTCCCATTCTATCCATTTTTGCATTCAGTTGGGTCAAGAATAATCTGAGGTCAAACCCGGTTTGCCCAGCGTCCCCAGCCGCCACCGCAGGCTCGCCCTCCGCGGCGCCGCTATTTTGGGACCCTTCAACCACGTGAGCGAGCGCGCCATTTTGCGCGCCTGATATTCCCGCAACCACATTGCCATTTTCCTCCTCCCTTTCTTCCCCGAAGTCCTGGGTTACTTCCAACCCCTCTATCTCTCCCACCGGCATCCCGTCGCCTTGGACAGCCATGGCGTGATTTCAAAATTCGGGCTTTTCCTTTAAAACAAAACAAATTTCGTACTTTATAATTTTGAGCGCGTGAAGCGCGCTCCGGGTCGATCTCACTCCCCGACACCAATTGTTATACTAATAGTACAATTGGTGTTCCAAAATTTGGGCCTAACAAATTTAGTCCCAGGTCCGAATCCAACTCCTGACAACCAATTGTTATAGATCGCGGTTAGGATGTTATAGACCGAGCGGTGGTTTAAAACCGCGACCTAACAAAACTCACCCGATTCCACCCGAACGTTGGTTGTATCGCACCCTAGCTGCTCAATGAGGGAAAAGACAAAAGCGACGCAATGCAAGAGGAAAACGGAGACAAAAAAAAGGTTTGAAATATTACTACTGAATTTATTTCTACTATTTACACACAAGCAACAAAAAGCAATTCAGTTTATTTACAAGTACAAGACGCAGGTGACACAGTGCAAATTTAGCTTATCTACAGACTTAACTTATTACCCAGGACAGAACAAACAAAGACGACTCACACGGGGAATTGCAGGAATCGCAGGATGTGGATGGCTGGAGGGAGAGGGAGAGGTCCAAGGGGGGGTCCCGCCGCACAACCGGCGCGTTCAGCAGCCGCCGTTCCTGCCCCCTTTTGCGGTTGCCGGGTGTCGCTGCTGCGGCGGCCTGCAGTTGCCTTGCCAGGCCTTGTCTTACTCGCTTCTCACCACCGACTTCTCACCACCGCAACCAACTGTGACCACTGACCCTCCTTTTTGGCACCCGACTCAGACCAACTCTTCTCTCTCTCTTTCTCTCTCGGTGCAACCAACTCCTCCTCTCTCTCTCTTTCTCCGACCAACCCAGAGTGCATCTCCCTTTCTTCTTCTTTTTTCCACTTCCGGTTGCGCCCTTTTATAGCGCCCCCAGCGATCACGCCCCCGGCGCTTTGGACACGCCCATCGGGGCGCTCACCTCGGCCCTGGCTGGTCGCACGACCCTCGGGCTCCGCCCCGGACGACGACGGGCGGGCGCGCCCCTCCCCTCCTCTGACGAGGTGGAGACACGCCTTTCTTCCCTGACTCGAGCCTCGTGGTCAATGGCGGTTATTGGAGGGGAGGTGATTGGGAATCGAGGGCTCAGCAATGACGAGAGGGGATGTAATATGGCAATCGAGGGTCGGCAATCACGAAAGGGGGATGTGAAGGAAATGGGGATTTTTGGGGATGGGAATGGAAGGGGATCTATTCTCTTTCACTGGTGCAATGGAGTACTTCAATTAATGGGAGACACAGCCTTATCCTAAAACACAGAATAAGATATAACTATCGAACATGAATATCCTATGATTGGCTGACGTGTATGCTTGTGGACTATGGGACGCCCTTTTGATCTTACACAGCTCCGGAGGCAGGAGGCACAGCACAACAACAATAATAATAATCATACAGCACACAATAAAAAAATATATATACAGTCCTCATATCCACAACAATATTAACTACCGAAGTTGTCCAGGTCTTTTTGGAACACCCTGTATTATCACTGGGGGCATTTCCTCCAGGTGTTGTTTCTTATTTTCCAAGTATTGGATCCAATCCACGTTATGTTATTTTGCGTCTGAATAAATACCTTTCAAAAAATTTCAACTTTCTTTTTCTCAGGGGATTTGATAGGTTTTGTTTTTGTCTCCCTAGTTCTCGGTGAAATATTTTCAGGTTATTTTCAAACATGCGGTTTTGTTCTCTTCTGTTTTGACTTCTCTCCTGGTGAACATGTTATGTAAAGAAAGATATGCATGATTTGAAGTATTATCATGTCATGGAATATGCGATGAGAGTTGTAACTTTGTGATAATACATTAAATCCTCTCGCGAGCAACGTTTGGTTATTGATGTTCCATTGATGGGTTGACCGACGGCCTGGAGGCAACTGAGGTTGTGGACCTACTGATGTAGGTGATCTGCTGATGTGGATCCGTGACTGAGGTTGTGATATACTGATGTAGGTGATCTGCTGATGTGGATCCATGACTGAGCTTGTGGACCTACTGATATAGGTGATCTGTTGATGTGGATCCATGACTGAGCTTGTGGATCTACTGATATAGGTGATCTGCTGATGTGGATCCATCACCGAGGTTGTGGATCTACTGATATAGGTGATCTGATGTGGATCCATCACCGAGGTTGTGGATCTACTGATATAGGTGATCTGCTGATGTGGATCCATCACCGAGGTTGTGATCTACTGATATAGGTGATCTGCTGATGTGGATCCATCACCGAGGTTGTGATTTACTGATATAGGTGATCTGCTGATGTGGATCCATCACCGAGGTTGTGGATCTACTGATATAGGTGATCTGCTGATGTGGATCCATCACCGAGGTTGTGGATCTACTGATATAGGTGATCTGCTGATGTGGATCTGTGACTGAGGTTGTGGCTCTGCCGTTTGGAGAGGTCCTGGGCTGAAAGGATCGAAACCTTGAGGAAGAACGGTACCCAGTTGATCGTCCATGCAGTCGGGAAACTAGTCAATTCCTTACAGGTTGAGGTTCTTACTTTTGATAAGGGAATGATGTTTTGAGGTTTACAATTTAAATAAAGTTGAATGTAGATGCTGTGAAATTATCACATCATTTACAGCAATACTTTATATTATATTATAGTTTAGGAACAGCTGATGGTGTACAATTAATAAATACTGTACAGGTGTGTGTGTGTGTGTGTGTGTGTGTGTGTGTGTGTGTGTGTGTGTGTGTGTGTGTGTGTGTGTGTGTGTGTGTGTGTGTGTGTGTGTTAGTCTGCAAGTGTGTGTGTGTGTGTGTGTGTGTGTGTGTTAGTCTGCAAGTGTGTGTGTGTGTGTGTGTGTGTGTGTGTGTTAGTCTGCAAGTGTGCAACCTCGTGTGCATGCAGCTTTTGTTCATCCGTAAAGTTTGTAGCTTGATTTGTTGCTGAGATGTTGTTTTGCTTTTATGAACAGATTGCACATCTCCAATTCGTGAGTTAGAAAAGATGAACGAATGACTTTATCTGCTGTTCTAATAGGTTATTTTGCCTCTAATAAAAAAAAATAAAAAAAAACACCTTTAGAGGCCATTTTTCCCCGCAAGCGGGGGTTGGCCTTTTTCAGGAACCGTGGTGGTTGTTGTTTTTCGGTCCCCTATTTGAAGCAATGTTTTACGGCCGGATGCCCTTCCTGACGCCAACCCTTTTTGCCGCCTTTAACGACAAACAGGGAATTACCAGTGAACTGGTACTCAATTTGCCGACCTCGGAAGGATGAACAGGCTGAGTCAACCCCCCTGGCGTTAATTCAGCGATCGACCGGGATTCGAACCCAGGATCCTTGGATCCTAAGCCGGCACCCTAGCCGCTAGCCCAACACCCTAGCCGCTAGCCTCTAATGTGAAGAATTAATACTGACCGTATTGTAGTTGAGAGGCGGATAGTTGTTGCTGCCATTTTTGTGTTTTGGCATAATGTTTATATTCTTCAAAGCAGATACTTGGCTACTGGCACTTTGAGAAGAGTGGAGAATGAGGAAGAGCCTCATCATGGGGGCCTCGGCTTGGTGTGCATCATGGATCCCTTACTGATGAGAACACGGGGAGGGGATTGAAGAGGGAATGAAACGTATCAACCTGCAAATAGATGAGGATTAGGAAGAGGTATGGGAGGGTTAATGAAGATTCACCACCATTTGTGTACATTCCCGACGGCGGAAGGGGCAGAAGATAGATAAATATTTGGAAGGGTCAACACCTGAGGTCTATGAGCTACGTACATGTGTTTACACAGTTTGATACCCACACACATGAAATTTATGCAAAAGCACAGAAAATAAACACATGAGAAGATGCTGAAATGGACACACGGTACCAGTAGCAGCACGGGTAACGATCGACAATGATTATAAAATATAAAAAAAACCACCTTTAGAGGCCATTTTTCCCCGCAAGGCGGGGGTTGGCCTTTTTCGGGAACCGTGGTTGTTGTTGTTTTTCGGTCCCCTATTTGAAGCAATGTTTTACGGCCGGATGCCCTTCCTGACGCCGACCCTTTTTGCCGCCTTTAACGACAAACGGGGAATTACCAGTGAACTGGTACTCAATTTGCCGACCTCGGAAGGATGACAGGCTGAGTCAACCCCCCTGGCGTTAATTCAGCGATCGACCAGGATTCGAACCCAGGATCCTAGGATCCTAAGCCGGCACCCTAGCCGCTAGCCCAACACCAACACCAGCGATCGACATTGATTGGACGAGACAAATCCGAAAAGTGGCGTGTTATTGAATAAAAGCAAAGCAACAACGACCAAACCCACCTTGCCAGGCCAAGCCCGTTCCCCGTCAATGTAAAACAGATGTTGGAGCCTGTCTGTGTATCGGTCCGTGATGGGAGTCGGTGCACGTCAGAAAGATGGTGATCTTGGAGACCATTTGTGTACTTCGATCATTTTGAACATGGTCAGGTAGTTTCTGGTTGGTATCAGTCGCTTATGACAATTTACAATAAGTAAGACCTTTTGTTTTTTTCTCTTTTCTTAGCTCAAAGGTAGGCACTCAGATCGGTCAACATTGAAGCTTAGATGCTCGCTTGCATGCTGCCTGGTGGTCATTGTAAGGAATTGCTGGAAAGCCTCTGTTTGTCTCCGTTGTGATTGAAGAACTGTTGGTTGAGAGTTTCTCTCATGTGGTTCCATCCCAAAATTGCTAAATGCAATATGGCCGATCCCTGATATCTTGGGTTTGCCCAATAATCTTCATGCAGGGTCCTCTCAAACGGTACACAGGCCTTGCATTCAAAAACTTTTGCGTTTTAAACTTGTTTTTGTCATTCTGATGTCTGAGGGCAGAAGCAAAGACTGAAGCTTTAAAATGTCGGCTTGAGCCACAAACCCATAGGGTTGTTTTGTTGTTGTTGACGTTGGATACCTGTGTCTGTGCATCTATCTCATCACTCATTACACTAATGATATGCAGGGAATTGCAAAAAATATGCAAAAAATTGTATTTTTTTTCTAATTCAGGGTGTAGGGATTGTGGAAGGGCTGAAAAAAAAAAGGCAAGAAAACACACACACATACATATACATACGCACACATGCGCACATGTACACATAGATGCATGCATACACACATACATACACATAAATACATGCAAACATACATACACACATACATACACATAAATACATGCATACATACATACACACATACATACACACATACAGATACATGCATACATACATACACACATACATACACATAAATACATGCATACACACATATACATGCATACATACATACATACATACACACATACATACACATAAATACATGCATACACACATACATACACATAAATACATCCATACACACATAAAAAAAACAACAAAAAAAAACCACCTTTAGCGGCCATTTTTCCCCGCAAGCGGGGCGGGGGTTGGCCATACACACATACATACACATAAATACATGCATACATACATACACACATACATACACATAAATACATGCATACATACATACACACATACATACACACATACATACACATAGATACATGCATACATACATACACACATACATACACATAAATACATGCATACATACATACACATACATACACATACATACACATAAATACATGCATACATACATACACACATACATACACACATACATACACATAGATACATGCATACATTCATACACACATACATACACATAAATACATGCATATACACATACATACACATAAATACATGCATACACACATACATACACATAAATACATGCATACATACATACATACACACATACATACACATAAATACATGCATACGCACACACATGCACACACATGCACACACATGCACACACATGCACACACACATATGCACACACATATGCACACACACATGCGCACACACATGCACACACATGCACACACATGCACACACATACACACACATGTATACATACACACATACACGAGATAGCACCTCACCCGACTTTAGATTAACAGTCACTGAGCTTGGTGGAAGTGACATCGCCTCCCACAGCACTTTGGTTACTACGGACGCAATCTTCACGACGTCACTTACTGTATCTCTCCATACTCAGCAGGTAAATTGAGGATAAATGTTCTCCTTCCTACGGGGTTTGTCCGTGCCTTTTGATATGGCTCAGCCAAAGATGGAGTCGAACCGCCAACCTCCCAGACTCTGAGCGGATGCTTCTTACTTCAATGCCACTGGGTCTGGTGAAATTATTCTACCCAGGGAGCTCATCCCATTAGTCGAGTCTGTCGTTTTTGGGCAACATAGTGTGAGCAATCTTTCCATTGTATCCATTTGAAAGTGAGATGAACGAAAAAGCTTCTGCACCACCTCATTAATTGTTTTTGAGCGGTTTCGGATGCAATAACTGAGTGAACACAAACCACCATGGCATGGAGTGTTATATGCAGGGCCCTTGTCATCCAAGACGAAAAAAAGTATATAAAATCAAACTCCATGACGAAAGCTTTTATTTTTGTCTTTCACACTTTTTTAAAATAAAAATGTTGATTAATTTTTTTTTATTTTCCAGGAAAGTCTTCTTTAAAGAGAAACAAGTCATTACGTGTACTCCACCAAGCCCGAGGGACCGATCCAAAAGCTACTCACAAACACGTGAGTAACGGATGATGTTGTGAAGTTTTGAAAAATATTTCAATTATTTCATCTTCTGTGTGTGCAAATAAAATAGATTAACCCCTTAAACCCACTGTGAACCTTTTAAAGATAGGAGGTGATGATTAATAAATCTAGTAGTGCACACACAGAGGTACACCATAGGCTGGAACATCAATGGTGTTTTACACCGTGTGTGTGTGTGTGTGTGTGTGTGTGTGTGTGTGTGTGTAGTGGTGTGTGTGTGTAGTGTGTGTAAAGTGGGGTAAAGGATTTGTTTCATCTTTTTGTCTGTCTGACAGACATTGGTCTATGATTAGGAACCACTTAATTTCAATTTAAGTTTATATTCTGATTTCAGTTCATCAGAATGCTGGCTCTGAATTTGGCAAATTGTGCAGAATTTCGTCCCGAATGCGCATGCGTGCAAAGTGAGGTAATCCTTTTACTCTGTACAGTGCATTCAGAAAGTATTCAGACCCCTTCACTTTTTTCACATTTTGTTATGTTGCAGCCTTATGCTGAAATCGTTTATATTGTCGCGCGGACCCTTCCGGTTAATACCAGGGACCGCGGAAGACCAGAACGGATTTACTTGAGGCGATAACCAAACACGGAAATCTACTTATGTAGCGCGGGAAGAAGAAGGAAAGTGGAAGCTGCGGTAAAAGCGCGTACCTGTGGAAGGCAACCGAACTCAAACAGAACCAGATTTGTGGGGAATGGAAAATAATACAAGGGTTTATTGCAATAAGAATCAGGACAGGGAAACGCGGCGATAAATGTAATTCCTAAATTGGGATCCCACACACCGACTTCAGAAACGAACAAGGGAAGATGAATTAATAAAAAGAAACGTCGTGTACTGTAAAATGTTCTGTGGGTGCGGCCTTATCTTGTCTGTCGTCTTGTATTGTCTGCCGTCCAAACACGGCTCCGTTCGGCCCCGCTCGCGCACCACCAGGCCTCGCTCCAAGCTCCAATCGATCGCACACCACGAGGTCCCTCTCTCCAAACTCCAAAGCACACCACGAGGTCCCTCGCTCCAAACTCCAAAAGCACCGATCGCACATGAGGCCCAAAAGCACCGCTCCAAGCACCACACAGATGACGAGCCAAGACCACCCGGACCTCTCAAGACCAAGAGGAAAAGCGCAGAGAGCACAAGACAGCCAGGGAGGGACGTGCTGCAAGAGGGTTCGAGCTGCAGAGAGACGTGCTGCGCAAGCAAGAAGAGCCGGATGTGCAAGCCGAACTGCTGGATCTGCAAGAGGGAAAATGTCGTTCGGCGCGCCCCTATATAACCTTGCGGCGGTGACGTCAGCCTTGGCGCGCCACCCAATCAGTGCCCTCCACCGAATCACAGGCCTGTAGCGTGGTGATAGCTCATGCTACTCGAGGCATGCCGGAGGTGTAGCTGGCTGTGGCCCATGCGGCAGTGCCCCGAACTGGCCTCTTGCCTGTTCTCTTCCGAAGTCCTTGTCAGGGAAGGGAATTATTTAATGTTGTACTAAGGGCCTGTCTAAGTGTCTAAATGAGTGCATTGCCATAAGGGACAAAGGTTTGATTACCAGGTTTAACACACAGGGGTTTATCTTTAATCCCTACACTATCTAACACTCGAACATCCTGGTATGTTCACAGGTATACATCTTAACCCGACAAACCAGACTACACAGAACTTATTACAAGGTAGATTCCCTATCGCGACAGTCGAAGCATGTTACCTATTCAGATCTACCTGGCTCTAGATATTGCTCTACCCTACCGACATAACACAATTCATTTTTTCACTCATTAATCTACACTCAATACCCCATGACAAAGAGAAAACAGGATTTTAGAAAGTTTTGCAAATTTATTCTAAAATAAAAAACTTAAATATCACATTTACATAAGTATTCAGGCCCTTTTCTATGACACTTGAAATTTAGCTCAGGTGCCTCCCATTTCTCTTGATCATCTTTGAGATGTTTCTACACCTTGATTGGAGTCCATCTGTGGTAAATTCAATTGATTGGACATGATTTGGAAAGTGAAAGACACATGAAAGCCCACAGAATCTAGTTTCTCACAGTCTGAGAGTCCTTTAGGTGCTTTTTTGCAAACTCCAAGCGGGCTTTCATGTGTCTTTCACTGAGGAGAGGCTTCCGTCTGGCCACTCTGCCATAAATCCCAGATCGGTGGAGTGTTGCAGTGATGGTTGTCCTTCTGGAAGTTTCTCCCATCTCCACACAGGATCACTGGAGCTCAGCCAGAAAGACCATCGGGTTCTTGGTCACCTCTCTTACCAAGGCCCTTCTCCCCCGATTGCTCAGTTTGGCCGGGCGGCCCCAGCTCTAGGAAGAGTCCTGGTTGTTCCAAACTTCTTCCATTTAAGAATTATGGAGGCCACTGTGCTCTTGGGATCTTGGGCTCAATACAGCAGAGTTTTTTTGTAGGCTTCCCCAGATCTGTGCCTCGACACAATCCTGTCTCTGAGCTCTGCAGGCAGCTCCTTCGACCTCATGGCTTGGTTTTTGCTCTGATATGCATTGTCAGCTGTGAGACCTTATATAGACAGGTGTGTGCCTTTCCAAATCATGTCCAATCAATTCAATTTACCACAGGTGGACTCCAATCAAGGTGTAGAAACATCTCAAAGATGATCAAGAGAAATGGGAGGCACCTGAGCTAAATTTCAAGTGTCATAGCAAAGGGTCTGAATACTTATATGTAAATGTGATATTTCAGTTTTTTTATTTTTAATAAATTTGCAAAACTTTCTAAAATCCCGTTTTCTCTTTGTCATTATGGGGTATTGAGTGTGGATTGATGAGGGAAAAAATGAATTTAAACGATTTCAGCATAAGGCTGCAACATAACAAAATGTGAAAAAAGTGAAGGGGTCTGAATACTTTCTGAATGAACTGCATGCCTGTCTGGGAGCAAACAAAATTGAAAATCGTTCCAAACAGGAAACTTACTGGGGTGTCATAAAGGACACAAACAGCAGGCACGATTAACTGATTTAACCGATTAATTAAGTTGGTCAATGGCAAAAAACTTCCGAATAATTTCTATTTTATGCTTCCACTGACAATGTCGCCAGAGGCATTGTTTTTTAGTTGTCCGTCCGGCTGTCCATCTGCCCATCTGTGCGTCTGCCCGTTCGTGATAAGTTTTTGTTACCATGATAACTTAAGAATGACTGAAGGGATTGGTACAATTGGTCAGACTTGGTACAATCTATCTATAATTCCAGTAATCTCTGTCTGTACGTTTGTACGTTTGTACGTCTGTTTGTCTGTGACCGCTGTTTCTCGACAACCACGGGTCCGATATACTTTTAACTTGCCAGGTATATTGCTGGGGACCCGAGGATGTGCCTTTTCAAGGTTTCATATTAATCGGACAATTACTTACCGAGCTATGTCCAAAAAACGATTCAACCAATCAGAGAGCAGCGAACGATCGCGTGTGCCGAACGTGGCGGACACACTCTGCCTCGGATGGCACATTTGAGAGCGTATTCATTTATTTCACGTTTGCAAACTATGTTGGCGTTAAACTATGTTTTAATAAAGTTTTAAAACTAATAAAAACGAATTTGCGATTCATTCGCTTTCCTGCGCGTTTGTGCACGCGATGGCGATTGCTTTACCAAACTCCGGAAGCCGTTCGCTTTGGACCAAACCATTGCATGTAAATAGAGGGGGGGGGGGGTTCTGTGGTCGTTGCGAATGGACCAAACCATTCATGTAAATAGAGGGGGGGGATTGTCACTGTACTCGCAAGCCGTTCGCCGTTCGCTTTGGCGTTGCGAATGAACCAAACCATTTCATGTAAATAGAGGGGGGGGATATAATTTTAGATAGATATATAGTACGGGCATATATATAGTACGGGCATGCCCTAGTAATGTAAAAAGAGGCAAAAATGAACTGATTAGATTATGGGGTCAAGAGGTCAAAGGTCATAGGTCCTGTTGGGTAAAAATTCTGTTACTGCGCGAACTTGTGAACCAGTGATGCGATTTTGGCCAAACTTGGTATAAGTATATACAGCATTATGATGCAAGGATGATTTGATTCGATTTTGGTGTAAAAGGTCAAAAGTCATGTCTGGTAAAAATGTGATACTTGAGAACAGCTGAAGGAATTTAAATCAAACTTGGTACAAGTATTATGATGATGTAATGTGGGCGGAGGTATATCAGTTGATGTTGCTACGTCGAAGAGTGATATTCCAGTTTTTCTTCAGCCTTTAAAACTTTTATTTTATCTCTTCCACGAGCCTTGATTGTGTGCAAAAGAAAAAAAAAGAAGAAAAAGAAAGTCATATTGTTACGGTATCGCTACACGCTCCGGGCTCTTGAGGTGCGTGCTCAAACCCTTCCCTACTGCCGACCCTGATACCACCAAGTCACGGATACCTCAGTGGACTGATGGGTTGTGAAGTAACCGCGGACACCAGTTAGGATAATTAGATCTAACAGGGTCCTCTCGCCTTTTATGTTGTGTTACCTGTTGGTGACCTAATGACTTCAACTAAGGTCCGTGCCCTCAGCGTTCACCCGTCTTCCACCTACTATGGCCGAGCAACCGTGGCAAACTGCTGGCTAAATACTTCTAAAACGAATCGGTGGGGCAAAACTCCCGTCTATCCACTACGTACACGCTATGTTGGATCAATGAAAATCAATGAAATGAGGCAGATTGCAAAGAGCACAAGTATTTAGGCACTTTGGAGTGTTGGTTCGACTTCTCACTTACCTCACACAACCATGTGGGGTTGCTTCAGGCCAACTATTGTGAGAGGGGAGGGGTTGGGGTGAGGGTTTTGGTGTGGTGTGAGAGTATATGTAGCTGTGAAACACCCGAGGAGGGGCTTCACCTCACCCTTAGCTCATGGGCCATTCGCCTCCGGTCCTGGCACGACTCGCTCCTGCGCCTCGTACCCCAGCGCAGCCGTGTCCAGCGTGACCTGCACTTCATTAGACAATCTCACCAACAGGCAGTCTGAGATGTACTCGCGCAGCTTGCGCAGTTCCTCTGGTGCATCGCCAAACAGTCACGAACCGAGCCGGGTCCCGGTCATGGAGCAAACGCCATGTGAGGATCTTTCCCATTTGTGCACGAGAAGTGCTGTGGAAAATCCCGGTGTCACTATGCCTGACTGCTAAGGGAGCACACGCCATTTGCACCAACAGCAGTGAGGGGAGAGCACCCGCTCCACCCCTTCGTGCGCAACCGTTGAATGGCCCAGCATTCATGTTCCTTGTACTTGGCGTGTATGAGAAGCATTGTCCCATGTGACGAATGTGAAGTGGTGAGGGAAGAATGTGGAAGGTAATTTGACCGGCCTGTAGGATTAATTGTTTCTCATGGTGAGGGACTTGTTTGCCGATGGAGGTTGGTGAGTACAGGACGGATGAACAGATGAACAGATGGATAATTGGGAATGATAAAATAATGAGTGGCCGGAATTGTGAAGAAATATTGAGTGAGGAGTACAAATGTAGAAATAGACCGAATGATGAGAATATATCGATTATGGGGTTGAAGGAACAACTGGTGGTGAAGGTCTGAAGGAGGGGTTGTTAATTGAGGTTTGGTGAAACAGATTGGTAGATTGAGGAGATTAAAATCGGCAAATGGGGAAATGTACATCACACCGGGAATGCACAGACTAACCTCGCAATGCATTTCCGCACCCAAACCCCTGGACAATGGGAAAATGCCTACCTACCACATAAATGAAAGAAATAATTGTCTGGATATTCCTATGTGTAAATGAATGCTCTCCCCTGGGGTGCATTTCCAAAAAAACGTAACAATATATTTGAACACGAGAACACAAATTGTGTCATCCCAGTATTTCACAGGCAGGGTGATTCATCAATGTGTGGGCCGTCCCTTGGACGTTAAACGGGTGTCCCATCTGCCGACATTAGTTGGTGGACGTTAAAAATCCAATGGTGTCCTTCATGAAGAGGAGGTGAGCTATCACCAACACCATGAACAAATTGTAACGTCCTGCCCTCACCAGCAGAGGGCACTGCATCAATGGAACAATCGCATATTCAGCCAATGATGCTACCCCACATCCTTGTGCTGCATACAAACGAAGCATGAGACTTCCAAAACTCTTTAACAGTACTTGGGTTGGTCAAAATAATGCGCTGCCTCAACCAATGAGGGCGGAGTAACAGTGAGATGTAGACAAAAATGGCGGTGCAACCACAGAGGTAACTTTTTGTCCAATTTAAGGTCTGTTTGTTTTGTGCATCTTTTCCTCAAAGATCATTCCAAAATCACAAGTTTCTCCGAGAAGAGTTGGCAGAAGGTCCAACTCTGGACTGTTCCGCTTGATCCATCAGTTTTTTTTAATGGTTGCCTTCGCGCCTGCTATTCAAAGTTCACAAATGACGCTAATATATATAGATCGTGCTCAGAAACGCAACGCAAGAGTTGAAAAGACCTTTTCCCATGAGTTAAAGTATTCTATGAATTTTCTAGTTGATTTAAATAACAGACTTGTATGAAACACTTTATCGGTGAGGCCATAGAGCTCTTTTCTCAAACGCCAAAACTTTTATTACCTTTGCCACCAAAGGTGGATGGAGGTTATGTTTTCACCTCTGTCTGTTACTTGCCGGAATAGATTCCGGCAAGTATGTTGGTTGGTTTGTCTGTCTGTCTGTTTGTCTGTCTGTTTGTGCGCAGTACTACGTCTACATCGTTGCACATAGCATCGCCATACTTTACACACATATTTGCCTTGCCCCTGGAATAGACTGCCCAATTTTTAACTCTCGGCCCAAGGTCAAGCTCAAGGTCACCCGAACCGTGAAATCAGGGGGTCGAGTTTTCATTTAAAATGTATTTCAAACTACTATAACTCTAAAAGTACAGGAGATATGCATACACTTACTGTTACTGACATATAGGAAGTCACATACGACATTTCATTTGGCACCATGACCTTTGACCTTGAGTGACTTTGAAAGGTCAAACTTAAGGTCAAAATTGTTTTTTTTACTAACTAGCAATGGTACCCGCCCTTAGGGCGGGGCTTCAATTGGGAGGTGCAAATGATTATTTAAATATTTAAATAAACATTCGTTAAATATCGGATGCAAATCATCAAAATCTAAACAGTATTTTTAGAATTTCAATAAATAAAAAAAACCACATCACTGTTCATATCGGTAAATATTATTCCATCGTGTTTCAAATCGTGATCTCAACTGTATGCTTTTCTTTAGGAAAAAAATGGAATGATTTTGTACCTCTTCTTCAGCTTAGAACTTCAGGATAGACGACATTGCTGATAAAAGTTCCTTTTCTCTCTTTGAAGCTCTTGGCAAACATTTTTATATTGTCACTGCTGCCAACGTGACGCCATTGCATTATTATTTACATTCATTCATTCATTCATTCCTTTAATGATCATTAAACATTATTCTTACGCTCATTAAACGTTCATTAAACATTAAACGTTCATTAAACGATTACGAAAATAAAAACGAAAAACATTACAAAATTACGTTTACACCGTCACATCAAACACTACCGTGAACACAAACATCGTCACAACATAGTCACAATGAAAACATCGTCACAAACGTTACGTTACGTAATTCAAACCGTGATCACATCGAATATTGGAGAGCCCATTGCCCAAACGATTTGTTTTCTCTGGTACGTTTATCAAGTAATCAGATGTACTTACACGTTAATCTTACAGCCGCCATGTTGGTGCTCGCTGTCACTGCGATGCGAAGCGAACGTTATGTGTGAGCCCAAACCTGAAAATGCTGGAGGCCAAAGCTGAAATTGGGAAAACAATATAGCCTATTTTACTCGAGGGGATCCCAGGATTACCCACCCAAAATATCATTGCGATCGGTTCAGCCGTTTTTCCGGTACCTTCGAACGACGGACGGATGGACGGACAGACGGACGGACGGACGGACAGACGGACAGACGGACATTTGGTGAATTATAGTAAGATAACTCTGTCAAACATTATTCCGATTCCCTTCTAACCAACACCAAAATGTTCATTATTCAATTCCCGAAAAATAACATGTGGCAGAAAATGGTCAAAAATGCTTAGTTTGAATTATTTTTTGGGGTCAAAGGTCAGGAGGCCAAGTTTTCATTGAAAATATATTTTAAACCACTATAACTCTGAACGGACAAGAGATATGCATACACTTACTCGGTCACCTTCCATTGCTTAGCGTATATACATGTGTAGATTTCCCGCCATTTTGATCCAAAATGGCCGATTTAAAAAAAAAGTACATTCCGGCAAGTCCTCGGTCTCTGACAGATTTTTCATTTGTTTGTTTGTTTGTGAACAAAATATCTCAAGTTGTGGACAGATTCGGACCAAATTTGGCAGAGATGTGGTTTATGTGACAAGGATGAAATGATTAGATTTTGGTGAAGATCTGGATCCTGATCCGGCTACTCGAATTTTTAAGTGATTCTTCACCATTGGGAGATGGAGCCAAAAACTATACATAGCAGGATATCTCAAAAAGTTGTGGATGGATTTGGACTAAATTTGGCAGAGATGTGGTTTATGTGACAAGGATGAAATGATTAGATTTTGGTGAAGATCTGGATCCTGATCCGGCTACTCGAATTTTTAAGTGATTCTTCACCATTGGGAGATAGAGCCAAAAACTATACATAGCAGGATATCTCAAAAAGTTGTGGATGGATTTGGACTAAATTTGCCAGTTGAGTGTCTGACAAGGACGATTCGATTCGATTTTGGTGAATATCTGAATATCTGAATATGGATTCGGATATGAGAATTATTTAATTTTATAAGTGATTCTTCACCATTGGGAGATCGGGCCAAAAACTATACATTGCGGGATATTTCAAAAAGTTATGGATGGATTTGGACGAAACTTGGTGGACAGGTTGTGTGTGTGACGAGGAAGAATCGATTTGATGTTGATGAATATCTGAATATGGATTCGGATATGAGAATTATTTCATTTTTTAAAGTGATTCTTCACCATTGAGTGATATGGCCAACCAGGCGGAGGTATGCTCTCCTGAGTGCCGTTGTCGTTTCAACACTGGATTCATATTGTAAATGGTGTGTGTGAGTGCATGCTGTACGCTACTTATTACTAGTGGTGGCGACTCCTGACGCTTCAAACCTACAAACACGGTGAATTGTTGAATTTTCAACCAACAAGCACTGCGATTTCCCTCACTTTAATCCGACTTATAAGGTCACTTTTTAAGGTTCGTTCATGAAACAGATCCGTACTTGAATTTATTTTGTCCCAACGTAAACAAAACATATTTTGACGAAATAAAAGGTGTTTGCCAAAGGAATTTCGACCATCGACTCTGCTCGTGTCTTGTGCCACCACGTCGCACCGTTCATGACATTGTCCACTAGGTGGTGCAGTGACTCCACAAGATGGCTAATACATTGGTCTTCTTGGTGGTTTGTGAATCAATTTACAGCGATGTTATAAACCTCTTTTGTCGTATTGAAATTTGTGATAATAAACCTGATATTTTGCTTTAATGTTTTTCTTATTTACTTAATAATACTCTTATTAATTAAATATTATTTACTTGTAATATTATATGTTTTTCTTATATGATTCTTCACACACTCTGTCGTCATCCCTGTTCCCATTTAACCCATAGAGGTCCAAGAGACACACATATCCTTTAACTCTAATGTCGTGTATCTTCGATATTTTCCATGCGGCTTTAGATTACTTTGATCGTACATCGGCAAACATTGTAGCTAACTAACACTGGGTATTGGGTAAGAGCTTTTGTTGTTTCCGTAACTTTTCTTTTTGTTGTTGTTGAGAAAAACGTGTATTTTTTTTGTCATAAATACTCTTGCATTTCAATTAATATTCGTGATTATTTTATTCAAACTAAAAATAAAATTGGACTTGTATCTGAAAATTACTTTCTCGGTGCTCGTGCTCGGTCCTAAAAGGGTTAAAGTTTGATGTGAGCGTATGTTTTGATATTCAGATTGATAAAATGTAGGTATCTGGACATCTGTCGTATCTTGAGTATGTTTGAAACTGACTTGTTTGTGTAGCAAAACAATCAAATGTTTATTTCTTTGCTTTAATAATAATAATAATAATTCATTTATTTTGTATAGCGCTTTTCATGAAGCCCAAAGGCGCTTTGACAGAGTGCAAAACATAATGCATAACAAAACATGAAAACAACAATTGCAAAAAGACAAGAATCAATAGGGAAATATTTAAAGCAAAAGGAGGGAGAAGGAGAAGTGGTAGTCAGGGGTTATTTAGTGATAGCTTTCATTGAAAGATCCAACAAGGTTTCTATTAAATTGGTTGCCGAGGGTGGGATCTCTGTGTTATCTATCGGCATGGTGGTCGGGGTTGGGGGGGAGTGGTGGAACAGTAAAGTCTGAAAAGTAAGGGGAGGGGAGGGTAGAAGGGTGTGAGCAGAGACGGGTGAGCGAACATGAGAGAATGCATAACAATGTTGCCTACTGCCTATGGATTGCATGAGGGGGGTTGGGGGGTAATGGGGGTAATCCGAATTCCCACACAACCCAGACTTGTCACGTAAAACTTGAGTTTTGTATCGCCTTCTTCACTTGCAAATTGCTTTGTGGCTCCGCCGGGGATCAGGACACCGCGGTGATGGATGTAAGCGGGTGCGTTGCAGGCATGCTTGTGGTTATTGTAACCGACATCAGAAGAGTGATGATTTAGTCACGTGGTGTTTTTTTTTGTTAAAAATTTGACTGTTTTCATAGTCTTTATTTATTTGTCTTTGACTTTCATGGGTGACTGGTTTATTTATCTGGATTTTGGTTCAAGCTTTTGCTTGTAAAATACCATAGTCCTATCTTCGACATGTCGTATACTGTTTTCATTCATTGGTCCATGTGCGGCGTGTTTACAAACCTGTCTCCCATCAGGTAAAGGTGATACAAAAACCACAAGCTTACCTTATTCTCGCAAACACTCCATGTTTCTGTTTGTCCGTTCCCTTATATCTCGTATTTCTTAAGAAGCGAACATTGTAGGGGCACCAAACCTGGCATACATAAGGTGTGCCCCTTGGGGTGTGTCATGGGTAGAGGGAGGGGTTGAGGGTGGTGGAGATCTTTGTTGCAGTTTGAGTGATCACAACCTAATTTAGCACGTACAATACGGAGTAAAATATGGGGATGTGTAGTTATGGAGTCTATATTGGGGTATCTAGCAATTACTTGTGGAACGACTCCGGCCTTTGTGGAATCTTTAACATCCTCCAACTAATGCTAGTGGACAGGACACCCAGGTGGACGTGCATCCGAGGGATGACGTGCTTACTGATACGACGCCCTACTTGTGAAACACCAGGGTGATTGTGGACATTCGACTCGAGAATAAAACCCAAAACAAGATGGTTGGAAGGCAAGTGTGCTACCTGGTGATGTCATACAAGGAGTATTCCTTCACAGAAAACAAAACAAAACAATGAACGACCCACAAATCCTTCACAAATATCGAGGATTGGGTAGAACAGTTTCTACAATAGGAGCAATTAAATTCATCGCTGGTAGAATATCCGACAGGTAGGCACAGTCACATACTCACCTCTAAGCTGTCTGGCCTGGGTTCGAATCCCAACCCAGGTATACACTGTCATCCCAGTGTTTCACAGGCAAGGTGAATCATCAACATGGTTTCCCTCCTTTGGATTAATTGTTAAACTGGCATCCCATCTGCCGGCATTAGTTCGTGGATGGTAAAGGCCCCACGTTGTCCTTCACGAAGAGTGGGCGAGCCATCGCCGGCACGCCAAACAAATTACAAATGCCTGACTTGACTACTGAGTCAAGCATCAAGCCTTGCCAGCCGGTTCGTGAATGACTTGGGTCAAAAACTTCCCTGGTCAACCTCACAAGAAAAAGGGAATAATTAGGGCCTTTAAAAGAAGAAGAAGAAGTAAAATGGTTGTTCACTAAAAATGAACAAGATGTGAGATAAGCACCTAATGCTTGATCCCTCCTCCATTGCAGCCTCCGTTGCCTTGGTGATGTGATGTGCAATGATGGCTTTGCTTGATTTTTATTTAATTTGCATATATATATTTTTTTGCTCACTTGTTTTTGTCTCAAACAATAACATTTTTCATGTACCTGCATTCTTCAGTCATAAATACAAGGTACAAATTTGGTCGTTTAATGGTCGTTTACCTGTTGCCCTCCCCACCCTTCATCCTCCCTCTCGTCTGCACATTCATTTATTTATAAGTTCGTCCATGAGTCTCGTGGTACTGTTAAAAATGTTTCTTATTTTACTTCTTCTTCCTCATATTCTTCATCACTGTCACTACTTATTCAGTGGTTCCAATTATTTCCCCCTTATAACGTCCATAGGGCCAAATAATTATAAATTATAAATATAAATAAATTATAAATTATATAAACCAAATAAATTAAATCCATAAATAAAAATTATAAATATAAATCCATATATAAATGATAATTATATAATAAATATAATATATAATCCATAATGCATAGGTTAATATATAATGGTTAATCCATAGGTTATTATAAATTATAGTCCATCGGAAACGATTCAGGCCAAAAGAAATATATATATGTATTTTTTTGGGACCAAATTCCAGGCCTGACGTTTGACTGGCAGTAATTTTGGAATTTGTTCATGATGCCAACGAGTAACACCTTGGTCCTATTTACTATTTGCGAAACATAGTGTGGGATCTTTATCGTCCTCATGCACCTCCAGTGCCGGCTGACGGGTCCTCTGGCTTAACATCCTTCCAACGGAAGGTACACTCATTGATGTTTCATCCCACCTGTGAAACACCAGGATGACCGTTTATAGGTGTGTCAGAATTCAAACCCAGGCTAGACAGCTCAGAAGAGAGTGTGCGTACCTGTAGGACATCCTACCAGCCCAGAAAAGGTATACAATCATGGAATTGTCTTGATGGTTTTCCTCGCAACCTAGAATTCCTGAACCAGTGAAAATGTGCAAAGACGCTTATCCTTTCATTTACTTATTTATTTGTAGTTTCCAGCCAGTGTTTGGTGAGTTATCTGAAGCCGTTTGAAAAGATCTGATGTTATGTATGTTTGACTGAAACTCTTTTTAAAAGGGAGAAACCTTAAATGATCCCCATTTTGCCACTGCTTCCACACTTTATAAACTGCTCTCCTACCTGGGAGGCACAAACATCATCTGTTTTCTCTTTCTGAGACGTTTTCAATCTTAAGTGGATAATTCTCCATTTCAGCTCTTTCATGATTGTTATTGCACACTTTTTTTTTTCAGTGGTACTTTGAGATTGATGTTATTATATCACCTAAAGCTTCAGAGTATGTTTGCCGGCATGGGAAACGAGGTGTGGTTAACTTTTCCATCATTTGCATTTAATCGCAGCAAAAGCCCTTTTTGTCGACAAAAAAGGGGCTAAATACAAAATCTAGAACGGGATTAGGTAGAGCGCAGCGCATACCTCCAACAGGCCGAATAGTTTACATTTTGTATCCCGCTGATAGGCCAGATCTGGATCCAGATATGAACCAAAATGTAAACAATTTGTCCTTGTCACACACCCAACCTGTCCACCAAGTTTCGTCTGAATCCGTCCGAAGTTGTCACAACGTTTTGAGATTATCATGCTCGGAGACACAGAGCCAGCCAGGCTTGAAAACATAACCTCCGGCCACTGTTGGTGGCGGTGGTCATAAAATTCTTGCTTGGAGAGTAAGTGTTGGACGAACGGTTGTCGCTCGAAACGTGGCCACTTGAAATCCTTTTTATTTATTCCCCTCTTTCCCTAACCCTAACCCTAACCCTAACCCTAACCCTAACCCTAACCCTAACCCTAACAACCCTAACCCTAACCCTAACCCCCACCACCCTTCCACCAGAAGCAAACCAACAGCATCCTTCGCAGGGACTAGTATTCTGCTTGCGTACTGTGCGATACTTGCTTGTGCCGACTACTTTTCTATCTAACACTTTCAAATCTATAAGCTCTGTGAATGGTTGTCAAAACCAATTAGCCTCTCTCAGTTCTGCAGGTCATGGTGTTGGCTGGGTGCACCTGGTGGATCAAAGAATTGCCATGGGGTCACAACGCAAGGCCTTCTAATAGAAGCTCTGCGTTTTCACCCCAGCCAGACACATTCGACTAGTGGTCTTTATGGAAGTCGTTTTGTGTATAGGTAGCTTTGTGGTACTCCTTAAGTGCTTCTATAATACCATTCCAGATATTACATGCTTAGCACGTAACGTCTGGTGTGATATTATGTTCCATGTGCCGTTTGTGTATTTGTGAGTATCGAGCAAGAAGAGCTTGTCCGACAGTCGACCATCTTGCACGAGTAACAAACGACCACGACGAAAGATTAATGACATTCGGAAATACGTCGCCGCTTCCCAGCCTGCCCCCAGGGCAGCACCACCTAGCGATGGAGCCAGATCCCGCGGAGCCAAAGCACACAGGCAAAGACCTCGCAAAGCACCTGCTGCTCGTGACGCATTTTTTCTGTTGGTGCCGGATGCTCTTTCCTCGTTGCAGTGTTTTTCCTGAGAGTAGCTGACGTCTGAGATGTCGAGGATGATATATTACCTGTGTCTGTCTAGTGATAGCAATCAGTCGTAAGAGTGTGTTTTTGGACACATTGCAAAGGATACCTTTACTCCCTCAAGCAGGACACACCTATGTTTGAAGTATGCTTGGGCAAGCACCATCTTTGTCGTGTTTTTTTCGTTTTTTCTTAAATATTTTGCCTGACAGCTTATGGAAACTGATACGCTGAAATTACATGGGTGTGTTTATGTATATGTGTGTGTGTGTATACGCTTCCTTCAAACACAGGTGCAATTTTTTTTTTTTTAACTTTGGCAGTCGAGCAAAAATTGAAAATCATTCCAAAGAGGAAAGTTGCTGTTTGGAAGTCATAAAGAACACAAACGGGCACGAATAATTAACGGGCACTCCTTGTTGTTTGATGTTGTTTGTTTGGTTACCTGTTTTGCTGCTCCTTGTTGTTTGATTACCTGGTGTTGCTTGGTTACCTGTTTTGCTGCTCCCTGTTCATTGGGAGTTGAACTGGATGGAACATGAAGTTTGCATACCTCGAGTTATTATTCATACAAGGATGGCCGAGCTCGCTTCTCAGAGGATTACTTACTTTAATCATTTATTATTTAAGAGGATTACTTAGAGGATGACTCCACTCAAGGGGGTCAAAATGTGAGTGTATTCAAACCATTTTCATGACTATTTATCAAATAAATCCTGTGAAAGCTTTTATTCCCATTTTTTCCAAGTTAAAATTTTGTATTTATTCGGTGCGCTGGTTGGTATTGAAGTAGCTCGTGGGGTGGGGAAGCAGAAGATACCGGTGGTTTGTGAATAATGGAGTGTTGTATTTAATCACCCACACTTTTCTTATTTCTCTCTCCAGAGTGAGGCTCATGGAAGAGCAAGGTTGAACTGAGAGTGGGGGTAACGGGGCAACTATTTGGCACAATCGGCGAGGAAGTGAACATTCAGGCCTTGGGTTGTATAAATAAATAAACAAGAAAACAAGAAGACGTCATGCGGAGCACGATACTTGCAAAATACGCCCCCCCCTCCCCTCGACAAGAAAAAAAAATTCCATTGATACAGCAAATTGTCCATTTCATCAAGATTAAAATTGACAATCTTGATCAAAGCTTGGGTCATATTTTATTCGAGGTTGCATATTTTATTCCCCATGGAGAGTTATTTACAATGAGCCATGAGTAGTGTAATAATGTTGCTTCTGGGACACCTCCGTTTAACATGGGAAATCCCTATCTAATGTCATTTACCCCCTTGTCTTTTTCAAAAATCATAAACACCTCTATTTCTCCCACCCTCATCTTTATGAACCTTTTGTCTGTAGTACCTATCCTTAATGTTGTTCATTAGACCACTCAAACACTACAAATATTTGTTTTCTCTTATAGACCTATCATCCTTCTTCTACATATCATCTGGCAGATTAATCTTTGACCCATTCACTTCCATATTAATTCTTTCCCTCCCTCATTGCCCCTAAAGACCTCTATTTCTCTCACCCTGTTCTTTACGAACCTTCTAACCTTTTGACATGCTATCCTTATTCATTAGACCACTTAAACACCTGTGATCCTTCTGACCTTATGGACCTTTTAACCTTTTACTCTTAATATCATCTGGTGAATATAACCCACTCAAACAACGACCCTACAAATATTTGTTTATGTGTGGGAAATAATTTAATTCTCTTGCCACTCTCTTCACCATCTAATATATTAACAAAAAATATGTTTGAGTTTGGTTCTTTATTAAGATATTTTAACTGAGCTAAGATAAAATGGTAAACCTCCCTCAATGTTCTTATTTGAGCGCCTCCAGTGCCACACACTTTTTGGTAGGCTCTGCCCACCTTTTGTTAAGCTCCGTCCACTTTTTGGAAAAGCCCCGCCCACTTTTTGGTAAGCCACGCCCATCTTTTACTAAGCCCCGCCCACTTTTTGTTAAGCCACGCCCACTTTTTGCTACGCCCCGCCCACTTTTGCTAAGCTCCGCCCACTTTTGCTAAGTCCCACCCACTTTATAAACTCTTCAGCATTGTATCATTTCCAGGTAATACATAACATCATTTTCAGGGAATTTCCATCACATCATTTCCAGTTAAGACACGCCCAGGGAATTTCCACAGGAAATGACACACACCCAGCCCTTCTTATAAAAGGCACCGACCACACAGGCTTTTTCAAACACGCTTTCTGCTTCACTTGAGAATGGACTCCTATGCCGAAATGGAATGGGATAACTTTGCTATTCCTTGGAGTCCTACTACCTGTGTAGCGCTCAACCTTCAGATTGATGAACTGGACTCGAACCTCTTGTCGATGGAGGAAATTGTATCTGAGCTACGAAATGAAAATTCTACTTTTAACACAACTTGGGATAAAGTTATTTTTTTGTTTGAAGATCTTTTGAACAACCAAGACCCACAGAACGAGTTCTACCTTGATGACCCAGCCAAAGAGTTATACCTTGGAGATCCACAAAATCCTGAAAAAGAGTTCTACCATGATGATACTTATTGTGAGTTATCAAAACAAAACCCACTGAACGAGTTCTACCTTGATGACCCAGCCAAAGAGTTGTACCTTGGAGACTCACTAAATTTGGGAAAAACAAATTATGAGGTCTGCCTAGATGGTTCTAACTGTGGAGCCTACCTTGGAGACTCACTAAATTTGGGAAAAACTAATTATGAGGTCTGCCTAGATGGTTCTAACTGTGGAGCCTACCTTGGAGACTCACTAAATTTGGGAAAAACTAATTATGAGGTCTGCCTAGATGGTTCTAACTGTGGAGCCTACCTTGGAGACTCACTAAATTTGGGAAAAACAAATTATGAGGTTTGCCTAGATGGTTCTAACTGTGGAGCCTACCTTGGAGACTCACTAAATTTGGGAAAAACTAATTATGAGGTCTGCCTAGATGGTTCTAACTGTGGAGCCTACCTTGGAGACTCACTAAATTTGGGAAAAACAAATTATGAGGTCTGCCTAGATGGTTCTAACTGTGGAGCCTACCTTGGAGACTCACTAAATTTGGGAAAAACTAATTATGAGGTCTGCCTAGATGGTTCTAACTGTGGAGCCTACCTTGGAGACTCACTAAATTTGGGAAAAACAAATTATGAGGTTTGCCTAGATGGTTCTAACTGTGGAGCCTACCTTGGAGACTCACTAAATTTGGGAAAAACTAATTATGAGGTCTGCCTAGATGGTTCTAACTGTGGAGCCTACCTTGGAGACTCACTAAATTTGGGAAAAACAAATTATGAGGTCTGCCTAGATGGTTCTAACTGTGGAGCCTACCTTGGAGACTCACTAAATTTCATAAAATTAGGAAAAGAGTTTTACCTTGGAGACTTTGAAAACTGGTTTCGTTTTGGAGACTCTGAATGGGGGTTTTGTTTTGATAACTCGGAATGTGATACCTATCTTGGAGACTCAACAGGATTGTGGTTATACCTTGGGAACTTGGAAAGTTGGTTTTATTTTGGAGACTCTACCTGTGGGGTACATCTTGGAGACTCTTTGCATTCTAAAGCAATGAACAATGTTCTTTGTTTAATGACGCTTGATTTAAGCAATATCAAGAAAGTTCGAGGAAGAAAATGCTGGAAAATTCTTTCTTCCCATTTCTACTTCTTCAAACTTGAAAGCCTTGAAAGACAGAATTGGAGGAAGAGGAAAAAAAATAAAAATGAAATACGTATTTAAAAAAAGAAGAAAAAAAAGAAATACGTATTTTTTAAAAAGAAGAAAAAAAAAGATTATGTTAGGGTTAGGGTGGGATTTTGAATGTGAGGGTTAGGGATTAGGTTGGGTTAGGGATGGAGTTGGGTTAGGGATGGGGTTGGGTTAGGGTTGGGATTTTGAATGTGAGGGTTAGGGATTAGGTTGGGTTAGGGATGGAGTTGGGTTAGGGATGGGGTTGGGTTAGGGTTGGGATTTTGAATGTGAGGGTTAGGGTTGGGATTGGGTTAGGGATGGGGTTGGGTTAGGGTTGGGATTTTGAATGTGAGGGTTAGGGTTGGGGTTGGGTTAGGGATGGGGTTGGGTTAGGGATGGGGTTGGGTTAGGGATGGGGTTGGGTTAGGGATGGGGTTGGGTTAGGGATGGGGTTGGGTTAGGGATGGGGTTGGGTTGGGGATGGGGTTGGGTTAGGGATGGGGTTGGGTTAGGGATGGGGTTGGGTTAGGGATGGGGTTGGGTTGGGGATGGGGTTGGGTTAGGGATGGGGTTGGGTTAGGGATGGGTTGGGTTAGGGATGGGTTTGGGTTAGGGATGGGGTTGGGTTAGGGATGGGGTTGGGTTAGGGTTTGTATATTATTATGACTCACTCACACATACACACACACAAAAGTTAAGCCCCAACTGAAAAGTTGAGGGATTCTGTGTTTGGGGTTCACAGATTTAAAAACGTATCCCCATTATACACACACAAAAGTTAAGCCCCAACTAAAAAGTTGAGGGATTCTGTGTTTGGGGTTCACAGGTTTAAAAACGTATCCCCATTATACACACACAAAAGTTAAGCCCCAACTGAAAAGTTGAGGGATTCTGTGTTTGGGGTTCACAGATTTAAAAACGTATCCCCATTACATTTTATTTATTTATTTATTATTTTCAAGGGTATTATCTGCTTACTTGTGTTTTTTGTAATTCTTGTGAGTAAAATGAACCCAAGATTTCTTCTCCATTTAAATCATATAATTTGTAGGTCCAAGGGACTGTATCCATTACATCAATGATTTTAAATAATTCACGAGTCCATTTTTGTGTATAACCTTTCTCAAAATGACTTTTCCATTTGTATATTCTTACAATATCACCAACTTTAAACTTGGGCTTTCTCAAATTAATCTCCTTTTCATATTCTAATTTTGTAAATGTTTCTGATGGTTTTGATTGTGTTGATGAATGAACTGTATTATTGTAATTATCTACAATATCCTGAATTAAATACACCCATTTTTGAGAACCGAGTTGTGTGAATTTTTTATATAATTTCTCTTTTAAAGTACGATTAAAACGCTCAATAACAACTGCCTTTCCTTCATTAAAGGTGCTGTATAATTTAATACCCTTCCCCTTAAGAAATTTCATGAATATTTTGTTATAGAACTCTGTTCCCTCATCAGTCCATAACTTCTTTGGTTTCCTTTTATCCCGATCAAATATTAGCTTAAAGGCTAACATTAAAGTATCACCCCTTTTATTTTTTAAAGGGACAACCCAGGCAAATCTACTCCTCAAATCAATAACGGTTAAAGCATACCTGTATCCCCTGTCATTATTCAATTCAATTAAATCAGCGGACCATATGTGGTCAGTGTATTTAGAATAAACCTTCCTTCTTTTAAACTTTGTGATTATAGGTTTGTGTAATTCTTCAGCCAAAAGCTCCTCAGTCTTGATGGCATCATTAGAGCCTAATAGTTTTTTGAGGAATAACCAAGACCAAGTTTCAATTTAGCATTTATCAAATTTCTCACAATAAACCTATCAACTTTCTCTCTCAACGTTGGATTTTGTATCAAAGACAAATTATACAACATTTCGCTGTCGGCTTTATGTTTTTCAGTCAACGTAGTGGTTTTCCCATAAGCAATATCATGCTTCATACACACTTCGTCAACCCTATTTGTAGGTTTAGACCAAGGTTTAGGATTGTCAGCCTCATCTAATCTTTTATCCAAGTTTGTTCCTGGACCACAGAAAGAATACCCTGGAAGGTGTAATTCCCCTGGAATTCCAGTTGTTGTAAATTTACTTCCTGACAGAAACTTTTGTATGTCTCCTCCTCTTTTAGGAGAGATGAATTGGCACTTTTTAGAGCCACATACTTGACATATTCCTTTTTGATAAACTCTATTATTTTTAGCTTTAACATAAGAGATATTTTTAGATTTAGTTTTCTTTTTACATTTGAGACAATAACTCATATTTATTTATCAGAAAAATTCCGACAGAGTATCAAAACCTTTTTGGTTTTCAACATATACATTTCAATCTTTATTTTTAAAACATAAAGAATCCTAAGGAATGCCTTCACTCTCTCCTCCATTTATTTACAAATAAAAACTAACTAAAGTCAATGACACCAACATCATCAATCACATAATCTTTTCCTTCTTCTTCTTCTTCTTCTTCACCACTTTCTCGTTTAAATCTCTGAAATTGAAGACATTGACGTTCTTATTTTTGAAACCATTATCTTCATAAGAGTTGTTAATTCTTTAATTTCCTCTTCGGTGCGTTGAGATTGATTTATTTGCTTTAATACACTCAATCTTTTATGAATCTCAGTGATTTCCATCTTTTTATATTTTTCCTCCCTCTCTCTTTGCTCCCTCTCCTCCTCCTCCATTTTCTCCCTCTCCTCCTTCTCCTTTTTCTCCCTTTTCTCCCTTTCCTCCTTCTCCCTTTTCTCCCTTTCCTCCTTCTCCTTTTTCTCCCTCTCCTCCTTCTCCTCCTTTTTCTCCCTCTCCTCCTTCTCCTCCCTCTCCCTTTCCTCCTTCTCCTTTTTCTCTCTTTCCTCCTTCTCTTCTTCAACTCCTTCCTCATCCCTTGCTACCCTTGAGTTTGAACCCCAAAGAATATTATACATATACTCATCTGGATTTTGAGATATTCTTGTATCTATAATTATTTTTCTCATAATAGGATACCAATAAGATTTGTTGACGATTTCTAAAAGAGTTTTATATTTCATAACTTTGAGAAGTTCATTTTTATTTAATATTTTAAACAAGTCTCTATTTGTGGGTTTAACAATATCAGTATAAGGCCAGTTTTTTATGACAAAATTCCCATGTATATGCTCCAAATCATAAGGTATGTAATACCGAGCACCCTTTTCTTGTAGGTATCCTTGAATACAAAAATTATAATTCTCTTGTAGTCTTCTTCCTGCCATTTATGTATCAGAAATATATGTGAGATTAATATTATGACAGGTAATACCACCCCATCTTCCCACTACCAAATCGGTTTGTATTCCTCGGCTTTCTATCCTTATCTCATTACCTTCCTTCTTTGTCATGCGAACCATCGCTATACTATCATATATTTTTATTTTCTTAAAATCACGTATTTGTTGTTTACTAATTGTACTTCCACATAAATCCTTATCTTCACCAAGTGGATAATATTCTTCTTTACGAGACTGATTTAAATCATGTAGGTCTTCTATGTTTATTGAAAAAGACCAATTATACCCTAAATCAGGCATATCATACCCCCATTTATTAATTCGCATATTAACTAAATGTCCTTCTTTATAAAATTTAATTGTAAGCAGGTAGTTAAATTCAATGAGGAAAGGTGTATGGTCAGTATAACCAGGTGTTGTGGTTGTAAATTTTACTTGTTTCACAAAACGTGCTGTTTTCTTTAAAGATATATATTGTGATAAATCACTGAATCTAATCAAGTCATTCGCATCTGTAGGGTTTGGATAATTGATTAATTTATAAGTATTCTTCATATTAATATTTTTACTTACACTATATTTTTGTCGTTCAGCCTGTGCCTTTGTATAATAATTTGATAAATCAATATCCTGAGAGGATTTTCCAAAGATAGAACCATCTTTTCCAACATAGGTCATTTATATTAGATAAAAAATGATATCATAAAAATTTTCATTATTGTTGAGTTGAAATAATACATATAAACATAATTGGCCACAACATTTAGAATTAATTTCTTGAACTTGGAATGTTTGATAAACACCATTCTGTAAGAATTGTATTACTTCAACAGGTGGTGGCATACCATAACTATCAAAATAATATTTATCCTGACTATTATGAATACAAACCCAATGAGAACCATTCTGTGTGTCTAAATTCATAATAATATTCTTTGTATTCTTATTTATATGTGTTAATTCATCTCTCATACAAATAACCACATTATCAATTTTTAGTGTTTTACAATACTTAGCTAGTTCTATATTTGACGTTGTATTCTTTCCAAATTGTTTAAACCATTTATCCATTTATTTATGAGAAAGATACAATCCATTACCCCGTTTAGTTAGTTTAACACCCGCTTGAGCGATAGAGGAAAGCATATCTCCAACCAACAATCTAGCTTTATCAGGTAGACTTTCAAGTTTTTGAGCAAAATCTACAATTACACCACTTCCACTAATTTGTTTCTCCAACTCCTTGTTATGTCTTTCCAATTCTTTTTGAGCTTTTAGTTGTGCCTTCCTTTCGTTAGCAGTTTTTACCGCTGCTGAAATACCACCAGTCAATGCTCCCGCCGCACTTAAACCAGCAAATAAAGGAATTAGAAACGGGAGAAATCCTCCTCTTGACTCGTCTATTGAATATTTCTTTAACATAGGTTTCGTCATTTTAATTTTAAGTGATCCAACATCATTTAGTGTTTTTACTTGTGTGTGTGTGAGTAAAACATCAATTCTTACAGCTCCTTTTCTTTGAATTGTATTAACATTAATAATACAAGGCTTTTGATTTTGAATACAAGATGTTAATTTATTAAGATTGATTTGATTAACATATACCCCAACCATTTATTTATGAGAAAAAACCTATGTGATATTAATCATAACACCATTATCTGTATTAATCTGTAATTCTGTTTCCTCCAAAAGCAAACAATATGCATTAACCTCTTCACTCTCCCCTCTTTCAATGTATAGAGAAGTATCCACTCGATTAGACTTTATAGTTTCCTTTTGAGAACTCAGGTCAATTGCGTAGATTGTATAAAGTTTTTGAAACGCAACCATATCCAAAATAGGATCATTATTACCATTACTTTCACACACCTTTTGGTAGGACTTGTAGGCTTCCGCATAATCATTTTTTTCCCAATCAATTTCCAATCTATCTCGCGGATAAAATGTGCCATCAAGAGAAACCCGAAGTTGTTTCACCTTTGCATTATCACTCAGGGCATTATTCTTATTAGTACCGTCCTCTCCATCTGGTTTTTTAAAAATGAGCCAGAGGTATCGTGGCTTTCCTTGAAGAACACCTAAATTCCAAGTGTAGGTAGTGTGTTCCAGTTTAACGTGTTGACATCTTCTTTTAAGGTATGATACATTTAGCGGTTTCTTTGAGTTAAGTCTTCTATTTAACATCTCTTCCGTTTTAAGATTAGGAGTATATTCACTGATATACCAACACAAATCATTAATAACAAATTTATTATTTTCTCCAAAAGCATTTTCATCCCCAAAAAGCAATCTATTTACATTATCATTCCTTTGTAGTTGAAATCTAATTTTAAGCCCATACAAAACTTTATCATAATCACAAAATCCAAATATACCTTTCAGAGGTACTGCTACGGTAAAACTATTCTCAGCTTTTGCGTCATCATTATACATTGACTTCCTTTGACTATAACCAGGGTCTGCGTTTGTACCCGTTGACATATCAGGAATAAAACCCTCAACAGCTCCCTTACCCATTCTATCACTAAACGAATATAGTGTAAATTTCATCATTTCAGATGTAGCAGAGACATAATCAACCGCTTCAACCTCTTGTGTTCCAATATACAGGCGGACACTGTCAAACATTTTCCAGAAGAAATCATTTACGAGTGTAGCATTAGTATTATTCGCAGCCTTAGTGAATTTAAATTTACACAGCAAGAAACTATCAGCTATATTCAAGTAAGTTTGTTGATTATTTATTTCAAAACTTTTTGTTCCGTTTGAATTCCAGTCTGTTCCTGTTATAGCATTTACCTTAAAATAGTCTTCCTTTTTAGTGGAGTTTGAAATGATAATCGTATCATCCAAATCATAGATACTATCAATCGCTTCCATACTTGTATTTATATAGCATTAAAATTGTTGAAACCCTGACCCAAGTATTTTAATGATTTTTTGTCGTTCTTGTGAAGATAGTTGAGTTTTACCTTTTTTTATTTCTTTGATTGCTTGTAATTCATGAGACTCCTTTTGAGCATCTTTTATACTCTTTATAGCACCCGCAACGGAGCCCACGGCAGAAGCAGTTGAACCAATTAGGTCTTTATGTTTAAGGATGGTTGAACCAATACCCATTAGAGTATCAATTATCCCATCTCCTTTATTTCGAAATTGATGACCTACACCTCGTTGTCTCTTAGGTTTATAGTATCCTCTACCCACATACCTTGTATAGTCTGGTGAAAGGAACATGCCCTCCCCTGTAATTATTTTATATTTTCCCAACTCGTGTTTTCTCACAATAACCATTATTTATTTATTGAAAAACTTCACGTAGGTGAATTCTGATGGATATAATTTCATCATTAAAGGATATCATACGATTATCTTGGTCGGTTATCCTAAAATTTACTCTGTATATGGTTTTTCCTGACACAGGTAAATAGACAAGATTTTTTGGTTCCATATTAAATTTATAACCAATCGGGGTTGAGTATGCACTGAATGAAAATATTGTATTTGTTCTTATTCCATCGTTATAAGCACCATCAATCAAATCACAATGAATTAATACTGAATTTATACCGGAGGATATTTGGATAACATTATCACTGTAAAACGTCCCGTTATTTTCAATCTTTTTTGAAGAGAAACCCAATAGCTCTCTAAACGAATTTTCAATCGTGAAATCAACTTTATAATTATTTTTAAGTTTAATAGTTGATTTTGAAGTGTGTTTTTGAATATCTATTACAATATTTTTTGGTTCATCACCTTTTTCTTTCATAAGGCGAGAGACTTCTGAAGATATTTGAGAAATCTCGTAAGCTCCAGGTGAAACGGTTATAGTTTTATATCCACTTCCTGGATTATAACTAAACTTGTTGTTTTTCTCTGTGATATTAAAAAGGGTATTGTAAGTTTCCATTGACAACAAAGATGCCTCATATGAGGTAAGGGGGTCAAGTTGTAGTGGGTAAGGGAATGAAGCTGTGTAATCGCTCGTTGTGAAATTAAAACTAAGAATTGTGCTTCTCATCTTATTTAATATCTAATAAAATATCTTTGTATTGACATTTATTAATTATTTTCATGTTCATCAACTGATCTAAAATGGCTGAGGATTCATTAAAACAATTGTTGTTTCCAGCCTTCTTACTACCTAACAACAATAATAGCCTATTAACTAATTGTGATGGGTCATTTGGAAGAAAACTAACACCCGAACCAAGCTTACTTAAAGCATCAATAATATGTTTCTCCTTCTCATTCTTCTTACTTTTACCAGCAACAGAAACTCCATAATCAAGTGCATTTAGCAACTCAATATATACCCTATCTTCCTCTCTTTCCATATCAAGTGGTTCCTCAAAATATTTTGAACCGCTGAATCCGGGGTTTGTTAGAAGAAACATTAATCTTGGAGTTAATTTAACATTTGGTTGAGTAGAACTCAAGAACATCAATTCATCATTAAATATCAATACCTTTTCTTCCACAAGATGAAACACTGCTGGTTCTTCTGTTGGAATGAGACCTGCTCTGGTTTTTGAACCCGCCGAATATTCATTGTTTTGAAGAGCTTCCACAACATAATTAGGGGGTTGATTTACCTCCTCAAGTTTCCGAAATAATCCCTCGTCATCATATTCTAATTCACCAAGTTCTTGTTTTGTTATCTGACTAAAATCTTTGAGCATTTGAAGTTTTTTCGGAGTAAATTCTACCGTGGGTACTGTAGGTGAGTGTTGAGTTTTCAAAAGTGGTTTAAAGAATTTCTCTTGTTTTCTTTCAAAGGCTTCTTCACCAGTTAGTTTCTGTCTCCGTTTCTTCTTTATCTCTTCCTGTTGTTTAACAACTTTTGAAACTAATTGTTGATGTTCCTTAAACTTTCTTTCTCTTTCTTCAGTATTCATTTTCTGTATTTATTTATTGAAAAATATCATTTAGTATCTCATCTTGTTTCACAACAATATATTTATATTTTCCAATCGTGTGTTTCATATAATTTTCAAATTCTTTTTTACTACATAACGTAGAGCAATTATCTCTCCAAAAATTATTTACATCTATTGAATTTAACTTAAATAAAATAAAAGTATTGGCATTGTTTCTTATTGAGCGTCGAGGGAGTTGAAAATATGATTGACTAAGATATATACAATTACAAGAAGAATGTCTCCCTCTTGTATAGTAGCTATCCATTACTGTTTGGTTTCTCTCATTAACACAATCATCAAAGATGACGAGGTTCTTTTTTGATTTATCTAAATCTTGAGGTGAAGGTATATCATCCGTATTATCACTGAGAATACAAGTTATGGGTTTCGATTTTGATTTCTGTGTATCACAAAATAATTGTATTATATCTTCAATATTATAATCATTCAGTTTGTTTTGAAGTTTAAATAAACCGATAATGTCTTCCTTTTTAAGACCTGCATTAAAACCCTGTGAGAGTAGTTGATACTCGGGTTGAAAACTTGACTTTGTAAAAATTATTAAATTATCATAATCTAAAAAATTAGGACCAAGGAGCATCTTTAAAAGTAAACAGGTTTTCCCACATCCGCTTGAACCAACTATTAGACATCTCAATGAATTTGGAATGTTTTTATGGTTATTAAATTTTATCTTATTTTCCCAAACGGGTAAAAAATCATTCATTTATATATTTGGAAAACAAGTCATCCAACTTTTTTTGAGCTATTTTAGAAACTCTATATTTTATCCTGAGTTCTGGTTTAATTTCAAAATAATTCATTATTTTATTTATGTAGTATCTTGTATTAACATTTCCATTAAAATTATTTTGAATAATAAATATCATTAAACCCTTATACATTTCCTCAATACAAAGAGTCTCTTTCCTTGTAAGAAATGGTGTATTATCACCATAATGCTTAACATTCATCTCTCTTATTAATCTTGTAAAGTAATTCATTTTTGGTTCTAATTTAAAAGAGTTATATGTTTTTTTATATTTCTTATTATCATTAATTAGAATATAATCACAGAATAAACATTGTTTATATGAATCCTCATCATTAAGCCCCACTCTATCACAAGCCGGACAATTCTCTAATTTATCATATGGAGAGTCTGGAAATTCTAAATATCCTTCAGAACTTATCATATTTATGTGGTAAATTTTTACTTAAACTAAACGCAAGTTTATTCATTAATAAATACAATGTTTCAAAGCACAAAAGACAAATTTCAATCAATCTCTACTTCGGTGGAAGATATAGAAAAATATGTCAAAGATGTTAAATTGAACAAAGATAAATATGGAAATTTTTGGGTAAAACCAGTTATGGAAAATAACATGAGCCCCTCTATTTCATTTAAAGGAAGAGCTCTAACTATACCTGGAAAGACATCCATTAAAGTAAATCTAACAAAAGTTTCTCCTCTACTCCTGGCAATTTATTCAAAGCTTGAAAAAGTGATTGACCACGATACTTTGAAAAAGAATGATAAGACCATTAATAATTCTAGAGGAGACATTTGTATTTTCTTTAATAATCCAAAGGGTGTAGATCTAAGTAAAATGAATGATGTTAATATTTCTGGTGAAATGTCATTTCGTTCTATGATAGTTAGAGATTATTTAAAGATAACTTTTGATATAAAAATTGTAGAGATTGAATCTGTTAATGAAAGAAAGTATATAGATATTGATGGGAATATTTTTCTTGCTAATTAAATATGAGTCAATACAGCAGTGAAGATTTTACTATTTCATTGAACTCGGACGATAGTGATGATAGTATTTCATTGAACTTGGATGATGGTGATGATAGTATTTCATTGAACACAGATGATAGTTATGATACTAATAGTTTGTGCTCAAATGATAGTTATGAGAGTAGCTTTATTGATGACTCTGAGTATGATTCTGAGTATTCATGTGATAGTTATGACTTAGATGATTCTGAGTGAAAAAGTGTTTTAGTTTAAGCACAGTGATATATATAAAACGGAGCTGTAAAGCTCAAAAGTGTTTTATTTTAAGCACAGTGATATATATAAAACACCACGTTTTCTCACGCTATAAATATGGTTTATTGTGATACTTGCGAGAAGGAAGTAAAATATTATAAACAACATATTCTCACCGCAAAACATACATACAACATTTTAAACAAACTTTCCCCTCTTCCACCTGAAACAAAACACTGTTCTACATGTAATAAAAATATCCTCAAGAAAGGCTTCAAAATACATCTTAAAACAAATCTACATTTATCAAATTTTATCACAACTAAAAACTCTGATGGAGCATTCAAAGGACATATTAAAATAAGAGTCTTTAACTTCAAACCTCCTGAACCAGAGTCTATAGTTGATGCTGTAGAAATAGTTAAACCTGCTGTTCAAACGTTGATTGAAAAAACACTAAAGGAAATGAAACCACTTAAATTTTATATGGGAGTAAAATTAGAAATGACAAAGGATGAAGGAGTTATAGATGCACCATACATGAGAACTGAGCCACACTTTATATCTTCATATCAAGATTTTAAAACATCAGGAGTCTATGATGAACTTATTAAACAAGAGCAAGATGTGGATAATTCAATCGTAGGAAGTGGATTCAATATAGGAAAAATTATTTACATAGACATTCATATTCTTAAATCAGATCCTCTAAAAGCTTCTTCTTACATTGATTTACCCAGTGTTATCAAAAATAGAAAAGCAGTTATCAATATCAAAAATAAAGACAATAAATGTTTTCTCTGGTCTATTTTAGCACACTTACATCCTCCACATTTTCATGATGAAAGAGTATCTCATTATAAAAAATATGAGAATACATTAAATACGAAAGATCTAAAGTTTCCGATGACTTTAAATGATATTCCTAAATTTGAAAAGATGAATAATTTATCAGTTAATGTTTATGGTCTAACAGAAACAAACAACATTCAGGTTTTAAAGCTTTCTGACAATTGTAAACAAACTCATATTAATCTTCTATATTTTAATTCAGACGAAAATTCACATTATACATACATCAAAGATATTGCTAAATTAATAAAACCACAAGTCTGTAAGAGAACAAATAAAATATATATTTGTTTGCGTTGTCTTAACTTCTTCAATTCACAAGAAAGATTAGATAAACATTCAAATTATTGTGGCGAACATAAATCAACGGTAATCAATATGCCTAAAGAAGGCTCAAAGATCACATTCAAAGATGAAAATAAAAAGATCAAACATCCATTTGTTATATATGCTGATTTTGAAAGTATTTTAGAAAAAATTGATACTGCTTCTCAAGATCCAAAAGAATCATACACAAATAAATATCAAAAACATACTCCTTGTGGTTTTTGTTATTATATCAAATCATCCGTTGGTGATAAATATAACAAGTTAGAGATGTATAGAGGCTCAAATACCCCAGAGGAGTTTGTGAAACGACTAGAAAAAGACTGTGTTCGATTAACCAAGATAATGAGAGAAACCAATAAACCAATGTCCTTAACAAGTAAAGAAAAAAGGGAATTTATAAAAAACAATGTCTGTCATATTTGTGAGGAGAAAATTGGTAAAGGTCTAAAGGTTAGAGACCATTGTCATCTCACTGGTAAATATAGAGGTCCGGCTCATCAAAGTTGTAATATTAATTATCAACTCCCCTCTTTCATTCCTGTCTTTCTTCATAACAACGCTCATTATGATACACATCTATTTATCAAGGAACTCTCAAAGACTTCTGGAAGTATCTCAGCAATTCCAAACACGGATCAGAAATACATTTCATTCACAAAAACAATTCACACATCTCCTATTACTCATATCAGATTTCTTGATACATTTAAATTCATGGCAAGTCCATTGGTTAACTTGGTTCAAAATCTAAAAGAGTTTCCATGTCTTTCAGAGTATTTTTTAGATAAAGATTTTCTAACACAAAAGGGAATTTACCCCTATGACTATATGGACTCATTTGCGAGATTCAATGAAACACAACTTCCTTCAAAAGAAAATTTCTATAACAAATTAAATAATAGTCATATATCTGATAAAGATTATGTACACGCACAAAATGTTTGGGAAAAATATAACATCAAGAATCTTGGCGAGTATCACGATTTGTATCTCAAAACTGATGTGCTTTTATTGGCCGATGTATTTGAAGCCTTTAGATCTGTTTGTCGCACTGGATATGGATTGGATCCTGCTCACTACTACACAGCACCTGGATTGGCCTGGAGTGCGATGTTGAAAATGACAAAACAAGATTTGGATTTGATAACCGATGTTGATATGCTTTTGATGATTGAAAAGGCAAAAAGAGGTGGAATTTCACAAGTCTGCTCGAGTAGATACGCAAAAGCAAATAACAAATATCTTCCAAATTATGATCCAATGAAAGAGAGTTCTTACTTGATGTACTATGACGCGAACAACCTGTATGGCTGGGCAATGTCTCAGGCTCTTCCTTATGGAAAACTTAGATGGGTAAAGGAAAAAGACTACAAAAACGTTTTACAAGATGTATGTATCTCTACACAAAAAGAATTGGATGAAGAAAAAGTTGGTTATTATTTTGAAATTGATTTAAAATATCCAGAGGAACTCCATAACCTACACAAAGATCTCCCATTTGCTTGTGAGAAAGAAAGTCCAAAGAAAGAATGGTTGAGTGATTATCAACGATCGTTTGATATAGGTGAATCAACAGAAAAATTACTTACTACATTATATAACAAGAAAAATTATGTTCTACACCAAAGAAATTTGCGACAATATTTATCAAAAGGTCTAAGAGTAGAGAAGATCCATAGGGTTCTAAAGTTCAATCAAAGTCATTGGTTAAAGGGGTACATTGATTTTAATACACAAAGAAGAACAGAGTCAAAAACAGATTTTGAGAAAGACTTTTATAAATTGATGAATAATGCGGTCTTTGGTAAGACTATGGAGAATGTGAGGAAAAGACAAAATATCAGACTATCAACATCTTGGGAACAAGCATCAAAATTAATTAATAGACCGAGTTTTACTCGAGCTGAGGTCTTTACTGAGAACTTTTGTGCGATCCATTTGATTAAAGAGAGTATTGAAATGAACAAACCTATTTATATTGGAACAACAATTCTTGATTTATCAAAGTCATTAATGTATGATTACTTTTATAATAACTTGAGGAAGAAATATCAAAATGATGTTAATCTACTTTATATGGATACAGATAGTTTTATTTTGAAAATTAATACCAACGATGTTTATTCAGACATGAAAAGAGACATTAATATCTATGACACGAGTAATTACAGTCCAGAGAGTGAGTTGTTCTCTTCTAAAAATAAAAAGGTGATTGGAAAGTTCAAGGATGAATTAGGAGGAAATGTTATGAGTGAATTTGTGGGATTGAGGTCAAAGGCTTATGCTTATAAATACATTGTGAATAACGTTGAAAAGACTGATAAGAAGTTAAAAGGTGTAAAGAAAAATGTTATTAAAGAAACAATAAACTTTAAGGATTATTATAACTGTTTAACAACAAAGAAAGAAGAGTTTAGAAAGATTAATGGAATAAGAAGTTATAAACATCAATTATATTCAGAAGAGATAAATAAGAAAGCATTGGGGGCTTTTGATGATAAGAGGTTTATTTTAGAAAATGGAATTGATAGTCTCCCTTATGGTTATATAAGTATATAAGTGATAAGATATATATATAAGTGATAAGATATATATAAGTGATAAGATATACATAAGTGATAAGATATATATAAGTGATAAGATATATATAAGTGATAAGTTAAAAAGGGGGGGGGGGGGGTTGGGGATTTTAACGGGCTACCGCCGCCTTTTTTACTATTATATAAATGATAGAACCAAGTATCAACCAGACTAAAGAGTGGAGGTGTAATCAACCTTGGTATATAAATGGAAAACATAATGAATGTGAAAAATATCAAATAGGTATAATTGAAAAGGCAACTGGTAAAAAAATTCACAAAACAAATAAGAGAATTAATTTAAATACCGGTGAATTGGGTAAAAAAGATGGAAATATTTTTGAGTGGACGGAAAACTTTGATGGTTGTCAGGAAAATATATACTTTAATTTTAAAATGGTATGTGGCACTGGAGGTGCTCAAACAAGAACATTGAGGGAGGTTTACCATTTTATCTTAGCTCAGTTAAAATATCTTAATAAAGAACCAAACTCAAACATATTTTTTGTTAATATATTAGATGGTGAAGAGAGTGGCAAGAGAATTAAATTATTTCCCACACATAAACAAATATTTGTAGGGTCGTTGTTTGAGTGGGTTATATTCACCAGATGATATTAAGAGTAAAAGGTTAAAAGGTCCATAAGGTCAGAAGGATCACAGGTGTTTAAGTGGTCTAATGAATAAGGATAGCATGTCAAAAGGTTAGAAGGTTCGTAAAGAACAGGGTGAGAGAAATAGAGGTCTTTAGGGGCAATGAGGGAGGGAAAGAATTAATATGGAAGTGAATGGGTCAAAGATTAATCTGCCAGATGATATGTAGAAGAAGGATGATAGGTCTATAAGAGAAAACAAATATTTGTAGTGTTTGAGTGGTCTAATGAACAACATTAAGGATAGGTACTACAGACAAAAGGTTCATAAAGATGAGGGTGGGAGAAATAGAGGTGTTTATGATTTTTGAAAAAGACAAGGGGGTAAATGACATTAGATAGGGATTTCCCATGTTAAACGGAGGTGTCCCAGAAGCAACATTATTACACTACTGCCATGTCTCATTTTTTTCTGTTCAGCACTTTCGGAGATATAGTGGTGCAAAGTTTTGCCGTTTTTCCAAGATGGCGGCCGAACCACGTGATCGATGACGTCATCATTTTTTTTTTCTCCACCAGTTTATGCCGTCATGTCGCTCAAGAAATTGCATCTTGATTGGATAAAGTTTTGTAGTTGTCGAATTATCAAATTATGACGTCATAACGGAGGCCTTGGGCCAACAGAATTAAAAATTGGGCACAGTCTATTCCAGGGCAATACAAATATGTGTGCAAAGTTTGGCGATTCTACGTGCAACGGTGTAGACGTAGTGCTGCAAACAGACAGACAGACAAACGAACCGATCAACATACTTGCCGGAATCTATTCCGGCAAGTAACAAACCAACAGATCAACATACTTGCTGGAATCTATTCCGGCAAGTAACAAACCAACAGATCAACATACTTGCTGGAATCTATTCCGGCAAGTAACAAACGAACAGATCAACATACTTGCCGGAATCTTTAACGGCAAGTAACAAACCAACAGATCAACATACTTGCTGGAATCTTTAACGGCAAGTAACAAACGAACAGATCAACATACTTGCCGGAATCTTTAACGGCAAGTAACAAACCAACCGATCAACATATTTGCCGGAATCTTCTCCGGCAAGTAACAAACAGACAGAACCACAAACGGAACCGACCAATATACTTGAAAAATCTTCGATTTTGCATGTAATAAACCTTTTACACAGTTACCCTGTTTTTTTATGCCTCTGTTGACGAAGTCCCCGGAGGCATTATGTTTTCAGGTTGTCCGTCTGTCCGTCCATCCGTCCATGATAGGGTTTCGTGACCGTGATAACTTGAACGGCTGAAGGGATCTTCATCACATTTGGTGCACGTATGTATAATGAGGTAAATATGAACTGATTCGATTTTGCGGTCATGAGGTCAAAGGCCAAAGGTGAGAGGTCATGTTAAGTAAAAATCCTGTTACCGCGATAACTTATGAACCAGTGATGGGATTCTGACCAAATTTGGTACACTTATGTAGAATGGTGTAAAGATGAACTGATTTGATTTTTGGGGTCAAGAGGTCAAAGGTCAAAGTCTGTAGTATGTCTATAACTTGAGAATGGCTGAAGTGATCCAATTCAAACTTAGTACAGGTATGCATAATGATGTAAAGATTAACTGATTAGATTTTGGGGTCATGGGGTCAAAGGTCAAAGTCTGTAATATGTCTATAACTTGAGAGTCTATAACTCTGTAATATGTCTATAACTGTAATATGTCTATCTGTAATATGTCTATAATAAAGTCTGTCTGTAATATGTCTATAACTCTGTCTGTCTGTAATATGTAATAAGTCTGTAATATGTCTATAACTCTGTGATGTATCGAAGTCTGTAATAATAAGGTCGAAGTCTGTAATATGTCTATAACTTGAGAACGGCTGAAGTGATCTTATTCAAACTTGGTACAGTTATGTATAATGATGTAAAGATTAACTGATTTTTATTTGGGGCCAAGAGGTCAAAGGTCAAAGTCTGTTATATGTTTATAACTTGAGAACGGCTGAAGTTATCTTATTCAAACTTGGTACAGTTATGTATAATGATGTAAAGATTAACTGATTTTAATTTGGGGCCAAGAGGTCAAAGGTCAAAGTCTGTTATATGTTTATAACTTGAACGGCTGAAGTTATCTAATTCAAACTTGGTACAGGTATGTACTGTATAATGATATTGTCACGTCCCTGGGGATGAGACCCCTGGGCGACGGATGAACGAAATGAGCTTTAACTCCGAGCCGTACTTTGAACCTTGGCGGGATTGTTTTTGGCGCACATGGGAAAGGCCCGAATCCTTATCTAATCGGGAGCACATGGGGTTAATCCGAACCCACAGAACAAAGAAACGAAACGAGACACACAAGTAAAATTCAACAAATATGAACTTATTTACAGCAATGTCAAAGACAACGAAAAGTGAGGTAAACTAAAATTCCAAGGTTGAGGATCCTCATCTCCGACTCGTATCCAGACAAGGGAATGCTAGAAGAATATAAAATGCGCTTATCGGCCGGCACTCAGCTTTGAGTTCGTACGAGGATATTTGGGCACCTGTTGGTCGATGAGCGGGTCCCGTAGGTCGGTAAATGTCCCTAGCGTCGACAGGATCAAGATGGCGCCGAGTTGCTCCTTCGCTGCGCCACGAACGTGGGGCAATCCGTGCAGCTGGTTTCCCTTCGCCCTCCACTCTGCCCGAGATGCCATGAGATCCCCGAACCGTCGCTTTATTACTCCTCTTCGACGGCCGTGCCAATCTCATCCTGGATAGTGCCAACAGTTTACCAAGGCTCCAAAATCACCCCACTAGCGCACACGGGCACGAAACCACAGCCGTTCCCTCATGCGAAGCCAGCACAAAGAGAAAGAGCAAGGACGGGATGTGTTCTTCTCCCCCTCGAACGTTCAACCGCTGATGTCACACTCTGTCCCATCACCGAGCTCTGTTCATCACTCCATCACTTCTTAACCAGTCACGAAGCTCGGGGCGTGGCGTCCCCATCAAGAGTCGTCGGGGGGCGGAGTCTAATCTCTGTTCGGGAATTTTCGGATGACGTCGGGATTTACATGTCGATTGGCAAATGCTGTTTCTGTCGGCCCTGGCGGCATTGTGAGCGAATGAGTCCATTGCCTGGCCGGCTGAGTTTTCTAAGAACATTAGGGAAAAATCACAGGGAGGCAAACACGTACAGGGGAATTTTAACCATAAGCCCTATAATTAATTAGCACAAACCACCCTCCTTATGGTGACATGCAAACACTCTTAACCTGAACATTTACCCTGCTTATGTACATCGAGATGGGTTTTTTTCTTCCTCTTGTCCCATGGTCCATACTAAAACCTACACATTCCTGACTTTCCTATGAGGTATTTCATGCCTACCCCACAAACTCATTAGACTTTGGGGTCAAAGGTCAAAGTCAAAATCTGTAATAGGTCTATAATCTGCGAATGGCTGAAGTGATCGAATTAAAACTTGGTACAGGTATGTATAAGGAGGTAAAGGTTACCTGATTACATTTTGGGGTCAAGATGTCAAAGGTCAAAGTCTATAATAGGTCCATAACTTGAGAACGGCTAAAGGGATCTGATTCAAACTTGGTACAGATACAGTCACGTGAAAAAGTAAGTACACCCCATGTAAAGTTTTGACTTTTTCACCATATTTCAACATACAGCTATTTGATCTTCATTTCAACAATATTGATAGATAAAGGTGATATAATATAACAAATATCATGAAACATTTACATTTTGTAGTCCATTGCATAATTAAATAAACATAAATGCAAATTTCGCATGTGGAAAAAGTAAGTACACCCTTGGCTCTAATAGGTGGTATTGCCCCCTTTGGCAGAAACAACCTCAAGTAGGCGTTTCTTATAACTGTCTACCAGTCTCTGACATCGACTGGGAGAAATTTTTGCCCACTTCTCCATGCAGAATTCTTTCAGCTGTGCGTTGTTTGAGGGGTTTCTTGCATGCACAGCTCGTTTCAAATCCCCCCACAACATCTCGATGGGATTTAGATCCGGGCTTTGACTTGGCCATTCCAGAACCCTCCATTTCTTTCTTTTCATCCATTCCTAGGTGGATTTACTCGTATGTTTAGGGTCATTGTCATGTTGCAAGGTCCACCTTCGGTTGAGCTTCAACTTTCCGATAGATGGCCTCACATTATCCTCAAGCACCCTCTGGTACAATGAAGAATTCATAGTGGATTCTATGATTGTGAGATGCCCAGGCCCTGATGCAGCTAAGCTGCCCCAAACCATAATATTTCCACCACCATGCTTTACAGTTGGTATCAGGTTCTTGTGGTCAAATGCTATCTTTGGTTTTCGCCAAACATGTCTTCTGGTACTGTGGCCAAATAGCTCTACCTTTGACTCATCTGTACAGAGCACATTGTTCCAGAAGTGCTGGTCTTTGCCTCGGTGTTCATTGACAAACTTTAGTCTTGCCCTGATGTTCTTTCTGGACAGCAAAGGGTTCCTCCTGGCACACCTCCCATGTAGATCAAATTTGTGCAGCCTCTTTCTCATGGTAGACTCGTGCACTTTGACATCAACAGTGGCAAGAGCTACCTGTAGGTCCCCGTGATGACATTCTGGGGTTCTTAGAGACTTCTTTCAGCATCTTGCGGTCTGCTCTCGGGCTGAACCTGCTGGGGCGGCCTGGCCTGAACAAGTTGGCAGTTGTTTGGAATCTTCTCCACTTGCCTATGCTCTTCCGGACAGTCGAATGATTGATTTCAAATTGTTTGGAGATCTCTTTAAATCCCTTCCCAGAATCGTAGGCATCTATAACCTTCTTTCTGAAGGCCCCAGAGAGCTCTTTTGATCTGGGCATGGTGACGCCGCACACTTCAACAACAAAGAGCAAACCAAACTAAATGTCTGAGGTTTAAATAAGACAGGTTCCTCCAAGATCCTCTCTAACGATGTTCTAATCATTTGCACCTGAGCTGGTGCACCTGATTCTAATTTTAGGTATTTGAAGTAGTGATAAATGTAGGGGTGTAGTTACTTTTTCCACATGCGAAATTTGCATTTATGTTTATTTAAATTATACAATGGACTACAAAATGTAAATGTTTCATGATATTTGTTGTATTATATCACCTTTATCTATCAATATTGTCGAAATGAAGATCAAATAGCTGTATGTTGAAAGTTGTTGAAAAAGTCAAAACTTTACTTACTTTTCACGTGACTGTATGTATAATGATGTAAAGATTAACTGATTCGATTTTGTGGTCCCAAGGTCAAAGGTCAAAGGTCAGAGGTCATATCTGGTAAAAATGTGATAACTTGAGAACAGCTGTATGGATTTAAATCAAACTTTGTACAAGTATTATCATCATGTACAATAATAGTGGGCAGAGGCATATCGGTCGAAGTCGTGACGTCGAAGAGTGTTGTTCTAGTTTGGCTTTACATGCTGACTTAAGTTACTTTACTTTTACACTTGTTTTGTGGTATAGGTGTGTATATATAGTTATATACATCTAAGGTACACATGAAGGAGTTTCTTTGTTGGTGTTTTTTGATCAATACTGAGGCATGCATGGTACGGAAAGGGTTCGATATGGGAAGGGAAGATGGTGGGGGGTGGGGGGGGGGAGATGGAGGTGGGAGGAGGAGCTGTTGTTTAGGTATGAATTGGCATGCATGGTACAGAAAAGGGCTGATGTGGGGAAGGGGAGAAGGGGAGATGGGGGGGGGGGGGGGGGAGGGAGGAGGCACTGTTGCTTAGGTATGAATTGGCATGCATGGTACAGAAAAGGGTTGATGTGGGATGGGGGGGAGGGGGAGGAGGTGCTGTTGCTTAGGTATGAATTGGCATGCATGGTGCAGTAAATGATTGATGTGGTTTCACCATTGACTGGATACAGCAACATTCAGACTGGGTACGTTTTTTGTGCAAGTCCTTCACTAACCTGCTGTCAATGCCTGATGTTCGATTGAAGGTGGCACAGGAATGTGGAATTTATTGGTTCATCGATTGCCATTCGACGTTTTTTATATATTTTTTACCCAAGTCATTTACGAACCGGCTGTCCATGCCTGAAGTAAAATTTCTTTTTAATACTTATATCATTTGATAACTAGTATCCCCACCCAGATGATACTATCCTCTTCACCTAAAGTATCAAACAAGCCCAGCTAAGCTGTTGTTAGACTATCGGTCTTGTTTGGATTCAAAGCCCCTCCATCCTGGGGCATAAACCCAGGGGGCAAATCCAAAAATGTGGATAATTTATTTACTACAACCTTGTACGAAAAATAAGAATTTGCTTTTAACTCTGAAACTACACACACTATTTCAATGAAACTTCACCACAACCTTCACCACCCCTGATGTACCAAAGTTTGTTCACGGCATTAATAAAATCTGGCCCTGAGACGGTCTACGGGGGGAGGAGGGGAAGGGGAGGGGGGTTGCCCCCCAAAAGATGTATTTGCTTTCTCCTCAGAAACTACATATACAATTTGAATGAAACTTCACCACAACCTTCATCACCTGTGATGTACCAATGTTTGTTCAAGGCATTAGAAAAATTGGGGTCTGAGGAGGTATACAGGATGGGAGGGGGGGGGGGGGGGGTAGGGATTTCCCCCCAAAATAGGTATTTTTTATTTGTTTAAAGTCTTATGATTATGTTCGTATGATTCTACAGACTTGGCATTTAATATGGAATATTTTTTTTGTGGGGTGAACTTACTTTTCAAGATGACTTAGAACCAAAAGTTCATTGGAATTATGTTGAAATTATTCTACATTTTGTTAATGTGACCTTTAAAATAAACAAAAACCACATTTGACATTTCGAAACAAATAAATTGATCCTTGAAAGTGATGTAAACTGATATCGAACTCAATTCATGGACAGTACTGTGTTAAACTTCTGTACGTTTTCCAGAAGTATCTCTTTATTTTGCACATTAGCCAAATTTTTTTTAACAAAAACAAAAGTTAAATTACGACTGGGATTACGGACAGTAAAATTACAGTTCAGTCCTTCGTGTAACCCCCACGAGCATTCAGGAGAGCACGTACACGTTGAGGCATGCTGTTCACGAGATTTGCCAAGGTTTGGAAAGGAATCGCTTGCCATGCAGTGACAATAGCCTGCTGTAATTCATGCACAAAAGTCGGCTGCTGGTTCAAGTGGTCGATTTGACACGTTAATTCTGCCCACAAGTTCTCTATCGGATTCATATCCGGGGACATGGCAGGCCACTCCATATGCTCTACACCACGGTCAGCAAGAAAGTGTTGGATCATGCGAGCACGCTGAGGCCGTGCATTGTCATCTTGGAAGACAAAGTTTCCTCGAAAGGCTGCACGAGCAAATGGAAGCAATGTTTCTTCCAGAATGGCCCTGTACTTGAACTGGTTCAGGTTTCCATAAAGAACAACCAGGTCAGTTTTGCCCCCTGCATGAAAAGCAGCCCAAACGGTCACCCCACCACCTCCAGATTGGACTCTTGGCACTATACAATCTTTGTTGTAGGCTTCATGCACTTGTCTGCGCACTCGGACGCGGCCATCTTGACGATAGACCAGAAATCTCGACTCGTCACTGAAGATCACGTGATTCCAGTGTCCTGGCTGCCATTGACGGTGCTCTCTGGCCCACTGCAATCGGCGCTGGCGGTGTTTGGTCAGGCGTGGCTTTCTCAGGGGATGCCTGGCACGATAGCCTGCTTGAACCAGTCGTTGGTTGACTAGCCTTCTGGATACAGGCACATTTGTCAGTTGCTGCCACTCAGCCCTAAGCCGATTAGCTGACTTGGTACGGCCATTGCGGACTAACCGGTGCAGCTGGCGATCATCCCTCCTTGTGGTTCTGCGGGGACGTCCTGGCCTCGGTATTGGAGTAGGGACACCCCTCTGAGCATTTCGTTTCAGGATCTTTGACACCTGACCTTGAGTGATGCCATACTGCCGAGCAATAGCACGCTGTTTCATGCCGTAATTTCGTAAAGCCACCACTCCATGACAAACAGCATTGTCGAGTTGACGGACCATCTCCAGAGGAAGCGGCAATAACTTTTGGAGATGTGCAGCAGTTGTTTTCTACTGATACAGAACGCAACAACCTTTGTATACCCGACTGTGAAGCCAATCATCAAATGCACCTGTCCGTACATTTTGCCACGCCACCTGTGATATAATCCTGTTGTTGACTTCTTGCTGCGACAGACAATCAGTGACATGGTTCTTTTAACAAATAAATCACCAAAGTGTAAAAGAAACTCACCAGATTGATATACTGAGTTAAGAAAGTAAACCCAAGTCAAGAAAAAAATATATATACCATATTGAATGCCAAGTCTGTACATGCTGCCCTGTCTTCTAGCAACCATTGGAATTGATTTAAAATACCTTTGGTCGGTGTCGTATACTGTTTATTCGACCAGGTGAGTATCGCCCTGATGTTTTTGAAAAGCATGGAGATAATTTACCCCATAGCCATCATGAAAGTGGGGGAATTAACCCGTTCATGATCATAGGGAATTAACGCATCTGAAAGGATTGGTTCTTTGCTGGTGTCGGCTAATGATACTTTTGTTTTATTTTATTTTTTTATTCCTAACAAAATGTCTTTGATAGAATGTGCAATGTATCTCGTCATCTGGTTGAAATAAACAGGACGTTGATTTGAGGTATGCGAACCGCCGTGGGAATCAAAGATTGTGATGTTTAGGGCGTTAACCCCTCATCGGAGTAACAAAAATCGACGCTGGCCTTCTTGAGCAAGCCTAGTTTACTCGTCCTCTGCTCACTAATGGTAAATTATTACAATGTGCGGGATGCTGAAGCAAAATCGGGGACAAAATTGAAATGCGTGGTTTTTTTATTGGGGGGGGGGGGGGGGGGCAGGGGAAAAATGAGTATTGAAAATTTATGGTATTTGCATGTCATGTAATAAATAGATGACCCATTTGCCTTGACTTTTACATAGTTAAAAAAAAAAAAAATTTACATACTTTTTGACTCGTACACAATATTATTATTATTTTTTTTAGAAATCAAAAGGTTTTTTTTGGAAGTTTTGATGACGTTTTTTTTTTCTTCTTCTTTTATAGCAAGTGAAATGCATAGTTACTTCAACCTGCAGGAGACCATTCCAAATGACGTCGCCCAATTGCTATTGTGCACCGTGAGTGATGGCTGCTTGGTGGGTGAATGATGAACAAAGACAGGAAGGTGTGACTGCAGAGTGGGTGCTGATTAGCTGGGCGTGTTTCCCACCAGATAAAGCAAAGGCACAGCTCACTATGGAGCAAGCTCCACGTCCTCTATAATATCCTGCCCTCTACTTCCTTCCTCCTGCGGAGGTCTTGACCTCTGCTCTCTCCCTTCCATTTCTCCTCTTTCTTCCCCCGTCCCTCTCCCGCCCTCCACCCCATTCAAATCCCACGACCTTTGTTGAATAGGTTGATCTCATATGCTTATGTTTCAATAGGTGACGCGTAAGCACCTGACATTGAGACATTTGAGGCCTGTCCGTGGAAGAGCTAGGTTCTCAAATGGTAAAGCTGAATAGACCAATCAAAATTATAACCGAGTCCACCCTTTATAAAGACAGGCAACCACTGTGACATATATATATATATATTTGCACGTTCCAATTCTGATGTACCCTACAGAGCATCAGTGGTGCCAAAGCAGTTTTTTGGCAAGGATCATGCTGTTTTTGGGTTGCCATTGTCTTCCCAGTAGTAGTTTGGTCGTGATTTTGTAATTTGACCAAGGTGCCGGTGATAGCTCTCCTTCTCTTTGTGAAGGGCGGCACCATGGGAATTTTTGGTCCAAGTCTTTCACGAACCAGATGGCCAGGTCTGGTGCTTGCCTATGTAGTTTGGGGGCAGGAATTTGTAATTTGTTCAGGATGCTGGTGATAGCTCGATTACACTTCACAAATGACACCGTGGGATCATTAACATCCACCAATTCATGCTGGCAGACGTGACGCCCAAATAGCATCCATCTGAGTGATGACGCTCACATTGATGAATCATCCTGCTTGTGAAACACCAGGATGATAGTTTATAGCTGGGTCAGAATTCAAACCCAGGCTAGACAGCTTGGAGGCAAGAGTCCGTACTTCTCGGCCATCCTGCCAGCTCTATATTATACATACATACATCCATACAATTAGCAATCGCCCAATCCATCTCATCAGTAAAAGACTCATTTGTTCCATGCATCCAAAGTAGAACAGGAATTTGATTTAAAAATTGACGGGCGAGGGTGTGGGGGGTGAGGGAGGTAAGAGAGAAGGTGTGGTGACCTTGAAATGACAGCCCAGACAGAGAAGGCAGAGAGGAATAAGGTTCAGAGCATTGACGTGGCTGTTTGTCACAGCACATTGCTTTGTTCTTTTGTTCTGTTTGTCACAGCACATTGTTTTGTTATTTTGTTCTGTTTGTCACAGCACATTGTTTTGTTCTTTTGTTCTATTTGTCACAGCACATTGTTTTGTTCTTTTGTTCTGTTTGTCACAGCACATTGTTTTGTTCTTTTGTTCTGTTTGTCACAGCACATTGTTTTGTTCTTTTGTTCTGTTTGTCACTGCACATTGCTTTGTTCTTTTGTTCTGTTTGTCACAGCACAATGTTTTGTTCTTTTGTTGTGTTTGTCACAGCACATTGTTTTGTTCTTTTGTTCTGTTTGTCACAGCACATTGTTTTGTTCTTTTGTTCTGTTTGTCACTGCACATTGCTTTGTTCTTTTGTTCTGTTTGTCACAGCACAATGTTTTGTTCTTTTGTTGTGTTTGTCACAGCACATTGTTTTGTTCTTTTGTTCTGTTTGTCACAGCACATTGTTTTGTTCTTTTGTTCTGTTTGTCACAGCACATTGTTTTGTTCTTTTGTTCTATTTGTCACAGCACATTGTTTTGTTCTTTTGTTCTGTTTGTCTCAGCACATTGTTTTGTTGTTTTGTTCTGTTTGTCACAGCACATTGTTTTGTTCTTTTGTTCTGTTTGTCACAGCATATTGTTTTGTTATTTTGTTCTGTTTGTCACAGCACATTGTTTTGTCCTTTTGTTCTGTTTGTCACAGCACATTGTTTTGTTATTTTGTTCTGTTTGTCACGGCACGTTGTTTTGTTATTTTGTTCTGTTTGTCACAGCACATTGTTTTGTTATTTTGTTCTGTTTGTCACAGCACATTGTTTTGTTCTTTTGTTCTATTTGTCACAGCACATTGTTTTGTTATTTTGTTCTGTTTGTCACAGCACATTGTTTTTTTTTTTGTTCTGTTTGTCACAGCACATTGTTTTGTTGTTTTGTTCTGTTTGTCACAGCACATTGTTTTGTTCTTTTGTTCTGTTTGTCACAGCACATTGTTTTGTTCTTTTGTTCTGTTTGTCACAGCACATTGTTTTGTTGTTTTGTTCTGTTTGTCACGGCACATTGTTTTGTTCTTTTGTTCTGTTTGTCACAGCACATTGTTTTGTTCTTTTGTTCTGTTTGTCACAGCACATTGCTTTGTTCTTTTGTTCTGTTTGTCACAGCACATTCTTTTGTTCTGTTTGTCACTGCACATTGTTTTGTTCTGTTTGTCACTGCACATTGTTTTGTTCTTTTGTTCTGTTTGTCACTGCACATTATTTTGTTATTTTGTTCTGTTTGTCACAGCACATTGTTTTGTTCTTTGTTCTGTTTGTCACAGCACATTGTTTTGTTCTTTTGTTCTGTTTGTCACCGCACATTGTTTTGTTCTTTTGTTCTGTTTGTCACAGCACATTGTTTTGTCCTTTTGTTCTGTTTGTCACTGCACATTGTTTTGTTCTGTTTGTCACAGCACATTGTTTTGTTCTTTTGTTCTGTTTGTCACAGCACATTGTTTTGTTATTTTGTTATGTTTGTCACAGCACATTGTTTTGTTATTTTGTTCTGTTTGTCACAGCACATTGTTTTGTTCTTTTGTTCTGTTTGTCACAGCACATTGTTTTGTTCTTTTGTTCTGTTTGTCACGGCACATTGTTTTGTTCTTTTGTTCTGTTTGTCACAGCACATTGTTTTGTTCTTTTGTTCTGTTTGTCACAGCACATTGCTTTGTTCTTTTGTTCTGTTTGTCACAGCACATTCTTTTGTTCTGTTTGTCACTGCACATTGTTTTGTTCTGTTTGTCACTGCACTTTGTTTTGTTCTGTTTGTCACGGCACATTATTTTGTTATTTTGTTCTGTTTGTCACAGCACATTGTTTTGTTCTTTGTTCTGTTTGTCACAGCACATTGTTTTGTTCTTTTGTTCTGTTTGTCACCGCACATTGTTTTGTTCTTTTGTTCTGTTTGTCACAGCACATTGTTTTGTTCTTTTGTTCTGTTTGTCACTGCACATTGTTTTGTTCTGTTTGTCACTGCACATTGTTTTGTTCTGTTTGTCACAGCACATTGTTTTGTTCTTTTGTTCTGTTTGTCACAGCACATTGTTTTGTTATTTTGTTATGTTTGTCACAGCACATTGTTTTGTTATTTTGTTCTGTTTGTCACAGCACATTGTTTTGTTCTTTGTTCTGTTTGTCACAGCACATTGTTTTGTTCTCTTGTTCTGTTTGTCACCGCACATTGTTTTGTTCTTTTGTTCTGTTTGTCACAGCACATTGTTTTGTTCTTTTGTTCTGTTTGTCACTGCACATTGTTTTGTTCTGTTTGTCACAGCACATTGTTTTGTTCTTTTGTTCTGTTTGTCACAGCACATTGTTTTGTTATTTTGTTATGTTTGTCACAGCACATTGTTTTGTTCTTTTGTTCTGTTTGTCACAGCACATTGTTTTGTTCTTTGTTCTGTTTGTCACAGCACATTGTTTTGTTCTTTGTTCTGTTTGTCACAGCACATTGTTTTGTTATTTTGTTCTGTTTGTCACAGCACATTGTTTTGTTCTTTTGTTCTATTTGTCACAGCACATTGTTTTGTTGTTTTGTTCTGTTTGTCACAGCACATTGTTTTGTTCTTTTGTTCTATTTGTCACAGCACATTGCTTTGTTCTTTTGTTCTGTTTGTCACAGCACATTGTTTTGTTCTTTTGTTATGTTTGTCACAGCACATTGTTTTGTTCTTTTGTTATGTTTGTCACAGCACATTGTTTTGTTCTTTTGTTCTGTTTGTCACAGCACATTGTTTTGTTCTTTTGTTCTGTTTGTCACAGCACATTGTTTTGTTCTTTTGTTCTGTTTGTCACAGCACATTGTTTTGTTCTTTTGTTCTGTTTGTCACAGCACATTGTTTTGTTCTTTTGTTCTGTTTGTCACTGCACATTGTTTTGTTCTTTTGTGCTGTTTGTCACAGCACATTGTTTTGTTCTTTTGTTCTGTTTGTCACAGCACATTGTTTTGTCCTTTTGTTCTGTTTGTCACAGCACATTGTTTTGTCCTTTTGTTCTGTTTGTCACAGCACATTGTTTTGTTCTTTTGTTCTGTTTGTCACAGCACATTGCTTTGTTCTTTTGTTCTGTTTGTCACAGCACATTGTTTTGTCCTTTTGTTCTGTTTGTCACAGCACATTGTTTTGTCCTTTTGTTCTGTTTGTCACAGCACATTGTTTTGTTCTTTTGTTCTGTTTGTCACTGCACATTGCTTTGTTCTTTTGTTCTGTTTGTCACAGCACATTGTTTTGTCCTTTTGTTCTATTTGTCACAGCACATTGTTTTGTCCTTTTGTTCTGTTTGTCACAGCACATTGTTTTGTTCTTTTGTTCTGTTTGTCACAGCACATTGCTTTGTTCTTTTGTTCTGTTTGTCACAGCACATTGTTTTGTCCTTTTGTTCTGTTTGTCACAGCACATTGTTTTGTCCTTTTGTTCTGTTTGTCACAGCACATTGTTTTGTTCTTTTGTTCTGTTTGTCACTGCACATTGCTTTGTTCTTTTGTTCTGTTTGTCACAGCACATTGTTTTGTCCTTTTGTTCTATTTGTCACAGCACATTGTTTTGTCCTTTTGTTCTGTTTGTCACAGCACATTGTTTTGTTCTTTTGTTCTGTTTGTCACAGCACATTGTTTTGTTATTTTGTTCTGTTTGTCACAGCACATTGTTTTGTCCTTTTGTTCTGTTTGTCACAGCACATTGTTTTGTTCTTTTGTTCTGTTTGTCACAGCACATTGTTTTGTGCTTTTGTTCTGTTTGTCACAGCACATTGTTTTGTTCTTTTGTTCTGTTTGTCACAGCAAACACAAAAGGTTTCTTATTCCAAATGAACTTACTGTTTGCGATTCAAACCCCCATCTGTCTCAGTAATTGAGTTGTGTGGGCATGCAAACCAGAGCACGGTTTGCGTGCGCAGGGAACGCACCTGGTGTACGGTAAATGCTGGCGGCAGACCTGTGCAACGACGTGCTCGCCTTTTACAAAACGTCGGGCACCATTATAGTTCAGAGCTCAAAAACATAGGAAACTCGTGAGGAAGTCAATTGCATGACCTTGTGGCTCGGAGACTTGTGAGCCTGTTGTGTCAACCCAAATGAGGTATTATCTTGGCTTTTGAGGACTTTACAAGAATAGTTTTTGTTGTTGTTGTAGCCACATGAGGCTTGCCAGGAAATGGCATTGCTCAGCAATATGGCCTACAATCGAATGTCTTGACCTTTTCTACAACATCCTAAATGTTGTTCTTGTTTCACTGTGTCTGTCTCTCTGCAAAGTTACTGCTTATTTCATGTCCTCTTCATCATCACCATTATTGTAGTTACTACTACTGCTACTACTACAACCACTACCACCACGACCACCACCACCACCACTTCCTCAATTAATCTCGACTGAGGGGAAATTTTGACCTAAGCTTTTTGCAGACTGGTTGTCCGGGCCTGACGTTTCACTGAAGGTGGAGGAATTTGGAATTTGTTCCAGAGTGTTAACGATAACTCACCTACTCTAAACGATCTATAATCCGTAGGATCTATAAGGTCCATCAACTAATGTCGGCAAACGGGACACTCGGCTCAACATCCACCTGAGGGAAAGTGCACTCTGTTCACCACCATCTCTTATCTTCCCCCATCCAAAACCTTGATCTTTTCTACCCCCGTTAATTCACCCCTGATCCACTTTTTTGAAATACCAACTTTTTTCCTGGAAGTCCTTGTAGTATCCTTGTGTTTTATACTCCCCCCCCCCCTTCCCACGACTCCTCCCCCCAAGCCCCCTCCCTCCCACAGATCTCCCGATGTCCCTGCTCTCAAATGTTATGCTTGTGCGCTTCCCCCTCTCTCCCCCCATCTTGTCTACCGCTCCCCTCGTTATATGTTTTATGTGTCCGTTTTTTTTGTGGGGGGGGGGATTAATGTTAGCTCTTTCACGAGCCTCGATCTTGTATTAAAATATATATATATGTAGTCGGGTCTGGGGTCAAACCTGTTCTCGATAGCATGTATTTCAGGGTTATTTTACAAGCATTATGAACCCTGGTGTTGGCTTCATGGTTAAGGTGGCTGTCTTCAGATGTTCGGTCTTGAGTTTGAACCCCTGTCGTGCTGTTCAATAACACCAGGCGATTTGACTCGGCCTTTCATCCTTCCTCGGTCGGAAAATGACTCTCAGCTCGCAGGAAACAGGGGGGCACTGCATCAACGGCACAACTGCGCTCCCAGCAATGATGCAACCAGCAGTTACAGGCTGATGCGAAATAATAACAATAATAATAATAATAGGAGCGTCGTTTCTTGCAAATTTTAATCGCAAGCACCGAACTAGATAATTCGTGAGACGACTAAATCATGGCCCAATTTGATGACGAACCCGAGTGTTTCGGCACCTGGTTTGTACCATCGAACCTTCGATGTCCAATCACGAGCTTTTGCCATTGCCCCCATCCCGGTTTGTGACGTGCATCGTGCTCGGCCATTCCGGGACATTCAGGAAGCCGCTCTCACAACAGGATGGTTGCAAAGGCTCTGTTTTGATGAGAAGTCCATGTGCGATTAATTGTTGGTCAGGGCGTTCTAATTTCCACAAGATTGCTATCTGCCTGGACGTGTTTGTCGATGGTGGCGAAAGATGGCTCTCCTGAAATAGCCGAGGTCGTGGGAGAAACGTGCACCCGTGCGTTTCAGGGCCTTCGTGTCCAACTCACCTCTTGTTGTTTGCTCCAAGGACTTTGTGTACTTCCTTTGTATTTTGGGATTATTCTCGTACCTTTTTTAAGGAGCATCTCTTACTCGGCTCCATGTTGCTGTAGTCCGTCAACTTCATTTCTCACCAAATGGCGATGTTTTGCAGAAATGTTTTTAGTCTGTCTCTCTGTCTCACACGCTTAGCGGTTAGGGTGCCGGCTTGGGATCCTAGGATCCCGGGTTCGAATCCCGGTCGATCGCTGAATTAACGCCAGGGGGGTCGACTCGGCCGGTCATCCTTCCGAGGTCGGCAAATTGAGTACCGGCTCACTGGTAATTCCCTGTGTGGCAAGAGGGCGACTAACAGGGTTGGCGGCAGGAAGGGCATCCGGCCATAAAACGTTGCTTCAAAAAAAGGGGACCGCGGTGCCCGAAAAAGGCCAACCACCGCTCCGCGAGGAAAAATGGCCTCTAAAGGTGTTTTTTTTCCCTTGTTTCTCTGTCTCACAGTGAAACAAAATTGAAAATTATTCTGAACAAGAAGCACGTCTTAAAGTACACAAACAACAGGTACAAATAACTAATGTAACGTGTTAGATAGGGTGATGTAAAAGATGGTGCATCAACGGCGGTAAACCTCAGAATTTTTTTTTCTTCTGAAACTTATAAAATCTTTATTTTATTTCAATTAAATTATATACTTGAACTCTGCACAACACAAAACACCTTTTTGCCACTTTCAAAAAAACCATCCGCTCAGCAGTATTTGGACAAAATATTACGGCATTTTATGTTATCACGACCAATCAAATTTGCTGCTCGCAGACCCCGCCCATATCCATGTTTTCATACTTGCATCATTAATTAACATTTCTCATCCTAAGTTACATGATGTTTGTTGCTGTAATGAATATTATATGTCGAACCTTTATCTTTTGCTGAAATGGAGAGTTCAAAGGTTTGCTGATTTATTATATATTGACATGTATATTCTTAGACGGCAATGGGTAATCGATGCGCGAGCATTCGTTGGTCTTTTCTCGTTTGCCAGAACATTCCGATTCTGTCGGAGTGCTCTGGGTGCGGGATGCTCATTGCTTTGTGCATAAATTAACCCATTTATGGATAAAAGAGAATTCCTGATATTCCAGCTGCGTCCAAAGGAAGTAACACTTCTACACAACAAAAAACAAAAAAAAAACAAAAAACAAACAAACAAACAAACAAACAAACAAACAAAAAAAAACAAAAAAAAAAAAACAAAAAAAAAAAAACACTTACACACAAGTAACACTTCTACACAGATGGAGATTAAATAATAACAAGATAAATCGATCACACACATGAGTAACTTGGTATTTATCTGTTTTTATTTACCTCAATCACCGAAGGTGGATGGATGTTATTTTTTTTCCTCCCGTCTTTGGTTGTGAGCAGGATCTCTCAAAAATGTATGGACGGATTTGGCCGAAATTTGGTGGACAGCTTGGGTGTGTGACGAGGACAAATTGATTCGATTTTCGTGAAGATCCGGAGACGAGAATTTTTAACTATTTATTTTCCAGTGAGTTATAGGGCCAAAACCCATATATTTGGTGTACCGGAAAAGAATGCCGTTTTTTAAGCCACAGCTTAAAAACGACATCACTTTCCTGTATACCTAATATATATATATATATATATATGGACGAGTTATGACGAGGACGAGGTCATATGGACGTCCAGTCATATGGACGAGTCATATGGACGATATATATATATATGGACGAGGACGAGTGGACGAGTTATGACAATTTGGTGGATGTGTCAGGTAAGTTCCCAAAACAAGCCGATTAGATTTTGTTTCTGGTCAGAAGGCCGAAAGGTCTAAATGGGTCGGAGTTGTTCGGGTGTAATTTAAGGACTAAAGGGTCGGAATTGTCTAAGGGGTCTAAACGGTCTTAGAACGTCTAAAAAGGGTCTAAAGGTCAAAGGGGTCCACTGGGTCTTAGGGATTCTGAAAGGTCTTATGGATTATACAGGTTCTTAGGGTTATAAAGGGTCTAACAGGATATAAAGGTGCACAGTGGGGTCAAAAGGGTTTTCAGCATCTTCGGGTGCTAAGGGGTCTTAAGGGTCTAAAGGTTATAGCGGTCTCATGTACAATAATACACCTACTCACTTGCGTTCGGCGTGGACAAACAGACAAACGGACCCAAATGCATTACCCTCTCCTCTGGCCTGGATAATTAATGTGCTGCACCTCACTTTCAGAGTGCCTCCACCAGAGGCTGCTCGAGTAGCGTCGAAGGCAAGGCCTGAATGCTGCTGCGCTAATTGAATGATATTTGTGTCGTGGTGAGTAATGGTCCTGGGTTAAAACAGTACCTGGACAATATTGTATGGAATGCTTCAGGAGCATCATGACCCTAAAATATTGATTTAAAATAAATTATGATTTTGCGTAAGCATGCCTGCTCACCCACACCTACACCACGCCTGCTCACCCACACCTACACCACGCCTGCTCACCCACACCTACACCACGCCTGCTCACCCACACCTACACCACGCCTGCTCACCTACAACTACACCCAAAACAGGATGCCCACTCACCCACCCTTACCCCACACCGCATGCCTGCTCACCCACCCCCACACCATGCCTGCTCACGCACCCCCACACCATGCCTGCTCACCCACACCCACACCACGCCTGCTCACCCACCCCCACACCACGCCTGCTCACCCACACCTACACCACGCCTGCTCACTCACACCTACACCACGCCTGCTCACCTACAACTACACCCAAAACAGGATGCCCACTCACCCACCCTTACCCCACCCTACGCCTGCTCACCCACCCCACCCTACGCCTGCTCACACACACCCACCCCACGCTTGCTCACCCACCTCCTCCACCCTCCCGCACTCCACATCCACCCACGCACTCCTCTCCCCCGCCCCAACCGCACCCCGCATCCACCACCTTTCCCCCACTCCAGCCCACCCACATCCACCACCTCTCGCCCACCCCGTATCCACTTATCCCCTGCCCCACCCCGCATCCACCTATCCCCCGCGCCCCACCCCGCATCCACCTATCCCCCGCCCCACACCCACACCCACATCCTCCTCCTCTCCCCCACCCCACATCCACCTCCTCTCCTCCGCCCCACATCCATCTCCTCTCCCCCACTCCACATCCACCTCCTCTCCCCCACTCCACATCCACCTCCTCTCCCCCACTCCACATCCACCTCCTCTCCCCTGCCCCACCCCACATCCGCCTCCTCTCCCCCGCGCCGCCCCACATCCGCCTCCTCTCCCCTGCCCCACACCACATCCGCCTCCTCTCCCCTGCCCCACCCCACATCCACCTCCTCTCCCCCACCCCACCCCACCCCACATCCACCTCCTCTCCCCCACCCCACCCCACCCCACATCCACCTCCTCTCCCCCACCCCACCCCACCTCACATCCACCTCCTCTCCCCCACCCCACCCCACATCCACCTCCTCTCGCCCACCCCACCCCACATCCACCTCCTCTCCCCCACCCCACCCCACCCCACCCCATCTATTTCACACCCATGGTCCCCGACAGGAAGTAAACATGTCAAGTCCCTCAGACTTTGAACCTTACGCGACACATATTCCGTTGTGTATTTTGTCGGTGGAGACGAATAAAAGGTTAACGTGAACTAAAAGGTTGTGCGGTGCATTACCGTACCGTCCCTGGTAGAAATAAAAATACAAAATAGTGAGGTTAAGCGCGGTGCTACGCGCACTTACTTGTACAACAAGAAGGAAGCGGACAACGCGGTAAGTTTAAGAGTCTTTATTATCAGAGCTCAACTGTAGCACTGGAGCGCTCCGGGCTGCGCGCCCGGTGTATATCCCGCGGCCACGCCTACCCCTCGGGCGTGGCCGCCGCCCACTTGGTGCGTGGAATGATGCTCTCACGCCAGTGAGCTTTTGTGTCCGCCACACGTGCCCCCCCAGAATTCCCGCGCACCTGGAGGGCCAGTTTGCGGGGCAAACGGATGACCCGGCCGAAGCGCCCTCTGGCGACCGGTGGCGTCCGGGGTGCAGGGATGCCAGCTGGGATGCCTCCGGCTGCACCCGGGATGGGTGCAGGACCGGGGGCCGGCGGGCCTGGGCGATGCCGGGGGTCCGCCCGCAGGGGGGCGGCCCCGACGCGGGGGCCGAGCCACCGGCGGTGGGTGGTTCACGTCGAGGTGGGCCGGTTTGAGGCGATCCAGCGAGACGCGGTCGGGAGTACCGCCGATGTCCAAGGTGAAATGTTTCACCCCGGTCTCCAGCACGCGGAAAGGCCCGTCGTACGGGGGCCGCAGTGGTGTCCGGTGGGCGTCGTGCCAGACGAAGACGTACTCTGCGGTGTGAAGCTCCGGGGCGACGTGCGTAGGCGGGCACCCGTGGTGCGCCGTCGGCACCGGGGCGAACCTCCGGGCTGTCTCCTGCAGCGCGGAGCGCTCCTGCGCCGCGGACCATGGTGCCGTGGGGTCGGGGAGGAACTCGCCCGGCACCCGCAGCGGTTGTCCGAAGACCAACTCCGCCGCGGATGCGCGCAGGTCGTCCTTGGGCGCCGTCCGGAGGCCCAGCAGGACCCAGGGGAGGGAGCCTGTCGACCCAGCCGCCGTCGCGGAGGGTGGCCCGGAGCGCGGCCTTCAACGAGCGGTGGAACCGCTCGCACAGACCGTTGGCCTGGGGGTGGTAGGCCGTGATTCGGTGCAGCTGGACCCCGAGCCCCCGCGCGACCGCCCCCCAGAGCTCCGAGGTGAACTGGGGGCCGCGGTCGGACGAGATGTCCGAGGGGGCGCCGAACCGCGCGACCCAGGTGGCGATGAACGCCTGTGCGACGTCCGCCGCCGTCGTCGCCGCCAAAGGCATGGCCTCCGGCCACCGGGTGGTGTGGTCCACCATTGTCAGGACGTGGGTGAAACCCCGTGAGGGGGGCAGAGGTCCCACCAGGTTCAAGTGTACGTGAACGGGGCCAATGGGGCCTGGGTGTGCGGGTGCACCTTCGCGCGCTGGCACGTGAGGCACGTCCTGGTCCAGCCGCGGACGGCCTTCCGGAGGCCATGCCAGACAAACTTGTCGGCGACCAACCTCTGGGAGGCCTTCGTGCCCGGGTGGGACAGGCCGTCGATGGCGTCAAAAACCTGGCGCTGCCAGCCCGCGGGCACGATGGGGCGAGGCCGTCCGAGGGAGACGTCGCACAAGAGGGCCGCGCCGTTGAACGGCACCTCGGTGATGCGGAGGCCCGTGACGGCGGTCCGCAAGGCCTGGACGCCGGGGTCGGCGGCCTGGTCCGCCGTCATCCGGGCATAGTCGATGCCAAGGTGGACTGCGTGGGCGACGGCCCGGGAAAGGCAATCCGCCGCCGGGTTGTCCTTCCCCACGACATGCCGGATGTCCGTTGTCTATTCGGACACGGCCGAGAGGTGACGCTGCTGCCGGGCCGACCACGGCTCGGCGACCCTGCCCATCGCGAAGACCAGTGGCTTGTGGTCGACGAAGGCCGTGAACGCACGGCCCTCGAGCAGATGGCAGAAGTGCCTGACCGCCAGGTGAAGCCCGAGCAACTCGCGGTCGAAGGTACTATAACGGCGTTCGGGCGGGCGAAGCTGCCGGCTGAAGAACGCCAGCGGTTGCCAAGCACCACGCACCCATTGCTCGTGCACCGCGCCCACCGCGTAGTCCGAGGCGTCGGTGGTGAGGGCGATCGGTTCATCGGGCGCCGGGTGCGCGAGCATGGTGGCGTTAGCCAAGGCGAGCTTCGCGCCTGCGAACGCCGCGTCCATCTGCTCGGTCCAGGTAACGTCACCTTTGCCCGGCGTCCCTCGGAGGGCCTCGTGCAAGGGGCGCAGGAGCTGGGCGATGCGGGGCAGGAACCGATGGTAAAAGTTTACCATGCCCAGGAACTCCTGGAGCCCCTTGATCGTGCGGGGGCGCGGAAACCCCTTCACCGCCTCCACCTTGGCCGGTAGGGGGACGGCCCCGTGCCTGGTGACGCGGTGCCCCAAAAGGTCGATGTCGGCAACGCTGAACCGGCACTTGGTGGGGTTCACGATGAGGCCATGCTGGCCCAGACGTTCGAAGAGCGTGCGGAGATGGTGAAGGTGCTCTTCGCGGGACGCGCTGGCGACGAGGATGTCGTCCAGGTAGACGTACACGAAATCCAAGTTGCGCAAGACGCTGTCCATTAGTCGCTGGAACGCCTGAGCCGCATTCTTCAAACCGAAGGGCATCCGAAGAAATTCGAAAAGTCCGAACGGCGTGATGACCGCCGTCTTCGGGATGTCCTCCGGCCTGACGGGGACCTGATGGTAGCCGCGTATGAGGTCCACCTTCGAAAAGAAGGACATGCCCGCCAACCGGGCGGAGAAGTCCTGGATGTGGGGGACGGGGTAGCGGTCGGGAGTGGTGGCGTCGTTGAGGCGCCGGTCGTCCCCGCACGGTCGCCATCCCCCGCCGGGCTTGGGCACGATGTGGAGCGGCGACGCCCAAGCACTCTCGGAGCGCCGCACGATGCCGAGCCGCTCCAGCGTAGCGAACTCCGCTTTAGCTACCGCGAGCTTCGTCGGCTCGAGGCGGCGTGCCCGGGCGTAGACCGGTGGCCCGGCGGTGGGGATGTGGTGTTCCACCCTGTGCTTGACGACCCCCGCCGAGAAGGTGGGCCGCGTAAGGGCCGGGAAGCTGGCGAGGAGGCGGGTGAAGTCGTCCGCTGCCGGAAGCGTACAAACTAACCTCGCCGGGACCGAACCGCTCAGCAAGCCGCTCGGTGAGCCGCTCAGTGAGCCGCTCAACGAGCTGCTCAGCGCGCAAGCAAGCGAGCTGAACGTTTCAGCCTGGACGAGACGTCTGTTCTTCACATCTACCAACAACCCGTGTGCACAGAGGAAGTCCGCACCGAGCAGTGCCACGGGGACACTAGCGGTTACGAACGTCCACGCGAAGCATTGCCTTCCGAACCACAGGGAGAGTCGGCGCTTCCCGAATATGCGTATGGGTGTTCCGTTCGCGGCAAGCAACGCGGGGCCCCGGCCCGCGGTGTGCTTGTCAGACGTAGATGCAGGGATAACGCTCACCTGTGCCCCCGTATCACATAGGAAACGGCGCCCGGTCAAGGTGTCCGTTATAAAAAGAAGGCTGCCGGAATGGCCGACGCTCAGGGCCGCTACCGAGCACCGGCTTTGTAGTTTCCCGACTTGCTGAAGGAGCACGGCGGGCAACAATTCCTCGCCTTGTGGCCAAACCTGACGTGGAAATGGCACCAGGTTTGCGGCGAAGGCGGAGGCCACGGTTTTCGCGGTGGTGGTGGGCGTGGCGTGGCGGCGGCCACGCGGCGTGCATCAGCCTCAGGATGCGCGACGGCCGCGCCAAAACTCGCCTGCGCGTCCAAAGCCGCGAAGAACCTGTCGGCCTCGGCAGCGTGAGCTCTGGGTTCCGTCGTCACAGAACCGGCCAACGCGAGGCGTACTCGTGCCGGCAGCTGGCGTCAAAATAACGCCCGGAAAAGAGCGTTCGGGGTTTCGTCGCCGATCAATGACAGCATATGGTCCATGCGGACCGACGGTCGCGTGTCACCGAGCTCGGGGAGGTCCAGGAGGCGGTGGGCCCGTGCGTCCACCGTGAGGCCGAATGTGGCAAGGAGGAGATGCTTGATCGCCTCGTACCTGCCGTCGGCCGGTGGGTTCCTCAGGACCGACACGACGCGGGCGGCCGTGCCGGGCCCGAGGGAGGTGACCACGTGGCAGTACCTGGTCGCGTCCACCGTGATGCCTCGAAGTCGGAACTGGGCTTCTGCCTGCAGGAACCAGACTTCGGCTTGCGTCTCCCAGAACTCGGGGAGTTTCATTTGGACCGCGTTGGTTGCCATTGCTGTGGCGGGTTCGGGTGGTCAGCGACGGCTGACCAGAACGTCGGAGGGTCACCAATGAAGCGCGGTGCTACGCGCGCTTACTTGTACAACAAGAAGGAAGCGGACAACGCGGTAAGTTTAAGAGTCTTTATTATCAGAGCTCAACTGTAGCACTGGAGCGCTCCGGGCTGCGCGCCCGGTGTATATCCCGCGGCCACGCCTACCCCTCGGGCCCACTTGGTGCGTGGAATGATGCCCTCACGCCAGTGAGCTTTCGTGTCCGCCACAGAGGAATGTTTTTAATTCCCCTTTGTTTTATGTGGCGATGGTTGGTTGGGTTCATTAGATTTTATGGTTGGAAACAAAAGGGAAATTAAAAGTTCTATTTTTACGGCGTCTCGTGTCAAGTTTATCTGGTATCCTATTTATCAAACGCAATTGTGCGATGTCCGTCCTCGTTTTATACCGAAATAACCTCCTTACAATTCCAAAGCAAGGAATCTGAACGTGATGACGTAGGACATGACGTAATGTGAGTTTGACCCAATGAGAGCCGTCCATTCACGTTTGGGGGAAAAAAAATCGCCTCCCCCCTCGCTACCTACCCAACAGGTGGGCATACTTTTAGCCTTTAATGAAGAAGAAGAATGAAAATGTTATCTTCTTCCTCCTCCAGTGCTCCACACCTCACCCAACTGCCGAATGCATCCAAGGAAGGGGTTTTTTGTGTTTTGTGTCTGCCGGCCTTCCCTCCATTTCAGGTTTTTCAGGGTTTTCAGGTTCACCTTTTTGAGCGCAAACACAATGGTGAGAGTTAATTGTGTGGATGGTGTGTAAATTTAAATCGCTTGAAGTCGAAAGCAGATTTCTGTATTGTATAATGAGGAGGTCCAGAAATTCTGGCTCCATTATACCTCGGTCCCATTAAGGGTGAAGACCTTAGCGTAGAAGGTAATCGGGTTCTGTACCTGGAACGTCAAATCCACATGAAGCTTCCAATTCGGATTATTCATCGGTGGATGCATCTGTGTGTCTGTGTGTTTGTCTCTGTCTGTCTGTGAGCATGATATTTCAAAAAGTTATGGACAGATTATGACAAAACTTGGTGATTGAGTTGCTTAGGTGATGAGAACAAGCCGATTAGGTTTTGGTTCAGCTCAGAATCCAGACCCAGCCTATCGGTGGATACAAAACGTGAATTATTCAGCCTGGCGGAGGTGCGCTCTCCACCTGGTGCCCTTCTAGTTGTATGCATCATGATTACATTGTAGTAACTAGCAACGGTACCTGCCCTACGGGCGGAGCTTCAATTGGGAGGCCCAAATGAAAAGGCAAAATATCAGAAATTGAAGGCTTTTTTATTTTAAACGATTCATGTAAACATCCGTTAAATCATATCACACGCAAATCATCAAAATCTAAACAGTATTTGTAGAATTTCAATAAAAGCCACATCTCTGTACATATCGGTAAATATTATTCCATCGTGTTTGGAAAAACTGGAAAATTGGAAATTGGAAATAAATTGGAAAAACAATATAGCCTGTTTTACTCCAGGGGGTTCCAGGATTACCCACCGAAAATTTCGTTGCGATCGTTTCAGCCGTTTTTGTGGTACCTGGGAACGGACAGACAGACAGACAGACATTTGGTGAATTACAGTAAGGCTAGCAACGGTACCCGCCCTCAGGGTGGGGCTTCAATTGGGAGGCCCAAATGAAAAGGCAAAATATCAGAAATTGAAGGCTTTTTTATTTTAAACGATTTATATAAACATCCGTTAAATCATATCACACGCAAATCATCAAAATCTAAACAGTATTTGTAGAATTTCAATAAAAGCCACATCTCTGATGATTCGGGGTTTCGTCATGGGGTTTATGAATTCGGGGTTTATGAATCTGACTGATTCATATCAGTAAATATTATTGCATCGTGTTTGGAAAAACTGGAAAATTGGAAATTGGAAATAAATTGGAAAAACAATATAGCCTATTTTACTCCAGGGGGTTCCAGGATTACCCACCGAAAATTTCGTTGCGATCGTTTCAGCCGTTTTTGTGGTACCTGGGAACGGACGGACAGACAGACGGACAGACGGACAGACATTTGGTGAATTACAGTAAGGCTAGCAACGGTACCCGCCCTCAGGGTGGGGCTTTAATTGGGAGGCCAAAATGAAAAGGCAAAATATCAGAAATTGAAGGCTTTTTTTATATTAAACGATTCATGTAAACATCCATTAAATCATATCACACGCAAATCATCAAAATCTAAACAGTATTTGTAGAATTTCAATAAAAGCCACGTCACTGTTCATATCGGTAAATATTATTCCATTGTGTGGAAAAACTGAAAAATTGGAAATTGGAAAAAAATTGGAAAAACAATACAGCCTGTTTTACTCCAGGGGGGTCCCAGGATTACCCACCCAAAATTTCGTTGCGATCGGTTCAGCCGTTTTTGCGGTACCTGGGAACAGACGGACAGACAGACGTTTGGTGAATTATAGTAAGTTGCTGAAGTTACGACCTGGAGGCCCTGCCCCTTACCCGGCCCTCCCCAACCTCCTCGTTGCAGATGCTATAATTGGCTCTAACCTGGCTGGCAGACAGGTGCTGACCAGTGAGATTTGAGCCACCTGAAGGTTGTCAACGGTGGTCAGAAGCGATGGAAATCCAGTGTGTTGTGCATGTTTTGTGTAAAGGTGCTTTGGGAATTTTGTGCCTTTCATGTAATGCTGCCTTTCTCTTTTTGTGATGTTTCAAAGTGATGTGTACAAGTTAGGAGGAGCTCTGAAGTGGAGATGCGTCCAGGCTGTGTGTATAACCTATCCCCATGATGTTTCCTCATGGACTTTTGTACTTGCTTGTAAGAGCACAAGGAGGGCGGTGGGCACCCATAATGATCGCTGGGAGCAAGAGGAGTCGGTGTGCCTTTTGTCTGCTTATCGATTGCCTTAAAAGCCTCGGATACTGGTCTGTGGAGTGGGACGAAGGAAGGGGGAGGGTTTGTTTGTGAGGGAAGGGGGTCGGAGTTGATGAGTTTGTGTGCTCGGCCTAAAACCCCTTGGGACGTTGAGGGCACTGGACCGAAAATGTGCGACACAAGCCTGGTCGGACATTGCATGAGGTTGATGGGCCGGCGTGCGGGGACGTGGCATGATGTCTTGCTGATCTGGCACGATGTCTTGCTGATCTGGCACGATGTCTTGCTGATCTGGCATGCTCCAGGTTTAAATTTGTACACTGGCTGTGAGAGCGAGGGATAAGGCCGAGCGAGACTTGGCAATGTTGGGATCAGATAAAAGAGATTGACGGGGAGCTCGGGTAGGCAAAACAGGATTACGGATTGAAGTGGTGCAATAGGCAGTCCATTAGGACTCCCTCGGTGGTTGCTTCGGATCAATCGGGACTCGGCTGAAAATTTGCACAGGTAGATTTGGATAACCACTTGCTGCCTGAGCAGTCGCCGCATCATGATCTTGTAGCCGCAGATAATTGTTTGGGATTATCCCATGGAAAAGTGCAATCTTCTCATGTCCTTGTTATTGAGAACATCAAGTCAGCAGTTTTAATTATTTTATGCACCGTGATTCCATTGTAGTAATGGAGAAATAATGTGACTGCGTGTCCCCCTCCAGGCCCTCTTCCACCTCTCCCTTTGCAGGGAGTATAATGGGCCATGAGCTGGCAGATGCCCACCATGGAAGTGGACCTCTGAGATTTGAGCAACTTTTAAGCGTTCGAGGCACCTGCAGGAATACGTGGATCACTTGTCCACGAGCTTTACGCACTGCAAATAAAACAAAATAAACGGAGAAGGCCTAGACAGTAGGTTTAGGACAAAGCGGAACACTGTATGATAGATTTGAACCCGGGGTCATGCTCTTATAAGGGAAGCCATTAGAGGGGAATGGCAAAGGCAATCCAGATTAGATTTTCTGGTACTTTAAACGTTATTAGCTTGACGGCTCTCCTTTGTGACCATGTGATGACCGTGTTGGGGGTTACCTCCCATTGTTCTGTGTCCGAACGTGTGTTTGAATTGGAACAACTGTGAGCATAACGCAGTATCCGTCCATGAACCTTCACGTTAACATTTCCAACCCGCGATTCGACCTTTCCTCGGTGCCCTTGCATGAAGTCCGTTGTGGCGGCTCGGTACCCCGGCTCCTCGTTTTCACAATCCCGGCACCTTTTTTGCAGCACCGTTCGACCTTTGTCATTGCAGTTTCGCATCAACGTGAGAACCAAACAAATAAGAATAACTTTATCTCACCAAAGTATGATTTTTCTTTTCGTCGCCAGCGGAGTTTTGTGATGGAATAATGCTGCCATTTCCATGTTGTTCATCACCATCACCATCACCATCAACATTAATATAATAAACATGCACTCAAAATTTTGTGATTGTGGAGGGATTTTAGGGACTCCTTTGAAACATTACATTGGGGGGGGGGGGGGGGGGGAAGAGGGGCGTTGGATTAAAGTCAAGTATAAGGATAAAGTGCATAAACCTATTACGGTTAAACTTGCAGTACAGTTTAGGTTTTTATTATTTTTTTAAGTGTAATAATTGAAGGCCTTAATCTCAATGCTTTTAGCAGACTGCACATTGCATTTAGACACACATATTGATACTCTCCAAGTAATTACTATAACCAACAAAGCAACCCCAAAATAACATTAGGATGACCTCCAAAGTCTCATCTTTTCATGAAACTGAGCTCAGGATAACGGATCGGCCCCTGCAATGATTGTTTATGAAAATGGTGCCGTTACCTTCTCTGTTGTGCTGTGCACTCGGTGTGCACAGTGGATGGAGTTATAAATGTGATCTCAGGCTTTGTTTATTTTGGTGTTTATTATAAGGCGTGTATATATATATTTCTAAGGTGTGTGTGTGTGTGTGTGTGTGTGTGTGTGTGTGTGTGTGTGTGTGTGTGTGTGTGTGTGTGTGTGTGTGTGTGTGTGTGTGTGTGTGTGTGTGCAAACGCCGCATAATCTGATATATATATATATATATATTGTTACGGACACGACTTAGATGTTATGGTGGGCCGAGCGGAATGGCCGCCGTGTTCGCACAAGTTACCCGATTACACTCGAACGTTGGCCGAATCGCGCTATGCTAAATCAATGAAGGAAAAGGACACAACGGCTGGGTTAAATGACACGACACCAGGGGTACAGTTCTCAAGACCTCCGGAGGAGGATATAATATGGGTTATGCAGAACGTTTAGATTACACGGCACAGAGGTACAGCACAGAAAGATGGGCACTTAGACACGGTCTTATCTTAGCCCCGACAGACCACAGACAAACGGGACAAGACTGACTCACACAGGGATTGATGGCAAGGAAGGGCAGGTAGTCGATGGCTCAAGGTGCACCTTGGCTCAGGGGCAGAATCGACCCGGTCCGGTCCAGAGAGGCGGGAGGTATCTCTCAGCGCTAGGAGGTGGCGTCCTTTCTTCTTCGTAGCTGAGGCGCATCTGACGTCACCTCCGTCTTCCTGCGCATGTCCAGCGGGGAGTGACACGCCCTCGGCTCGTTAGCTCCGCCCCAGATGGAATCGGTCCGCCGCTTCTTATTTGGTGCGGGGGGTTACCGGGCTCCGCCCTTGACGAGGAGCTGACAGTCAGCCCCTGAGTGGTAACCCCGTCGGAGCACATGGTCAATGGCGGCTAACCAAGCCGGAGTGAGGACGCGCACTCCCCGCGCCGCTGTTGTTGTTGTTGGTGTTGTTCTTTCATGAGGAAGAGATGCGGGGAGGTATTGGGAGGTCCTAAACTTACTACTGGTGCCATACAATCACATTCTGGTGCAACGAAGAGTCAGAATTAATGGAAACGAGTCCTTAACTGACATAGACTAAGAATAACTAGCAAGATGTCCTATAGTTGTCTACGTGAGATGCGGTGAACCTGGGTACGACATTTAATGGGGGAAAAAGGGGAAGGTCGGGGCTACAGAGTGTTGTTTACAGACAATGGGACTAGGGAATGGGGGATTGGGGATAGTTGGGGAGTATTGGGGAAATAGGGGAATATTTACAAGCGGATATGGATGGAGGCCAAATCCCATATCCGCAACATTGCACCCTTCTCTACCTCGGGGCGTCCCGACCCGATAAATCTTTACCTACGTTAGTGTGGCACTCAGATGTAGTTCCCTCTACTATTAACTCAACCCTGAGTGCGACAGTTTTACAGATGTTCACAAATGAGTAAATATGTCCCCCTGCGACGTTGCACCCTTCTCCTCACAGAAACACACCCAAAGGATAACCGAATCGCGGAAAGAATCCTCAAACTAAACATACAGCCGGTAGGGAGCATTATTTACACAAGACTACACTGATATTTACACTACGATCCAGGACCTGTTTTTGGAGGAACACATGCAGATGTTATGCATAGAGAGAGCACGCATGCCAGCATCGATACACCAACCCACGAGTGCTCTGTGGCCCTACGGCCTTTAATAATGTGCAGAGCACCCCATCCAAGCACCAAAAGCACCACCCTTATTCATACAGTCAGCACCATCCGGTGCACCAATAAAGTGCTCGACGTCACCGGTGGTGTCGCAGCCGGCCGATGTTCTGCCGCTGGTCTTGCCTTCCTGAAATGCTTGGCCTTCTAGCTTCCTTAGAAAATAAAGAAAGGCGCCAACCGCGTCCATTTCTGTATTGTGGCCGTCAGGGGGCCAACTAAAAGTGGTTCACCTGTATGGCATAGGTGCCATGTTGACCCATAGGTCCATCAACGGGTGGTGCTTGCCCGCAAGAGAACTGCGGTCCATGGTGGGCGGCCACAAACATTGCGGTCCATATGGTGTATCGATCCAGGCAGCAAGCAGCGAAAGTACAGGCCCACAACTGCGGAGCCAGCACCTCTCTCTCTCCTCTCTCTCTGCCCCAAAGCCAGATCCTCGGAGGTGGGAGACAAAAGAAGAAGACAAGTGAGTAAGGTGGTAAGGGCGCAAAAGTGCACGCAATACAAGATGATGCACACTGGGGGCACATGGGAACCAGGTGAGACAGGTACGTTCCTACCGTACGCCCCCCCCCCCACCAGGTAACCTACATTGCCCCTCCCTTACCCCTTACTGTATCCACAAAACACAACACTACCCATAAACCTCTACTTTACAAATCAACAAACGTCCCTACTGTCTTCCCCGTTCCTCCCATAAACCAAATTCGTCTTCTCTCCCTCCTAACCAATCAAATTTGCCATTTCCAACTCCACATCAAAATTTGCCATCACCAATTCATCATCAGTCCCTCCTAGGGAGGGAGAGATGGAATCACCCCAATGTCTCATCCACGTCGTGATGCGTCTCACAAATCCAACAGCAATTCTCATTTCCTGCAACACAGAACAAAGAAACACAGGTGTGGAGTCATCATCATCACCTCAGGTAAGTGGCTGCGTATGGTGCGACAGGTTCATCAATCCTAACTATTTCCTAAATGACTTTAACAACTTTACATTACCCGGGGTCTTTCCCTGCCAATCCATTGGCCAACTTACACTATGGGTTCTAAAAACCAATTCCCATTGACCAAACTGTGGTGCTTCTCAATTTGGGGTCTCACTCCCCCGATTCATCTCCCGGTGCCTCGCACAATTTCTGGGCTGCGACGTGTAGCTCTCCCAGCAGGTCTACCCACCTGCACACCTCCACCACTGCAGTTGCCTCCGAGCTTACCTGCTCCTTACCCTAACCTAACTACCTGGGGAAGGCCCTCTGGCGCTCTCCCCACTCGGTGCCCTCTCTGGCACTGGGCTACCCGGGTCCGTCCTCCGGATCCTCGGGCCCCACTGACACTAACGGCTCCCAGAGCCCACCTGCGGCCTCACCTGGCCGACATCTTCACAGTGGTGGAGTGCCCAACCAACTACACACACTAACAGGCTACACGCCCAGCCATTTCCACAACACTAATGCACCCAGCCACAATACCATTCTGCAACCGCACCACAAATGCCAATATCCAACCACAATTTACCTATACCCTCTACCTAACACTTACACTACCCGCCCCGGGTACTCGTGAAAGGGGTCCACTCTTCCCCCATCCACACCTTCGCACCATGCACACCACTCCGTACCACTTACTCCATGTATTCCACACACCTGTACTTGCACACCTGTGCTCTCACACCTGGTGCCACTTGCACCCTTCTCTCCCCAAGCGCATTCGCGCTGATCCACAACACTCACTACTCATCCACTGCTCTACACACCTGTCCAGTTGCACACCTGTGCAATCACACCTGTTCAATTCTCAACCACACGGCATCATCTCATCTAACTACTCCCCTCTGAAACTCGCGCTTCCCAGTCGTCCCTTTAAACTATTGCGCTCCCTCGTCATTATAATCCACACTAATCTACCTGCGTCCCCACTACAGGTATCAGTCACTAACTAATCTTATCGTCACCTAATGTCATCTTCTAGGGCCCTATCAATATCCTAACCCACCCGGGCTAGTTTTCACTGCCATCAACCCCATAATCTATTGCGCATTTGCCCCACATGGGAAGGGTGGCAGGGATGCCACCCTTACCCGCCGGGCCCATCGCTCACTACCAATTTTGCACATCAAATTTCAACAAATCAAAAATTTGCCAATCACTACTCATCATCTGCCAATCATTACTGCCAATCCTTTGCCAATCATCAAATTTTGTTTTTCTAATTTCGGGGCCAAAACACTATCCTCGTCATTACCGTCTACTTACTAATGCCTCTCGGTGCGCCAATTCCCTTCTAAAGCTCGGCTTCGTACAGCCAAGCCATGAATGCGGGTTGTGTTGTGCCAGCGGCTGGACGCGTCCGGCACTCGTTGCAGGGACGGGGGCTTACCCGGGCCGAGATCCCACGCACCACCCCGGCGTGGAGCCATCCAATGTCCCGATCTCGACCTGCCGGAATGCCTCAACAAAAAGTGGTCGCCATGACGATCCTTCCTATCGGGCTGCCCGCTCCGCCTAGTGGAGCACAGACGCGGCCGTTCAAAGCGAGGCCCAGCGTGGATCGCGCACGGCGGTCCTTTCGAACCTGCCGTGGCTCGGATCCCCGCTGGTTCTCGCGGCACGCGAAGCCCGGCACACACCGAGGGCCCGATTCGGCTAAAAGTCGCTCTAACCTCTAACCCGGTTACCTTCGATGCCTCACCTGCATGCTTACACCCCGCAGCCCGTTCCTTGCTCACACATCCAGCCGTTTCCATGCTCCTCATACCTTTCCTTACACACCTCGGTACACTCATTCCACTCACAGCCTTGGTCACACACCTGACCACCGAACACTTTGGCACACATTCGTCGCTCGCACACCTCACCAACACACCTCTTCGCGCCCCCTCCTCGGCCACCTCCTCTGTGACAATCACAGGTGTGCTCTCACTCGCACACCCAACCACGTGCCTCACTACCAATTCCAGCGTGCATTCCCACTCACGCTCTACCATTCCAGGTGTGCATCCTTCCATTCCACGTGTACATCCTCGCTCACCTGTCACAACCAACTCACGCTCCTTGTCACTCTCACTACTCTCACCTCCATTCTTGACAGCGCACTCACCCTTGCTCTCGACAGCGCACTCTTTCCTCATGCACCCGTCCGTTACACACCTCTCTCGCGCACACTCTTGCGCACACTCTCCCGTCACACCCTCTGTAACACTCACCACAGGCGTGCATTCTTCCTTGCCTTTGACAGCGCACTCTTTCCCCATGCACCTGTCCGTCACACACCTTTCTCGCGCACACTCTCCCGTCACACCCTCTGTAACACTTACCACACCGCGCTTCCATGTGCTCTCTCGCACACGCGCTACGACCGACTCACTCTCGCCAGCACCTTCACTCCTTGGCACGCACTTTTTCCTCACACACCCCAGAGTCGGACTTTCTCGCACACCTCCTTTTTCGCACACCAGACCTGTCGCACACTTCACCAACGGCCTCTCACGAACACCCGGGTCCATCTCGACCCCCAAGCTCATTAAATCACCTGGCGCATCATACGCACGACCATATTGGTCACCACTTACACCGGGTCCTCTTCCTCTTCGCTTCTCCTCCATCACCTGCGAATCCCTCATCCGGTTAATGAGCACATCATCACGATCCAAACACAGACTTTGGACCAATTCTTTTATTTCCTCTTTTATCTCTTTCTTATCCCCTCTCCGTCGCTTCTTAATTTCGCTCACCCCTTCTTCCACTTCTTCTAATTTCTGCTTCACCTCTTTTATTTCCCGGTACGTCTCCTCAAGCTCGTCCTCTAAGGCTACCTTGACCGTTTCCATGTGCGTCCTCACCTGCCGGTCCTTCGTCTCCATTACCTCTGTCACCTCGTCCAACCTCGTTGTCAGTCCCTCACGTACCATCTGACATTCCCTCTTCGTCGCTACCAAGTCATTTTTTTAGGTCATTTTGTGTCGCTTTTAACCCTCCTATTACCGCTGTGTTCTTCTTTACCTGGTCCGTTAGTTCTTTTTGTCCCTCTGTCAGTTGTTCTACTTCCTGCGTCAGGTCCTCTATGCCCCCTTGTAACTTTACAGTCCCCTTTCTCACCTCCTTCTCCATGTGCTCCTTACAGTGCCTCACCTCCTCGCGCACTCCTCCGACCTCCTCACTCACACCTCTTCTGATCTCTTCTCCCATCACTTGCATCTCCTGCCCAGATGCCACCCTCATCTGCTCCATTTCCTCCCTGTGAGCATCCAGTTTAGTTTCTACCCCCATTCTGACCCCCTCTATCTGCTGCCCCATTTGTTTAACTTCCCTTTCCGCTTGGTCCCTCATGTCCCTCAATTTGCCTTCCATACTGTTTTCTAACCCCTTTAACCCATTTTTCACTCCCTCTATCTGATTCTCCTGGGCAGCCATTCTATGTTCCACCCCCATTAACCCATGTTTCACCCCTTCTATCCCATTGTCTAACCCCTCTAATTTCTTGTCTAATCCCTCACCGGTACCCCTCGCTTCGTCCCTCATTACCCCCATTTGGCCTTCCAATCGCTCACCCTGAGCATCCATCCGGTTCCCCATTACCCCCATTTGGTTTCCCATTACCCCCAATTCGTCCCTCATTGCCCCCATACTGTTTTTCATTTCTTCATTATTCTTGTCCATAAGGGCCTTCATTTGCATAAGAAAAAGGTTCAAATCCACCGGTGGCGCTACTACGGTCGCGGGCGCGGTCGCCGTGGCTATGTGCGAGGCGCCATTTTGCGCGCCCGCAACCTCGTGCGCGACCACGCCATTTTGCGACCCTGCTACCCTCACTGCTTCGCTCTCCTCATGTCCCTCAATTTGGTCCTGGATCGACCCTGCCTCACTCTCCTCTACCGGAACCCAGCCGTCTTGGTCTGCCATAGCGCGACTTTCAAAATTCGGGTTTTTTTTTTTTTTTGTAAAACACAATTAAATTTCGCCGTTATAATTTCGAGCGCGTGAAACGCGCTCCGGGACCGATCCCACTCCTGACACCAATTGTTACGGACACGACTTAGATGTTATGGTGGGCCGAGCGGAATGGCCGCCGTGTTCGCACAAGTTACCCGATTACACTCGAACGTTGGCCGAATCGCGCTATGCTAAATCAATGAAGGAAATGGACACAACGGCTGGGTTAAATGACACGACACCAGGGGTACAGTTCTCAAGACCTCCGGAGGAGGATATAATATGGGTTATGCAGAACGTTTAGATTACACGGCACAGAGGTACAGCACAGAAAGATGGGCACTTAGACACGGTCTTATCTTAGTCCCGACAGACCACAGACAAACGGGACAAGACTGACTCACACAGGGATTGATGGCAAGGAAGGGCAGGTAGTCGATGGCTCAAGGTGCACCTTGGCTCAGGGGCAGAATCGACCCGGTCCGGTCCAGAGAGGCGGGAGGTATCTCTCAGCGCTAGGAGGTGGCGTCCTTTCTTCTTCGTAGCTGAGGCGCATCTGACGTCACCTCCGTCTTCCTGCGCATGTCCAGCGGGGAGTGACACGCCCTCGGCTCGTTAGCTCCGCCCCAGATGGAATCGGTCCGCCGCTTCTTATTGGGTGCGGGGGGTTACCGGGCTCCGCCCTTGACGAGGAGCTGACAGTCAGCCCCTGAGTGGTAACCCCGTCGGAGCATATGGTCAATGGCGGCTAACCAAGCCGGAGTGAGGACGCGCACTCCCCGCGCCGCTGTTGTTGTTGTTGGTGTTGTTGTTTCATGAGGAAGAGATGCGGGGAGGTATTGGGAGGTCCTAAACTTACTACTGGTGCCATACAATCACATTCTGGTGCAACGAAGAGTCAGAATTAATGGAAACGAGTCCTTAACTGACATAGACTGAGAATAACTAGCAAGATGTCCTATAGTTGTCTACGTGAGATGCGGTGAACCTGGGTACGACATTTAATGGGGGAAAAAGGGGAAGGTCGGGGCTACAGAGTGTTGTTTACAGACAATGGGACTAGGGAATGGGGGATTGGGGATAGTTGGGGAGTATTGGGGAAATAGGGGAATATTTACAAGCGGATATGGATGGAGGCCAAATCCCATATCCGCAACAATATATATATATATATATATATATATATATTGTTGTGGAAATGAGAATTGTGTTTTTTTATTGTTGTAAATACCTCCAAGTGTAAAAGGTCAAAGGGCGTCCTCCTAGTTGTTTCATATACCACACGTAGCCAATCATATATCCTTCTTTTACAGTTATCTCCTTATTCTATGTAGGTTAAGGCTCTGTTCCCACTAGTTGACATTCTCCATTGCACCAAATGAAATAAGGTAGATCCCCTTTTATTCCCAAAGCCCCATTCCCAAAGCCTCGATTGCCAACTGCATTCGCAGCCATTGCCATGTGCTCCGGCTCGGAGAAGAAAGGCGTGTCTCCACCTCGTCATAGAAAGGAGGAGTGAGTCGGCCCCGCCCAACCAACCCAGCCAAAGGGGTTTGGCTTGAGCGGGCGGAGAAAGAACGATCGGGGAGGTTCAAAAAGGTTAGAGGGAGGGGCATATATAACCCGCACCACGAGGCCCCCACCTAAGACGACCTGAAATGAGTCGAGACGAGCTTCAGAGAGAGACGGGAGACGCGTAAGAGAGGAGCCCTGAGAGCAAGCATTGAGAGAGAGTCCTGAGAGCAAGCATTGAGAGAGAGTCCTGAGAGCAAGTAAGAGCAGTACCACGCAGCTTTGACTCCACCAGGCAGCGTTGGCTCCACCAGGCAGCTCCAGATTGCGGTGGCATTGGTGGCCGTCGAGGTCCAGCCCGACGTCCCGTGCGGGGTCAAGCTCCAGCCAGCTCCGTGCCTTCCTCTCCCTCCAGCCATACACCACCTGCCGTTACTGTCATCATCCCCCGTGTAAGTGTGCTTGTAGTCTGTCTTTGTCTTGTCCTGGGGTATTAATTAAGACTGTAGGTAAGCTAGCGTTGCACTGTGTCTCCTTGATTCCTTCTGTCTTTATTTTATTATCTTTCCTTCTTCCTTGGTTATTTTGGTCCTGTAAATAATAGTAATAAATATAGTAGCATTTTCCAACCCTTTTGCCTTCGTCTTCCTCTTCTTCACATCCTTGTCGTTTTGGTGATTTCCCAATTGAATACCGGTGGCACGATTTGGCCAACGTTTAAGGAATCGGGTCTAGTCTTGGTAAACGGCTCACGCCGCAGTTCGCTTCGCTCGGCGCAACATCCATTACGCTGCGGCCGTGAGCGGGGGGTGTTCCTTCGCGTACCGGGAAGCGCTGGTATTTAGGTCATAGGACTTGTGGGCCTAAAACCCTACCCAGCGCCGACCGGGCGTGGCGTCATACCCCCGGGACCACGTCGGTCAGTAACAGACGAGGGGCTTAATCCCCCCTCGATAACGGGAACCGAGGCCGACGTCGGGTTCCGTAACAATATATATATATATATATATATATATATATATATATATATATATATATATATATATATATATATATATTGTTACGGATCCGCCGCCGGCCTTCTCCCCTTACCAAGGGGGGATTAGTCCCCTTGTCTTTGACTGGCCTGGTGGGACCAGGGACCTATGACGTCCCTCCGGACAGCGCGAAATAGGGTATTAGGACCAAATTCGCTATTACCTAAGTACTCGCGCTGCCCTGGAAGCGAGGAAATAAGCCCCGCACGAACCACGTGTGTTGAGATGCCGAGCGGTGCGTACACCCGATCCGTGCCGTTTAGATGGTGAACCCGGTTCCAGCGGTCTTATTCGTGCCACGCTTAGTCAATGGCAAAATCACAAAGGCGATCGAATTGGAGAAAGGAAGAACAAGATTTATTTACACTATACAATGGTTCAAGAGCAGTATTCAGGATTGCAAAGCAGATAGCGAAAGAGAGGTTTGATGTGATGGGGGTGAGTTGCTTGAAGGATGAAGTGGGACAAATCGTTGTGGACCCAGATGGAATTAAAGGAAGATGGAAGAGACATATGGAAATACTGTTGAATGCAGAGAATGAATGGGATGGCAACATAGAGAGTAACCCAGTTTTAGGACCGGCAGAGAAGATAACCGAGAAGGAAGTTGAGGAAGCGATAAAAGCAATGAAGAGTAGAAAAGCAGGAGGGCCGACGGGAGTTGTGGGAGATATGTTGAAGGCAGCGGAAATTGGGGTGTGAAGAGAATGACAGAGATCTGTAATCTGGTGGTGAAAGAAGGCCGCATTCCAGTGGATTGGGAACTGAGTACCCTCGTCCCTCTATACAAGGGGAAAGGTGACCCTCTGGACTGTGGCTCGTATCGAGGGATAAAGTTATTGGAGCATGAAATGAAGGTATTGGAAAGGGTGTTTGGAGAGGAGGATAAGGAAGAACGTGAAGATTGACGAAATGCAGTTTGGATTTATGCCAGGAAGAGGAATGACAGGCGCGCTCTTTATTGTGAGGCAGTTGCAGGCGAAGTATATGGAGAAGAGGAAGAAGTTGTTTCTTGGGTTTGTTGATCTGGAGAAAGCATTCGATAGGGTTCCACGTGCAGTATTGCAAAGGTGCTGTCTTTCCCTCGTGGTCCCTGTGTGCTGTCTTTCCCTCGTGGTCCCCGTGTGCTGTCTTTCCCTCGTGGTCCCCCTGTACTGTCTTTCCCTCGCGGTCCCCCTGTGCTGTCTTTCCCTCGTGGTCCCCCTGTACTGTCTTTCCCTCGCGGTCCCCCTGTACTGTCTTTCCCTCGTGGTCCCCCTGTACTGTCTTTCCCTCGTGGTCCCCCTGTACTGTCTTTCCCTCGCGGTCCCCCTGTGCTGTCTTTCCCTCGTGGTCCCCCTGTACTGTCTTTCCCTCGTGGTCCCCCTGTGCTGTCTTTCCCTCGTGGTCCCCCTGTGCTGTCTTTCCCTCGTGGTCCCCGTGTGCTGTCTTTCCCTCGCGGTCCCCCTGTACTGTCTTTCCCTCGCGGTCCCCCTGTACTGTCTTTCCCTCGCGGTCCCCCTGTACTGTCTTTCCCTCGCGGTCCCCCTGTACTGTCTTTCCCTCGCGGTCCCCCTGTACTGTCTTTCCCTCGCGGTCCCCCTGTACTGTCTTTCCCTCGTGGTCCCCCTGTACTGTCTTTCCCTCGTGGTCCCCCTGTACTGTCTTTCCCTCGCGGTCCCCCTGTGCTGTCTTTCCCTCGTGGTCCCCCTGTACTGTCTTTCCCTCGTGGTCCCCCTGTGCTGTCTTTCCCTCGTGGTCCCCCTGTGCTGTCTTTCCCTCGTGGTCCCCCTGTGCTGTTTTTCCCTCGTGGTCCCCCTGTGCTGTCTTTCCGTCGTGGTCCCCCTGTGCTGTCTTTCCCTCGTGGTCCCCCTGTGCTGTCTTTCCCTCGTGGTCCCCCTGTGCTGTCTTTCCCTCGTGGTCCCCCTGTGCTGTCTTTCCCTCGTGGTCCCCCTGTGCTGTCTTTCCCTCGTGGTCCCCCTGTGCTGTCTTTCCCTCGCGGTTGTCAGCTCTTTCACGAGCCTCGATTCAGTATATACAAAAAAAACCAAAGTAGTGACATGGGCATTGAGGAAGTTAGGAGTGGAGGAATGGTTGATCAGAGCAGTGATGGCAATGTACAAAAGAGTGCGCACAGCTGTAAGGACGAAGGACGGGAACAGTGGTGAGTTTGAGGTGAAGGTGGGAGTGCATCAGGGGTCTGTACTAAGTCCACTACTATTTGTAGCTGTGATGGAGGTGCTGGCTCAGAACGTAAAGGAGGGTTTACCGTGGGAGTTGTTGTATGCAGATGATCTGGTGTTGATTGCAGAAAGTATGGATGGACTGAAGGAGAAGATGAACAAGTGGAAGGAATGTATGGAGACAAAAGGTCTGAAAGTGAATATCGGAAAAACGAAGGTGATGGCAAGTGGTAAAGCATGTGGTGAGGTGGAAAAAAACTGGGAAGTGGCCATGTGCTGTGTGCAGGAAGGGTGTCGGAGTGAATCCCATTCAATGTACAATGTGCGCTGAGTGGGTTCATCAAAAATGTAGTGGTTTGAGAGGGTCATTAACCAGTGTGGCAGCTACATTCAAGTGTAAGGTGTGCACAGAGGGAGCTGCAGATGGAGGAAATGTTGAGTTGGATCTTGGAGATGGCGTGAAGCTGGAAGGTGTGAAAACATTTTGTTACCTTAGAGACATGCTGAATGGAGAAGGTGGATCAGACTCGGCAACAGTTGCTCGAGTGAGATGTGCATGGAAGAAGTTTCGGGAACTGAGTGGCGTGCTGACGAGGAGGAGGGGAGTGTCATTGAAGCTGAAGGGAAAGGTGTATGCTGCATGTGTGAGAAGTGTTATGATTTATGGGAGTGAGACATGGGTAATGAACGTAGAGCAGCAACGAAGGCTGGAAAGGGTGGAAACACGAATGGTTCGGTGGATGTGTGGAGTATCGTTGAGAGAGAGGAAGACAAATGATGAATTGCAAAAGATGATGTGAATAGAACCTGTGATGGATGCTGTGAAGAGAAACAGGTTGAGATGGTTTGGTCATGTGTTGAGGAAGGATGAAAGTGACTGGTTGAAAAGAGTGATGGAAATGAATGTAGAAGGAAGTAGAGGACGGGGAAGAACGAGAAAGACTTGGCTAAAGATGGTCAAAGAAGAAATGCGGGCAAGGGGGTTAACAAGGGGAGATGCAGAAAATAGGGCAAAATGGAGAACATTGTCATGGGGACCGCAAGGCTAACCCCTGCTCTTACAGGGAAAATGGCCTTAAAATGCCTGTTGTTGTTGTTGTTGTTGTTGTTGTATACAATGGTTCAAGAAAAAGGGGACACAGTGCAGCCTTATACAGTCTTACTTACTACCCAGGACAAACGGGCCCGTCTCACACACACAAACTCACACGGGGCTTGCCGATGAGCAGGTTGATGTTCACCGCGTCCAGGGATGGCTCCCATGCAGCTCCCTCCGGTCTCCGGCTCGTCCCGTGCCGATGGAAGGAGGAGAAGGCAGGAGCTCTCCGCGTGTCGTCTTGTATGGAGCGAGTAATCACGGGGCGGACCGTAGGGGGTGGGCTCTGGTGCGGCTGGCGGTTAATCACTCGCAGGTTTATCCGCGTCTACTCGCGTGGCTGAGGTAAGCGCTATTCGCCACCGGCGCGTCTGGCTGCAGTCGTGTACTGTACCGCCAACGCCTCTTCTTCTTCCCCTCTGGCGTGTACATGATATGGCGCGTTACAGTTCAAAGCCTCAAAGCGCCATCGCCACAAAGTTCTCTCTCCCATGTCCTTCTCCCTCAAAGTCCTGCTTGTAAGTCCTGCTCGTAAATTCTCCTGCCGACAAGTCCTCTGGTAGCAAGTCCTTTCGAGGGCTTTGTGCAGCGACTTGTATTGGCACGCCCCGCGAACCTTCCCGAACTCACCAGACGCGCCTCTCCACGCCCTCTCACGCCATGCCGCTAGAGCCCTGATTGGCTGATGGCTCTTACCGTCATCGCCTCTGACGCTCGACCTCGACTCCGCCCCCAACCTCAACACCGGCCCCACCCTTTTTAGGCCTACCTCGTCTTACTCGACTGGTGGGCAGCCAATGCTGAACAAACTGGGTCGAGCAGCCAATGCTTAACAAACTGAGCGGGCAGCCAAATGGGGCGCGGGATAGATTCCGCCCATCGAGGTGGAATTGGAGGGTGGACGCAAAATGAACGGGACCTAATCTCATGTCTTTACACAACGCAGATATTAATAGGGGAAATGGCCTATACTTACACATACTATAATAATAATCATAATAATTCATTTATTTTGTATAGCGCTTTTCCAGAAGCCCAAAGGCGCTTTGACAGAGTGGAAAACATAATGCATAACAATACATGAAAACAACAATTGCAAAAAGACAAGAATCAATAGGGAAATATTTAAAGCAAAAGGAGGGAGAAGGAGAAGAGATAGTCAGGGGTTAAATGCTGTGGGTTGAATGTTGAATGCAGTGTTGAACAGGTGGGTCTTTAGTGATGTTTTGAATGTGGTGAGTGAGGAGGAG
>NC_136271.1:13749260-13831760 GCF_964187855.1 Myxine glutinosa
AGAAGAGTGGGGGAGGGGAGGGGGAAAAGGGAGGGGAAGGGGAGAGGGGGAGGGGGAAAAGGGAGGGGGAAAATGGAGGGGAGGGGGGAGGGTTAGGGTGGAGGGGGAAGGGAAGGGGGGACGGAGGGGGGAGGGGGAAGGGGGAGGGAAGGGGATGGCCAGTCAACAATGACGTTGCAGTTCTCATGGTCGGAGAGCAGCACAACAATCGGACATAGTCCTGCATATTCGCAACAGCACGAAGCGGATTTTGGAGACTCACCGATCCTGTGACGTCCTCCAGTACCGGCGTTGCCGGGCGGGGGAAGGGAGACCCGTACATTCCCAACCCGTACATTCGCCCTCTCGACTCAAGCTCACTCGGACAAAAGCCTCGCACAAATTACACCGTGAAGGCCCAATGGTCACTCGGACAAAAGCCTCGCACAAATTGCACCGTGAAGGCCCAATGGTCATGTCTATGCCACAAATCACGGGCGCACTGAATTGAAAATATATAGAACGCTCATACTCCGTGAAAAGTGAAGCTGCCGTGTCGCCATCTTGGTCAGCACGACTGGACCAACTCGCTTCGCGGATCTCGTTTTGTGCGGCAAGAAACTGCTCCAATCGGTTACGGAAGGGTTGTGGAAAGACGTTTCACAGCTGTTTCAAAGACATTTAATTCATATCGCACAAAATCGATACAAAACACGATCGCATAAAAGGTGAAGTGACGGGATGGAACATCACATGATCGCTCTGAGCGAATCAGTCTGGCGGCGGGAATGGAACATCACGTGATCGCTCTGAGCGAATCAGTGAGCTGCTCTGGAACCGGCTGAGATTAGCGGGTACTTCGCTGAAATGCGCTGAGGTAAATATGAATAAAAAATATGGATCGTCAAATATTTTGAGTTCGGCCATGTTCGTCCCACGCTCAATGGCCATGTCTATGTCAAATATCAAGCACGTAAGCCTCTCCGTTTAGGAGTCTATCGGTAACATTACACACACACACACAAACTGTGGTATTATATATATAGATATTATTAGTATTAACGCAATTATTAATATTACGAAAACAATACTACTGTATTAAGACACCTGGGCTAATTTGTCTGAAGCGGCCTGAAGGTGAGGCATGAAGCCTAAGCCCTATATGTACTGTGTCGTTGGAAGATCCGTAACATCTATGCTTTTGATATTTGATGGTCATTTTAACAATCTGTTTGTTTGTGCTTCACACTGAATGAAAACGTAAAGGTAGAGCATGGCGATTGTGATGTATGACAGGTTCGACAATATGTTCGGCCTGAACGACATTGGAATCAAAATGCCGGAGTGTGGAGTCATCTGTTGTACTCCGTAATGACATCAGACGTAATGACATCAGACGTAATGGCATCACCCTGTCATGTGACCAGATCCTCAGCCTTGATTGGTATATGTTTGATGGGACATACATGCATACATACATACATACATACATACATACGGAAGGACAAACTGTTCTAGACTGCTTTGCGCTTTGGGCTACGCTGTAAAAAAAATTTAAATATTTGCACTTTCCGAACAGTGCAATAGCATGATGACGACGATGACGACGACGACGACGACGATGACGATGATGATGATGATGATTTTTTATTTATTTTGTTGTGCACCGATTAAAAGAACCGCCATGCTGACAGACGTTGTCAAATTTCCCAGTGACGCTCAAGGCTAAGCTGCTGTGCAGCTGGAAGACAACCCAGAGGTGCATCACACTGTTTGTGTTTTTATTATTTTCATCACATTCTCTTCAGTGTTTGCACATGATGCTGTTTTGTGCACGCAAAGCCATTGCAATCTTTGCCTTTGATGTAGTATGTTATTGCCGATGGAGACTGTGTAAAGGCAGATAAAAGGACTCTGCACTCTCCGTGGCTTTTTCCTCCACACATTTGCTCCATGTTCCTTCCAATGTGCCTTGGAAAAGTGTGCTTTTGTTCACCTAGCTAATGCGATCTCAACATCAAAGGCGACGCGCTGAGGTTTTGCCCGATCTCGCCATTTTCGGTGCGCAATTGGGATGCAATCCTGAGTTTCTTGCATCCAGAGAAATGGGAAAAAGCGCACAAACCATCGACATTTTGCCATTACGCTGTACTTGAGAAATTCTCACTGCCATTCGCCGCCGTACTTTATGCACCGAGTCAGGCTTCGATTCATGACCCTTCTTCATAATCGCCACCACTTTCCACAGATACAAATCGAACCTTGGCTTCCATTAGACGCTCCAGGTGCTCGTGGCACGAACCGTATACTCTGCCTGCTTCCAGCAAATACGATGCGTTGAACCCCAAGATTTGAGGCTTTCCTGTTTGTAATTTCTGTGGGGTGAGATGTAAGTGCCGTGTGCAGTTTGCATGGGTAACGTTCGCTATATGGAGATTGTCGGAACGGCACAACGTCTGAGGCACCCCACAGGTTGTGCATCGATTAATGGTTTTCTAAAGCTACTAACACCATGTAGGGAGGAACTAATATCTGAATTGCTCGTTTATGATGGACTACATGCTTGAGAATTATTACTCCCGCCAGGGAGTAATGCGTTCGCTCGTTTTCACCCCTCAGCCCAATGGGCTAAGGGGTATTGTCACGGGAGGCGTCCGGGCGTCCGTCAACTTTTGGTTTCCGTCAATTTCGAGCAGAACGGCTTGTCCGATTAAATCGATGTTTGCAGTGTGTGTTGGGGTTGAGGAGAGGAAGGCGCCTGTCGAAAATGGGCGCGCTGCGATTTTCAATATGGCCGCCACGGCAGCCATCTTGAAATTGGTTTCCGTCAATTTCGAGCAAAACGGCTTGTCCGATTAAATCCATTTTTGCAGTGTGTTTTGGGGTTGAGCAGAGGAAGGTACATGGGCGAGCTGCGATTTTCAATATGGCCGCCACGGCAGCCATCTTGAAATTGGCTTCTGTCAATTTCAAGCAGAACGGCTTGTGCGGATTAAATCCGTTTTTGCAGTGTGTGTTGGGGTCGAGTAGAGGAAGGTCCCTTTCGAAAATGGGCGCGCTGCGATTTTCAATATGGCCGCCACGGCAGCCATCTTGAAATTGGTTTCCATCAATTTCGAGCAGAACGACTTGTCCGATTGAATCCATTTTTGCAGTGTGTGCTGGGGTTGAGTAGAAGAAGGTTCATGGGCGCGAAATGGGTTAATGGGTTAATGGGCGAAAATTTCATTACTTTCAGTTCCTACTCGGTATACAACTTCGCTTCAAATAACAAATTATCATCAATGCTTCCTTTCACCATGCATGGGCTGCGGGGTTACGCCCGCTTTGCGGTGCTATTTATTTAACCTTTCGACGAATGATATATTTTTTAGGCCGTGCCTCGCACTCCCGACCCTGTTTCCGCTTCACACGTAGTGTGTGCTGACGTAATGGTGGATATTTACCACTTGTCTCTATGGTGTCTCTACTAACACCTTGGAAAAGTTAATTCAGAGCCCCGAGGACAGGGACATCGGGAGATAACACCTTGGAAAAGTTAACTCGCAACATGGGATGGTTGCGAGTCGATTTCTATGCCTCCACCGACGAAGTCCCCAGAGGTATTATGTCTTCCGTCTGTCTGTCCGTCCATCCGTCCATTATAGGTTTTCGTTACTGTGATATATTGAGAACAGCTGAAGGGATCTAAGTCAAACCTGTTGCACGTATATACACCAAGGTAAAGATGAACGAATTAGATTTTTGGGTCACGAGGTCAAAGGTCAGATGTCATGTGAGGTAAAAAGAAAATCCTTTTACTGCGATACCTTGTGAACCAGTGATCGGATTTTGACCAATGTTGGTACAAGTATGTGTTATGATGCAAAGATGAACTGATTTGACTTTGGGGTCAAAGGTTAGATGTCATCAGGTAAAAAAAATGTGATTCCTTTAGAACAGCTGAAGGAATTGCTACAAGTATGGATAATGGTGTAAACATGAACTGAGATTTTGAGGTCAAGAGGTCAAAGGTCATGTTAAGTCAAAATTATTTCGTTACCGCGATAACTTAAGAACGGCTGAAGGGATCTGAGTCAAACTTGTTACAAGTAAGTACAACGCCGAAGGAAAGTCAGCACCCCCTTTCAAAAATTTCACCTTTTGTTGCCTGAGAGCCTGGAATTAAATTGTATTAAATCAGACTTTTTCCACCTTTATTTACGCATCGTAACCCACAACTTCCAAGTGAAAACAAATTCTACAAATTTCAGAAAATCATTTAAAAATACAAAGTCATGCCACAGATTTTCGATCGGATTTATGTCGGGGCTCTGAATGGACCAATCAAGGACATTGATCTTTTTGTTCTTTTGTCACTCAGTGCAGCTTTTGCTGTGTGCTCTGGGTCATTGCCTCAGTCCCTGGTAATGAAAAACATCCCCATAACATGATGCTTCCACCACAGTTCTTCACAGTAGACGTATCGACTGCTATCATCCAAGTATACATTGCCTTCAGAAAGTATTCACACCCCTTGACTTTTCACATTTTGTTGTGTTACAGCCTGAATAAAAAATGAATTGAAATTGAGATTTTTTTTTTTTGTTACTGATGTACATATAATAACCCATAATGTGAATATAGAATATCTTTTTTTTTTAGAAATTATTACAAAACAATTAAAAATGAAAAGATGAAAAGTCAAGTCAAGTATTCAACCCCTTTGTTATGACACTCCAAATTGAGCTGAGGTGCATTACATTTCCTTTGATCATCCTTTAGATGTCTCTACAACATGATTGGAATCCACCTGTTGCCAATTCAATTGAATGGACATGATTTAGAAAGAAACACACCTTTCTATAAAAGGTTTCACAGTTAACAGTGCATGTCAGAGCAGAAACTCCACCATGAAGTCTAAGGAACTGTCCGAGTGTCCGTGCAACTCAGATATCATTGTGAGGAAGCATAAATCTGTGGAAGGGTATAAACCAATTTCTATAGTGTTGAAAGTTAGTTCCCAAGAGCGCAGTGAGCTCCACATTAGGAAACAGAAAGAATATGGAGCTACCCAGACTCTTCCTAGAGGTGGCTGTCTGACCAAACTGAGCAACCAGGCAAGAAGGACCTTCGTCGAGGTTTGTTTGTTTTTATTTGTTTTTTTTTGATTCAAGATCGAGGCTCGTTTAAGAGCTAGCACATCAAACACATATTAGCACATAAAACACAAAAAAACATAAACGGACATGTAAAACATTAAGGGGAGGAGGAGACAAGATGGGGAGAGAGAGAGAAGCACACACGCATAACACGAGAGGACAGGGACATCGGGAGATCTGTTTGAAGGGAGAGGGCTGGGGGGAGGGGGGATGGAAGGGGTACATTGTACAAAACAAATATGGGGGAGGATAAGAGATAGTGGTGAACAGCTGTTTTAAAGACCTGGAGGGAGGAGTGGTATTGAAGAGATTGAGGGAGTTTGTTCCAGAGGCGGGAAAAAAGAAGAATGAAAGAGTGAAGGTGAGCAGAGAGTCTCGATTTTGGTAGTTTCACCAGAAGAGGGTTGCTGGCAGTTCTTGTGCGTCCTGCAGGAATATTTCGGGGACACAGCACAGACAGAGCTGGGGGAGCTAGGCCAGAGAGGAGTCGGCAGAAGACAGAAAGACCACCAACCTGCCTGCGGTGAGCAAAGTTTGCTTCATCGCGGGAGATTCCAATGATTCTGAAAGCTTTAGTTTCAACAGTGTGAAGCCAAGCTAGGTGTGAGACAGGAGCACCAGCCCAGAGGGGAGAGCAGTTTTCCCTTGAGCTGCGGATGAAAGCCTTGCATGTGGTGAGGAGCTCAGGTGTGCCAAGGAAGGACTTCGCACGATGGAGGATGCCCAGTCGGCGACTGGCTTTGGAGGCCAGCTTGGAAATGTGGTTTTCCCAGGATAGATCATGGCTGATAGTGAGACCCAAAAGCTTGAGTGACAGAACTTCTTGGAGAGGATTGTTGAGAAAGTAGATGGGAGGGTTTTCCAGACGGTCTTTTCGGAGAAACGTAGTGAGAGTGTGAGATTTGTCACGATTGAAAGACATGTTCCACTTGTTTGCCCAGTCTGTGATTTTGACCAGGTTTGCAGAGAGTGAGGAGGCTGCAGACTGCCGATCTGAGGGATGAGGAATGGAGCGACAGAGAGTGGAGTCATCAGTAAAGAGATGGAGAGGATTTTCCAGAGAGTCGGAAATATCATTGATGAATCCCGAAAAAAGCACAGGGCCCAGAACACTGCCTTGAGGAACTCCAGCCTGAACAGGAAGGGGAGATGAGAGAAATCCATTCAGGGCCAAACGTTGACTGTGGCCGGAAAGGAAGTCCGTTAGCCATGCGTGGATATTTCCATGGATACCATAGGATCAGAGTTTGGTGAGCAGAGCTGGGTGCCAGACCGTATCGAAGGCATGAGATATGTCAAGGGAGACAGCTCTGATTTCCTCTTTGGCGGTGAGGGCCTCCATCCATTGTTGAGACAGCAGAAGCAGCATGTCCAGAGTAGAGTGACCTGGTCTGAATCCAAATTGATAATCCGAGATCAAGCCATTGGAGAAGATGAAGGATTTAATATCAGAAGCGATGATGGATTCCATGACCTTGCTGATGATTGGGAGCAGGCGGATTTGTCTGTGGTTGCAAGGATCTGTTTTTGCACCTTTTTATGTAAAGCGTTGATGTTGGCTGATCTTCTACGAAGTATCTTTTCAGGGGGCTGAGTACTTGTGTAAATTAGATATTTCTGCATTTCATTTTCAATAAACGTGTGTGTGTGCGTGCGTGCGTGCGTGCGCGTGCGTGCGTGCGTGTGTGTGTGTGTCACCTCCACTGCGCCAACCTTGCATCTTGATCTTTTCGGAAGAAATTATAAATTGTATGGGCTAATTTCTCGCACGGGTTGCCTTTGAAATCTGCCATTTTGGTGGTTAGTGTAACTTGCATTGTCATCGTACTCTTGCACTATGTTTACCAGCATTTGCGAACTGTTGGCATGACTTGCATATGCAGACGCGGCATCAACATTTCCCCCAATGTGTTTAGTCGATATTGTTTGTATCCATGTTGGTGTGTTTAAATGTTGCAGCGTTTATATTTTATCAAGCATTCTTATTTAAACCAATCTTTTGTCGCATTAAAAAAAAAACCTTTAAGGATGCCTGCCCTTTGAGCATTGTTAAGAGTTGAACAGATGGCTGTCAGTGTTATGACAGGTGTGGCAGAGATATTGAATTATGTTGTCACTTCCGTCAGAGTGTTTTGCTCTGGCCCAATGATTAAGTGTTATGTTGACAAAACTGTGTTTTTCCTTCCCCGCCACCCACACAGTCGCTGCTGTAATTGTTAGCTTGCAGTGCGGCAGCCTCGCCGATGCAGTGTTGAAGAAGGGAGGGTGGGACCAGGCACGTTATGTATAAATCGTTGGGGTTATTGATTTAACAAGTGGGTGGAAAGGAAAAGAAAAAAACAATAATTTTGCTCACGCTTGTGGAAGAACTACCCTCCTCCTCCTCCTCCTTTCCTTTTGTTGTTTGTTTTCTACTCGACCGGCCTTCGCCTTGTCTCGGCATGACGGAGCCACAAAAGAGGAGTCATGGTACCGAAGCACAAGGCTGTGTTTAACCCTCGCCCGCAGCCACCGCTAATCCTGAGCGGGCATCACCAATCACAAGAAAAGCTCCGGGTGCGCCGTGACCCGGACTTGGGACGGCAGCTCCCAGCTGTCCCCTTGAGTGGCTGCGGCGTCGGGATTTAATAGCGGCAATTATTGCCATCTTCACTGGCTAATAACACGTTTGGTGCGCTGTACCAGTAATTAGCACTCAACATGCGTGGGTGCGCAAACCACCAGCCGGACGCTAATCGCTGCACATGCGTGCACGTCCTGGATTTGAGCACAAAATAGTTCAAACTGATGGAGAACATGGCCTGTGGATGGCCACGTTTTTATGGCAATCTACGCTTTTTGCCAAGCGCTATATGCTTCGACGGCACCTGTTACTCGCACTTGCTGGTGCTTGATATGACGCATTTAGAAATGTTATCAATTTCCATAATATACAGTGCAGTATTTATAATTGATGTAATATCGCAAGTAAAAAAGATCTGCGCTTTATATATTTTATCTGAAATCTAGAAAAGTGCCAATGCTACATCTTTGGTAAAAGATGGTCTTGGACAAAATAAGTGCGCCCTTTTATACTCCATGTTGGACTCTGATCCTACACTCTGTGATGAACGTACTGATCCTACACTCTGTGATGGATGTCCCAATCCACAGTATTAATGAGGTTGTAATCTTGGGTTGTGTGCGAATACAACACAAGTACCTGATCTGAACATCATTGCTAAAAAGTTTTAGGTACCAAGCACCGTATGTGATACATAGTGTTTGATGTGCATCTTGTATAGGGAATAATATTTTGAGGGAAGAGAAGAGAATATAAGGAAGAAGAGGGTCGGGTTTGGTGGATGGGGGAAGTGAAAGGTGGTGACGCATTGTTTAAAGATAAAGGACCAAAGGTGGATTTACAAAGCATGTGGGTTTAGTGAAATGCTCCAACATTGTGTATTTAATACCTAAACGGCTCTAAATGTGCTGCAAGCAATGGAAGCTGAACACGATGCAAATGGAATCGCTTTTCGTAATCAAAACTGCATGTCACATGGGTACAGTTGTGATGTTTGGGGGTGATGGGGGATTTTTAAAGCTCGTACGGTTTTATCGTGTGTGTATGTTTGTGGAACAGAACAAGGTAATTGGGAATTTAAGAGTAAATAAATCATAAAACAACATGAAAAACCATGTCCAGCAATCTCATAACGTGACCCGACATAGCGGCGACGTTGTAGTTTTTTATTTCCCCTTTTCCAGCAGTCATTTGCCATTTTGATGTTACAAGTGCTGCATATTGGAGTATAACGAGTGTGCATTTTTAAACTTCTCGTGTTGGAGTGTCGGGTCTCATACGTCCCATTGACGACACGGATCGTGTCCATCATCCACCCACTGTGCCATTAGTTAACTAGGTTTGGTTACGATCATATTATGTTCTATGTTCTATGTTCAAATTTCCATATTACTATATTGCTTAAGAAAAGCATTCTATCCATCCTAGTTTTCATCATTTATCCCCCAAATGTGGACAATTCGTGACATTCCTTTAAAACCCATGATACGTTTACATTGAAGATGCTGGGCAGTGTGACGTCATCACATGTAGGGCATCAGATTTTTGCTCACCTAATGTGGTCAATGAAGAAGAATCTGCATATGCATAAGACAAGAAGTTTGTCTCTCAGATAAATCTTTCAAATCTTTTCTATATATAACAAGTTTTCTATTCTCTTAGTCTCTCTGGGGCTACACTGTGATACATGTGATACTGTGATACTGAAATGATACTGAAATACTGAAATCGTAATACTTGATATGTAGATTCAGCTGTGATACTGAAATCGTAATACTTGATATGTAGATCTGAGAAATGGTGTGGATGTTTACAGAAAGATAGACAATCGATGTACCAGTGTACTACAACATAGCCAAAGATAGACAGTGTACTACAAACGAGGTCAGAATGATAAAACGATGACTAAGGAGAACAGTTGTGATTAGACTAATTTAAATGAAGTTGATGGTCAAAAGCAGTGGAGAAAGAAGTAAGGCCCTATGATGCTGAACGACGAAAGTGCACACCACACTGTGACTTTGGGACTGTGTAACGGTTTCGTGTGCATTTCTCTTGGGTCTCGTGCCCAAAATCGAGTATTTTGCTTGTTGACATACATAGCCACACAGATGAAAATGTGCTTCATCAGACATGACCAAATTGTTAGCAATGTTTTGGTTTTCATTTCCATCCATAATGAAAGCATTCCCTCACAAAAATTATTGCAGGCAATCTCATCATCTTGGCTTAATTCGTGGACAGTTTGAATTTTATAGGAATAAAAGTTTACATCCTTATGCAATATGTGGCGCAGTGACGTGTGAGAAATGTTTAAGGCTGATGCATGCTTTCGGCTGGAGTGATGCGGACTTCTCAAAACTGACTCCCTTACACGCTCAATAGTTTGTGCCGTTCTTACTCATTTGGGTGCTCCCGGTGGTTTCTCTTTTAAAGTTGAAAAAGGCATCAGACTGTTTGACCATTCAAAGGAAAATGAAACATTGGGACGAGCTTCAACCAAACTGAATTGACCATTCCTGAAGAATATCTCTCTTGAAAATGAATTTAAAATCTTCTCCAAAGGGCTCGGTGTTCAAGACAATATTGTGAGCTTCGTTCTTGGAACCACCTTTGGAGGCCATTTTTTCCCCGCAGAGCAGGGGTTGGCCTTTTTCGGGCACCGTGGTCCCCTTTTTTTTGAAGCAATGTTTTATGGCCGGATGCCCTTCCTGTTGCCAACCCTGTTAGTCGCCTCTTGCGACACACAGGGAATTTCCAGTGAACTGGTACTCAATTTGCCGACCTCGGAAGGATGACAGGCTGAGTCAACCCCCCTGGCGTTAATTCAGTGATCGACCGGGATCGTTCTTGGACGTGAGCTATTTATTACCTCCACCACCGAAGTTGTATGGATGTCGTGTTTTCACGCCTGTTTGTCTGTCTGTCTGCTTTGTCTATCTGTCGTTGTCTGTGAGCAGGATATCTCAAAGTTATCGACGGATTCGGATGAAATTTGGTGGAGAGGTTGGGTGTAAGACAAGGACTAAATTATTATATTTTGGTGGTGATTCAGATCCAGATCCGGCCTCTGAGAAATACAAAACGTAAACTGGTCGGCCTGGCAAATGTATGCGATCTACCGAGTGCAGCTCTAGTTATTCAAGCAGTCGAATGTCCCTTTTCTCATGGGCTTCAAACGAAGCTGTTTTTGCTTCCTCTTTGACATATTGTTGTATAAATCTATAACATTACTCACTTATAAGTAATCACTTATTCATCGAGACCAAAAGGCAGTTTAACGGCCATAACAACCTGCAGTTCTGCGCACCACTGCTCTATGTTGAAGCATGCATGAAAAATAGGATTTGCTACTTAATTGAGGGGCCATTAGTCTCCTGGGGGCTCTGCACTGTACATATAGCCCATGTGTGACATAAAGAAGCATTTGGCTTTGTCTGTCATGTCCTGTTCTGACTAATACAAATAATTATACCTCCTTTCATCATTGTAAATATTTAATTTGTGTTATTTATATGAACAAAATATTTGTGTACATAATATACTTTTGTAATTTGGGATGGGAGAAGTAGCAATGGTAATTTCGGAAACTGTGCTGCGGAACTACCTTGAAGTGGCGTAGAACTAGTGTTTAATTTTTAACTGAATACCAAACGAGGAATGACCAATTCTTGAGGATGTTGGAGCGGTGCTTTACGTCTGGCCTAGTGTGTTAAAGGAAACACTAATCTGAAATAAGCGGTCAGTGTTTGTGCAGTTTATCTGGATGAATGTGGCTGGATGCGAGTCAGCCATCTGGTGCATTTGAGAAATCAAATGGCTCGAGCAGGTCGATGGAAACTGGGCCGATCCTCCAGATCGAGCTGGTGGATGTATATCGGTCGGTATATGACGGCAATATGTGATGAGGGCAGATAGATTGACTTGAAAACGTTATTTAAAATCATGATTGCCGGAGGACTTCAACATAGCCAAAAGGCTACTTGTGGCCTCGTTCGTTGGGGCCCTTGTGTCCAAGACGTCCGTGTTTTGTCGAAGGGCGGCTGGAGAGAGTGTCGGAGCGATCGACTGCGGCCTCGAGACAGGGTGTCCGGTGACGCGTGGACGTGCTTCTGGCGCCGGCGGCCCCGCACCTCGTTCCACAGCACCGATAGCCACGGCCGGTGGGGGGTCGGGGCGGGCGGAAACGCGAGCCGGGCCTCGGGGACAGCTTCTGGGTCGTGGCCCGTGGCTTTTGCGGCCTGCCGGCCCTTTGCCCGCGCCAGAGCTTTCTGCAGGCCTGGCGCCGCATTGTCCAGCCGCAGGGCCGGGAGTGAGGGACGTATGGGACAGGTGTTAGCGTGGCCAGAGAGGTGGAGCCGGTGGAAATGAGAAGCTTCTGTTTTCAGAGGTCACAATTGGGACATTGCATCACGAAGTGCCTGCTATGCTCCAGTCTTCTTATTTGCAAATATCACTGTCCAAATATTGTTTTAGATTTTACTCCATTGGTGATTCGTAAATCGTGTTTTCATGACGATAAGTGAAAGAATCGGAGAGGTGGAATTTACTTGCAACAAATATATATTGACTTCTACCAAAAATATCGAAATATACCAAAAAGGTGCCAAGCAATGATCCTTGGTTTTCAAATGTCTTTCCACAGGAGGTGTTGATGATTTTCGACAATTACGTGCACGACTTCAAGGCGCTCATTGATTGGCTCCAGTTGCAAAAGAAACTGGAAAACACAGACAAGCACAACAGGTTGAGCATGTTACTTGTTTCGGAAATTTCCAAGTTATCTATTCAATTCGCCTTTAATTGTCCCTTCTTTTTTGACCTCCAGGCCGACGGCACTTGCTTGGGAGGTTCGAAAGATGTCTCCCGGGAGACCTATGGGCCCAAGCCCTCCTCCGGATAGGCTCTCAGGTCCCAGCTCAAAACGTATGCTCACCTATGCTGCACCTTCCAAAGCGTGAGTTGCACTCTGAATACATTATTTTGCTTCTGCCATAAATTTACGTCCTTAATCCTTCTCTCTCTTTGTTGTATCAAAACACTTTTTTATGAAACGTACTTTTTAAATCAAGCTGTACAATATTGTGCGCTACCTTGCAGCACACCTTGCAATGCGACTAGTTGGGCCGACCGAGTCCGTTCCTGTCAGCCTATACCCCAAGGCCAGTCGTCTGTCCAAGTCAAGGGAGAAATTAACGCTCGCCCGACCACCGTCATATGTGAGTCTGCTTGGTGTTGCTGTGTGTCGACCTCTTCATAATACACTTTTCTAAACTCTATCCCATTCCTACACATGATCTTCTCCATTCTTGATGACCGTTCATTTCTCTTTCCCTTGAACCGCGAATTTATTTCCGCTAATTTCACCCCAGATCCACTTTTTAGAAATACCGACTTCTTTCCTGGAAGTCCTTGCAGTGTCCACGTGTTTTATACCTCTCCCACCCCCCTCCCCCTTCCCACGCCTCCTCCCTGCAAGCTCTCTCCCTCTCACAGATCTCCCGATGTCCCTGCTCTCAAATGTTGTGTTTGTGCTTCCCCTTCTCTCACCATCTTGTCTACTGCTCCCCTTATTATACACTTTGTGTGTCTCTGATTTTTTTTTGTGTGTGATAAAATTAATGCTAAGCTCTTTCACGAGCCTCGATCTTGTATACAAAAAAAATAAAAAAAATAAAACCTCGTCGACACGTATGCCCTCTGCTAGTTTTTCCTGTCTCTTCATGTGGTTCATGTTATCCCACCTGTGTTCCATTCTCCCGTCATACGTCCCAACTTGCCTCGCTGTCTCCGTTCCTTTCCACGCTGTTTTCCTGGTCCTTGTCTGCCTGTTTTGCTCCGACGTTTGTGAGTTGACCTCTAACCCTCGTGCCATTCTGCTCTTCCATGGGTCTTCTACATATGCATTGAGAAAATGTCGGATCACCGAGACAGGTTTCGGTTGTAAAGGGGTTTCGTTTCATACCATTAACTTCCCACTTGGAGTCGCCATTCCAGAGCAAGCCATGGCACTGTGATCTATGTTGACCCGAGCCTTGTCCTTCTCCATGCAGCTGCGAATCATATCCGGAGCATTTGATGATAACGGCTCCGCCCGTGACACTTAAGACACTGGAATTTACACAGTGCTGTCCGATAACCTCGCTCATAAAAATAGGTTGGCCCTTGGAAATTCACCTCGATATCATTGGCCACGGAAGGCTAATCTGCCTGTAGTTTGAAGTTTGTAGTGGTACGAAAATCAGATAGGCCAGAATGTTGTACCTCGAGGTTACTCCTTCTCACTGCTCCAGCATACCTTTGGATGTGACTGTGTCGGCCTGTATTTTGGATGGGAATAACATTACATACCACATCGTGCGACAAATGATGAGAGCACTTTCATTTTCTTGTTGTGCCAAGTTTTTACAAAGGGCATTATTGGTTATTTATTGAGGAAAGTATCATGTGATGGTTTTCTATTTGCAAGAGGAAAGCCTCTTCCAGATAGTTGCACCGGTCGGGTTGTCCGATAGTAAAAAAAATTCTCGTTGGCTAGTTCTGAATTTTAATGATTCAGATTTTTCTATGTATTTTTGTTTGTTATTCTACTATGCTCAACTTGTTAAGAATATTGTGCATTGTCGTCAATTTCTTGGGACATCAGCATCTCATCTGCTGTAGCTTCTCTCCTCTCATCTCCCCTCTCGCAACTCCCCCAATGAAATAATTCAGGCCGAGTCCCCTTTCATCCAAAACTGCTTCCTTGCACCCAAAATTTTCCAAAGTTTTCCAAAAAATTCCAATTTTCCAATTTCCAAATTTCAATTTAAATTCAATTTCAAATAATTCCAATTTCAATTTTCAATTCCAAAAAATTTCAAAAGTTTCAGATTTAAAATTTCAATTCCAAACTTGCTTCCAATTCCCTGAAGTTGATTCCAACTAAGTTTAATGAATTGCGGCCTAATTTAAGTACAATGCACTGCCGCGGCACGTGACGTCATGCGTGTGCATCACGTGAGCCGCGCTTGTCTGATCTACGAACGTTAATTGACTGGAGTGAGGAAATTTAAATGAGTAATTAATTGAATGAGGAAATAATCAAGGAGTATTGAGTGTTTATTCTTATAATTTTTAACTGGAGCAAAATCCGGGTGAGTGTTGGTATTTCTTCTTTTTTTTTTTAGAGATTGGCAAAAATATAAAAGGTCAGGATTAGCAGGACCTTTTAAAGGGGTAGCACGTGATATGTACGAGGATGTGGTGCTCATTAACTTCACAATGGGGGGTAGGGGGGGGGGGTTACTTGTATCTAGTTTTGAACCCCACTGTAGCTGTGTTCTGGGGAATTTATTCACCGGTGTATTATTTTCTGTCTGTTAATACGTCTGTTAAGCCTCTTCAAAGCGGATATTTGGATCTTCATGAAATTTGTCATGAAGCTTTTTTTATGGCAATGTTGAAGTAAGCTGGAGCCGTTTATAATTCCCTTTAATAAATGAAGTGGGTCGTCAAGGAAGTCGTAAGTGGAATAAAACACACTTTTCAGCCTTTACTTCCATACCTATCAGCATTGTGTCTTGATCAAAACTAATAATCAATCCTTTTGAAGCATACTGAAAGGTAAAACAAAATAAAACAGTTTTTTAGCCAGATGCAGGTATACACCGTGAGCTATGGAGTTATTTTCTTTTTCCGAAATCATTGTTGTGAAATGATATGTGGATATAACTACTTTGACGCCTGTGCTGCACCAACACCAAATACGATCACCCATATCCACGCAAGCTATCAACAAATCGTGCCAATGTCCCTGTACTCCTCAATCTCTAATGCATCTAGATTATGAGTTGGTTATCAAGGATCGTAGGTTACGCATTGCAGGGATTGATAATTCATTCATAAACTAACTAGGCTTTTAACTAAGGGTTAGTCGTGTAGAAAAGTTTGAGGTGGATGATTGGTGTTATTATTACCCTTGCCAGAGGAGAGTTTGCATTTGGATCCATTTGTTTGCCCCCCTAAAGAACCAGAAGACCTCAAATACCTTTAAATACCCCGAAGACCCTTAAACACCCCACCCAAAGACCCTGTGGATCCAAAAGACCCAGAGGATCCCAAAGACCCTTAATGACCCCAAAGACCATTGGAGACCCTGCCCAAAGACCTCAAGGAATTAAAAGATCCTGAGGACCCAAAGGACCCATAAGACCCCGCGGACCCAAGAACAAAACCCCACACGTCCTGGCGAGGGCCTGCAATCTGTGATTGCTCTTTCTTGTTTGTACCTTGTGATTGAGTTTTGCAATTTATTTTGAAGATGACACCCCTCCCACCAGTTTTTTCCCATAATGCAATTGTTCCCCTCACCCCCATTCCCCTGTCCACAACCGGCAAAGACTCACCCAGAAGCTTCAGGTCAGAGTTGTGGTTCACTCATTCCACACAGGCATCAATTATTTTGAATGATCCTGCTGAAGGCAGTGAATTGCATTGTGAAGCGTAAATTTACCATGGTTTACGGAAATGGAGGGTTGAAGCAGTTCTTGCATACGCAATCATGCTATTTGCTAACATTGGGAACGGTGTCGTGCCCATTTATTAATTTATAACATCATTTCTGATGATCAGAACTATAGCTTCCAGGAATATCATGCAGAATTTTGGTCAAATTTTAGTTGGATATTTTGGTCACCACTCAAAGAAATCCATGGAAATATGTATTTTATTTATCTATTTTTATATTATTTCCGGCTCGTAGTGAAGCTGCCACACACACACACACATCTCGCACACGAAACGTCAGCCCTAGGAAACATCAGTTTACTTTGATATTAATTACAAGGACATTGTTCGATGGACAAATCGGCATAGTAAATGGGATTTGAACCATCCCAGGATGCCATCCTGGGATAACGATTCAGGTGGAAACACAAATAGGCCAACGCATGTAAGAGCATATTAATCTTCTTGTTATGCCAAGGCTAACGAGAATGGCACTCGGTAGAGAGCATACCTCCACCAGGCTGAACAGTATGTTTTGTATCCCACTGATAGGCCGGATCTGGATTCGGACCTGAACCAAAATCTAATAGTCTTGTTCTTGTCACCTAACCAACTCGTCCGCCAAGTTTAGTCATAACTCGTCCATAACTTTTTTAAATATCATGTTATATAATCGCTTTTCACCCGATGCTTGTTAAAGTGGACATCTCTCTGACCATTCTCAGAGAGCCTCCTCAGCGTCGACGAGTCTGGCATTTCACTCAGGCCAACTGGCACGGTCTTCAAGCAGCCATCAATCATCTGGACTGGTCTCCGATCTCTACCGCCTCTGACATCAACTCATCCTGGGAATTCTTCCAAAGTAAACTGCTCTCTCTCATGCACAGATTTATCCCATCTCGTCTTCAGTTGTCATACCCTTCCTCCCGTCCATGGTACACGGAATCTTGTGGTGAGGCTATTGCCCAGAAACAACTTGCTTTCGTCTCCTGGAAAGCAAATCCAACGGAAGGAAATCTCATTTCCTTTCACAAAGCCCGAAACAAGTGTGTGTCCACCCTCAGGAGAGCCAGGAAACAATATCTCTCCGTTCTCAGGACAGAACTCTCTTATCTGTCTCCCTCTTCCAAATCCTGGTGGTGTCTGGTCAAATCTGTTTCTGGTGTTTGTTCCCCCTCCATCCCCTCCTTCACCTCAAACGGCCACACGGCTGACTCCGCGCGTGAAAAAGCTGAATGCCTCAACTCTGTGTTTGCCTCTAAATCTTGTGTCCCAAACCCATCCCTCTCTGTACCCACCGTACCCAGTCGTACCCAGCTGCTCCTGGACTCTGTGTCCTTTCCTCCTGACAAGGTGGAAAAGTTTCTGTCAACCCTCGACTCTGATTCTGCAACTGGACCTGACGGCATCAGCCCACGGGTCCTAAAATCTTGTTCTTCCGCTCTTTCACTCCCTCTCTCTGTTCTCTTCACACTCTCTTTTGCTCAAGGTCATCTGCCATCTGCTTGGAAATCTGCCAACATCACCGCTTTGCACAAAAAAGGTGCAAAAACAGATCCCAGCAACTACAGACCAATCAGCCTTCTCTCAATTATCAGTAAAGTCATGGAATCCATCATTGCTTCAGATATGAAATCTTTCCTCTTCTCCAATGGCTTGATCTCTGATCATCAATTTGGTTTCAGACCTGGTCACTCTACTCTGGACATGCTGCTACTGCTTTCTCAGCAATGGATGGAGGTCCTCAATGCCAAACAGGAAATTAGAGCTGTCTCCCTTGACATATCACGTGCCTTCGATACGGTCTGGCACCCCGCTCTGCTCACCAAACTCTCCTCTGTTGGTATCCATGGAAATCTCCACGCATGGCTGGCGGACTTCCTCTCTAGTCATAGTCAACGTGTGGCCCTGAATGGGTTTCTCTCATCTCCTCTTCCTGTTCAGGCTGGAGTTCCCCAAGGCAGTGTTCTGGGCCCTGTGCTTTTTCTGGTCTTCATCAATGATCTCTCCGACTCTCTTGAAAATCCTCTCTATCTCTTTGCTGATGACTCTACTCTCTGTCGCTCCATTCTTCATCCCTCAGATCGGCAGTCTGCAGCCTCCTCACTCTCTGCAGACCTGGAAAAAAATAACAGACTGGGCAAACAAGTGGAACATGTCTTTCAATCCTGACAAATCTCACACTCTTACGATGTCTCTCCGAAAAGACCGACTGGACAACCCTCCCATCTACTTTCTGAATAATCCTCTCCAATAAGTTCTGTCACTCAAACTTTTGGGTCTCACTATCTGCCATGATCTTTCCTGGGAAAACCACATTTCAAATCTGGCCTCCAAAGCCAGTCGCCGACTGGGCATCCTCCGTCGTGCGAAGTCCTTCCTTGGCACACCTGAGCTCCTCACCACGTACAAGACTTTCATCCGCAGCTCAATGGAATACTGCTCTCCCCTCTGGGCTGGTGCTCCTGCCTCACACCTAGCTCGTCTTCACGCTGTTGAAAGCAAAGCATTCAGAATCATTGGAATCTCCCGCGATGAAGCTAACTCCAAGGGCCTCTCACTCACTCACCGCAGGCAGGTTTTGTATACTGAATCGAGGCTCGTGAAAGAGCTAAAGAGCACCAGCCCAGGTTGGTGGTCTTTCCGTCTTCTACCGACTCGTCTCTGGCCTTGCCCCCCCAGCTCTCTCTGGGCTCTGTCCCGCAAATATTCCTACAGGTCGCACAAGATCTGCCTGCAACCCTCTTATGGTTAAACTGCCAAAATCAAGACTCTCTGCTCACCTTCACTCCTTCATTCCTCTTTTCTCCTGCCTCTGGAACAAACTCCCTCACTCTCTTCAATCCCACTCCACCCTCCAGGTCTTTAAAACAGCTGTTCACCACCATCTCTTATCTTCCCCCATCCAAAACCTTGATCTTTTCTATCCCCGATAATTTCACCCCAATTCCACATTTGAAATACCAACTTCTGTCCTGGAAGTCCTTGGTGTCCTTGTGGTTTATACTTCTCCCACCCTAACTCCCACACATCTCCCTGCTCTTAAATGTTGTGTGCTCTCAAGTGTTTGCGTGCTCCCCATTCTCTTGTCTTCCGCTCCCTCTTTTTGTATATTTTGTTTGTCTGGTTGATTTGTTTGTGAAGTAAATGTCAGCTCTTTCACGAGCCTCGATTCAGTATACAAAAAAAAAAAAAAAAAAAAAAAAAAACTCAATGGTGAAGAATCACTTAAAAATTAAATAATTATCACATCCGAATCCATATTCAGATCTTCACCAAAATTTAATGGATTCGTCCTTGTCCAGCAAGTTTAGACCCAACCTGCCCAACCTGTCCCAACCTGTCCACCAAGTTTCGTCCAAATCCATTCCTAACTTTTTGAGATATCCTGCTATATATCGGTTTTGGCCCTATCTCCCAATGGTGAAGAATCACTTAAACAAGACCGAAAGTCAAAGGGCGGCGTAGCCGGGCTTGTAAAATATTATAAACCACAAACACACATGATTAGCTTTTCAAACAGTCGCTAATGCTGTTTCTACCATTAAACAAAGAAATTGGGAGGAATCCCGACATCCGTGAGGTGAGTTTTACTTACAGAACTGAGGGAAGATCTGTTGTAATCTATATATCCCACAACTGTTGGGTTTATAACATGCTATCAAAAAACCAAGGCGAATTCCTTACTTCCACGGTTGTTAGCACCGTACACCGCTTATTATTGATTCATGAACCATACACCTCTTCAATCCATTAACTTTGTATTCATAACATTGGGATTAAAGTGTTATGGTCATATTTACTATATTATTATTATTATTACTATTAAGAAACCTGGGCTTAATTTGTCCGAAGCGGCCCGAAGGTGAGGCATGAAGCCTAAGGCCTATACATACCTTGTTGTTGGAAGAGACGTAACGCCGATGCTTTTGATATTTGATGGTCATTTTAACAATCAGTTTGTTTGTGTTTCACACTGAATGAAAAACGTAAAGGTAGAGCATGGCAATTGTGATATGACAGGGTCGATGGTATGTTCGGCCTGAATGATATTGGAATCAAAATTCCGGAGTGTGGAGAGTCAGCCGCCGTACGGCCGTAATGACATCAGATGTAATCACGTCACCCTGTCATGTGACCAGATCCTCAGCTCTGATTGGTGTACGTTTGAGGGGACATATACATACATACATACATTCATACGGACGGACGAACTGTTCTAGACGACTTTGCCCTATGGGCTACACTGTAAAAATCCTTCCAGCTGGATCCGAATCCGATCTTCACCAAAATCTAATAATTACGTCCTTGTCACATACACAACACCTCTGCCAAATTTAGTCCGAATCCATCCACAACTTTTTGAGATATCTTGTTCACAGACAGACAGACAAGAGTGAAAACGTAACCTCCATCCACCTTCGGTGGCAGAGGTAATAATGTTATGTTAATGTAATGCTAATGCTATGCCAATGGTGTTAAAAATGTGTTCGTTTTTTATTTATTTGATGTTCTGCTGTGATATAAAAGTTTGACCTTTTCTTGCCCTCAGGTTCTGCAGGAGAAAGGGAAGAAGGCACCGATGGGTGGGAAACTGTACATAGAGGTCGCACCGTGCGTCCTCGTTCTGCTGCAGCTGCATTGGCCAAAAACTCTGCTTCTTCCCCTCTACTCACAAAGCCAGGCCACAGGGCCAGTGTTGCAGTGACCATCACAAAAGCGGTCAATCTCAAGCCTCCGATGCAGTCGGTGGCTTTGCCATTAAAAAGTAAGATCAGCTTGCGTTCCTCGGAGTCAGAAAGCCAGAAGGTCATGGAAGAAACAGAGAAATTGGAAAATGGCGAGACACACTCAGAGGTAGGTGGGCTGATTCGTTTATTCTGAAAAGTTAAAAAAGCAAAAGGATGACCGGTATTTTTGCCGAAACTGTTCCATTTTCCAGCGGACTCGACTGTATTTCAACATGTGCCTATGGAAATTTAAGAGAAATGTACAAAAGGGTACTTGGCATTTGCTATATAAAAGCTTCAGCCATCTTGAAAGGACTGCATGTTCTAGGTGTATAATTGCTATCGGTTTGCTGTGTCGCTACTGCCAGCATCCTGCTGATGGAAATCAGTTGGGAACGGAGTTGGTAACGGAGCCGGAGGCTCATTTGACTGGGCAAACCCCGAAGGAGATCCAGGAGAGGCAAGGTGGCGATGTGTCGACTTCCCAAGAACACAAAGAAGAGTGTAAACTTCGCAAAGAGCAACTCTCCACCATCATGGAGTCTCCTGATATGCAGCCTGTAAGTGCACGGCTTTCATAAACTGCATTGGCACCGCTGCGAGAACATTTGGTTTGTACTCTGTTATGATGACGACGAAGGATTTTCAGAGTACATTGTTTTAATCTTAACTGTTTAGAAACCTGATGTTTTTAGATTGACACTTAGTTTAATTATTTGTTTTTAGGTACTCTGTCATGTTCAAAGTTATAATCCTTTCTAGAAAAGACATTATTTTCTGCAGATAAGGTCAACTACCAACGACGAAGAGAATACCGCTCGTAGCTCGCCACCTCACTTCTTCGGCTCTTCAAAGTCGGGAACAATTGGCCATGAGGCACTCTGGAATGGGATTGTTGTGCCTTCCCGTTCTATCGGTCCTCATCCTCGAGCACATTATTCAAGCCCATAAAGCCGTTCCCCCTTTCACCTTCCGCTCATCAGCTCCTCTCTCAGCTGCGTTACATCACCCTGACCCAGACCCATCATCGCACGGCTCTCGGAGATCTGCGCTGTGAATTAATGCACCGAGCCAGAGCAAAGCCCACATCCAAAGGACAGGATTTCCATGAATAACGATCCTGCTAATGGAATCTTAAATTATTTCCTCGTTCTCTTTTCTATAGCCTAGGCCCCCCTTGTGCCTGTTTCTTTGTTGCTCGGTTGTTGTTCGACGCTGTGTTGCTTTGTCATTTGGGTGTACCATAGGCTAGGTAATTTAGGTAATTTAAGGTAATTTTGAAGCAAGTTTAGTTGAAGGTAATTGGTAATTGAAGGTAATTGAAGCAAGTAATTAGGTAATTGAAGCAAGTTTATTTTTTATTATTCGAGTTTGGTGAAATTGCTTTTTTAGATAAAGGACCTAAATGCTGGATGCTGTTTTTTGATATGTTTATGTACTTCAATGCATTCGTTTTGAAGAAGAGCAGATTGATAAGAAAGCCTTTCACATCATCAGAACAGAGCTTTAATAATAAATATTAAATAAATATTGCATCATTATAAATAATGTCGTATCTTCAATCGACGAGATTTGAGACAGTAAGGAGTGAGTAATGCAATCGTTTATTTGCTCTTGTTTCGTCTGGAACGTAGAGCATTGTTGAGGTGCTGGAGGCCGAAGAGGAACTGGCAAGGCGCCTCGAGTGGGAGAACGAGGAAGCCATTGCCACTGCCATTGCGGAAGAAGAGCAGCTGACGAGGCAGATTCAAGATGCACAGGAACTCGGCAGTATACTTGAGATGGACAGCAAGAGCGACACAGCGGTATTAGTGCACCATGCCATCAAGCTCGATATTCTAAAGCAATACTTCATTTTTGAAGCATTAGAAGAGGAGATTGTTGGGATGGATGGGGAAGGGGTTAATTTTTCACTTTTTGGGGAAGAAAACCAAGATTTGGTTTCTGATAGCATCTGTAAACTCACTCACTACTGGGATGGTCATGTGACTGAATGGGAAATGCATACAAAAGGTCTAATATCTGTGACTAACGCAAAGAAGTTTTGCTGATGCGGAAACATTTTTGCTTAATTGTTGGAAGAAAAACTTTTTGACCCCAGCATTGTCTGGTCATAGTCTATTCATTTTATAAATGGCTTGGGGTAGCGTGGGGTTGGGGCGGGTATGAGGTTTGAAAGCTTCGAGCATTAATTTTTTTTCCAAGTGGCTTGAGCTCGGTGAAATTGCTTTTTAAGGAAAAAGAACAAAAGCAATTATTTTTCCATGCAAGTTGCATGGAGCACTCATCAAGTGCATTTGTACCTTGGTAGGCCGATGCCATGCGGTTGGCTGCAGGAGTACCCCAAAGTGCTGATTGTCCTGTCAATAACATCGAATGGGGAGACATCATAACGGAGTACGACGGTGAGTGCAGGATTTGAATACGTTCTTCATATGTCAGATACTATTTGGAAAGTAATCCATAGGAGATTGACTCTGACGGGATAAGGTGTGACTCGTACGCACAAGCATTTGATTTCCCAGCATTATTTAGATGTGATTTTGCATCCTTCATTAATCATTATTGGTGCACCAATTTTGTGTTAAAACAAGGGAGCTGATACTCTAGGTCTCCTGGCTTGTGTGTGGTATGAGAAATATATCTGAGTAATGACCACCGGCCACTCCTTTTTGCACCATCGGATGCATTGGGCTGCGCTTGTGTGTGGTATGAGAAATATATCTGAGTAATGACCACCGGCCACTCCTTTTTGCACCATCGGATGCATTGGGCTGCTGAAGCGGTTTCCTAGGCTAGTGGGCACAATCCTGGATGGGTCGCTACTCTGACACAGTACGCTCTGACTCATTCTTCACAGTCATCTGGTACTCATTTTGCTGACCTCGGAAGAATGACAGGCAGAGTCAACCCTATCTGTGTAATATGAAAGATAAATCTTGAACGTTTTTTGCAATATCACATGCACGAGCCAAGTTAACGAGATAGTTGCCATGGCAATCAGATTCAGCTAATCACAGCCGTGGTCTAATCACGTTGAGGTAATGTCATGAGAATAGATATCTGCGATATGAAAGCTGAATGTTCAACGATTTTTGAAATATTGCACAAACAAAAGTACCTGGACGGGTGATCGGTTGGTCAAAGATCATTTTAATGTCCCCGTCTCCAACCTCGTCACAGGCCCGGGGGACAATGACTGCCACACAGCCAAGGACAATACGATTATGTTGTATTGTGCCATCTATTCAATCAATTATTCGATCACTGATTAAAAACGATACATTAATCACCATTTTTATTTATTTACATAGTCACCATTTTCGTGGTGACAATCACCATTTTCGATACATAGCCTAGGCTCATGGAAGAGCTGGGACACACAACAGATCAGGACACAACATAACAAAGGGAACAGCAGGAGAAAGGGGCCAATAGCAGGGCGGAGGGGGAAGGTAGACATTTTGGTAATAATGATATTGTTTGATTCACCATTGATAATGTTTCCATAACATTGTATTCCCATTTCAGAAACTGTTGTGTTTTACTCTGTCGTTCAGGAAAAGCACAATAATAGTTCCACCGTAAAAATAACTCAACAAAATTACCATACACATCCTGGATCTCAGTGTATCATGTAATCCATTATATTGAAGAGCAATTCTTCATGGTTTTCAACGCCATATTGCGGTGGAACTTGCAGAACGCGAGACCTGGCGTCAATCGACGAGTTGGGGAGACATGGTGGATGATGAAACCCCTCGGCCTCCGGGCCACGCGATCCAGATGCACGAGAAACTCTCGTCGCCATCGCGCAAAAGGTTTGCTGCTCTAGAAAAGCTTGCTATTGTTTCGGTACTTTTACGATGTCTCGTCACAACGATCAAACCTTCGTATGTTTCTTGATAGGAGATCATTGGCATCGTCAAAATAAAATGCATCCACATGACCCTTTTGCCATCGGCAAACACGTTCAATCCACCTCTATCATCCTTATCATAACACCAACAACTGTCGGTGATTTAATAATCGTTGTTGTTGGTGTTTTTGGGTCTTTTCTGTATACATAGTCGAGGCTCTTGAAAGAGCTACAACACAGAATGGATCAAGACACAACATAACAAAAAGGACAGTAGGGGGAGAAGGTGGACATGCTAACAGCAGGGTGGAGGGAGAAAATATATCGCGACAGACAAACGAAGGATGTGGATAACTATGAGGGGTAAAGGAGTACGCAGGGGGTGGACAAGATGGATTCAGAAGCAAAATCTTGTGAGCGGTGGGGATGGTTTAATTAACGGCTGTAGAAAATATCATGGTTTTGGATTGGGGAAATGGCTGATTTGAACAGCATCTAAAGTGGTGGTGAACAGCTGTCTGGAATACCTGGAGGGTAAAATGAGCTTGAAGAAAATGTGGACATTGGTTCCATAGGTGGGACAAAGGAGGAACAATTGAGTGAAGTTGATCAATGGTTATGGATTTTGGTAGTTTCACTAGGAGTGTGTAGTACGGCAGATAGGTGAAATATTTGGGAGAATTGTGACTTTGATGATACAAGCACTAGAGTTGGCACACAGTTAGAGTATGCCCTAAGGAAGATATTTGTCTATAGGGCCATCGCAGATTTGTCCTGTGACAACAATGGCGGCAATTTTTCAAAATGGCCTCCATTGCTTGTTATTTTACATATATTTGGTACATTACTGTGTATAAACTGTTGTTGTGGTCATACAAGCTTGACATTTGGCACATAATTAAAGACCCCCAACTATAGGGTTATCATACATTTGTCCTGTGACAACAATGTTTTTAAAATGGCCGCCATTTATATTAGACTAGAGGCAAAATCTGAAAAGGGGCCTAGAAATCACTTAAGGGAGTACGGAATGTTAGGAGCTGGCATCCATGTCAGACTGTTAAAGTGGTTCATAGTGAACATATTTCAAGTGGATGCCCATCAAATTTGGCCTTTTTAAATATTATACAGCCAAAACAAAGTGGCCGCCATTATCGAAAACTCCGAAAACTCCGGATTGTAATAAAATTACACAACTTTGTATTTATACAGGATAACAATGAAATTTGCTGTATTTGGACATATTATAATAATACACACATCTTCCTCAAACGATCTAAGTGATATTTTATCTATTTCTTTCCCTATGGAGAGACAAACATGAAAAAATGCTCTGAAAATCTAAGAAAATTACATCTTGATGCATTATATTGAGCTTGTACAAATGTACGGACATACTTTGATGAAGTTCGTTTGATTTAAAAAAAAAACTGTGTTGGGATAATATTAACATCAGTCTTCGGTGGTGTAGTCCGAGTCATCTTGGGCACTGTTCAAAGGATTCCGACACGTTCCGTCAGCGCAACCACAACCAGCGGTACATCTTAGCTCCTTAAGACGACAACTGCATCTGTGAGATTCGCAATTCTTACACTGGCATTGTGTAAGCTTGAGGTAAACCTCTGGAAATGGTTTATCACTCATCAAATGAGGAAGTATATTTCCAGTTGTACCGTCCTTGTTCCATCCATTTCCCACCGGGGAAGATATATCTGGTTGTGCGATCAGTGAAGAGAGCCAAATTGTACACTGATGGTGTGCTCGCTTGATATGCAGCTTCAGAGAAGATCGGGTTGGTGGCAACTTCTCTGGTTCTTTGTGACCTTTGAGGAACATTTTGAAACGCACGTCATTGATGTTTGTGTTGTTATCATTGTTTGAATACAGTCTGCAGATGAAGCTCTCTACATCTGTCAGTGTTCTTTCAGTAAGTGTGCCGCGTCCGAGCCCGTCCAATAAGGGACAGTTCTTGATGAACGTTTTCCATGCTATTGTTTTGCCAATGCCACAAAATTGACTGACTGTGTCGCAGCCCGAGAGGGCATGGAATGCTGGAAGATTGTGGCGGGGAGCTGGATCAAGGTCTACAGCGTGCACAGCAACAAAGCTCCGTTGCTTCGCTGTTCCCGTTTGCAACCAAAGCTCTCCAGATAAGTCACTGGCAAAGTGAACGAGGAGAACAAGGACGTCTGTGTCCCTGGAACAAATGATCAGACGCTCAAACCCAAGATCTGTCACAGACTTGGCGTGTAACAATATTCTGGTATCAGCTTCATCGTGGTTTGATTTGAGGGAGTTGACGTCCGTTCCACGGGATGACTCAACCGCCGTTCGGTCATGGAATCCGCCAGATGTCACGACTTCACGATTCGGTTGAGTCGACCTTGCTTGACGAATGAGCTCCATGCTCAAAAAGTGTTCCAGGTCTTGCTTGTTTTCTGGGAGGTCAATAAATTGCCTCCAGTTGACGGGTAATGGCACATCCCTGTTGTCCACTTTGCGACGTATTGGCCGGGTTTTCCCGGTCCGTAAAATCCGAGTGGTGTCCTTGATGGTATGTGCTTCATACCTATCAAACACAACGTCAACTCTGGAGCAAGTGTCACTGAAGTGACTGAAGACAGAGGCTACGAACCGGTCTGCGAGTTGTCCAAAATTGTGGGCATTTGCAGGTTTCCCGATTGCTTGAACAAGTGCCTGGCCATCGATGATTACACACGTTTTCAGATTTGCTGTCGGCGGCTCTTTCTCTACAGTTGTTCTTGTCTGAAGGATATTTCCGAGAGCTGCTTTGTTTGTGGATCGCATTGCTCCGGATGTGTCTGCAAGTGATAGAGGAACCGGCGAAAGTTCATGGCTGAGGATTTCCTTCAGGTCCACCTCGCGTCCAGCTTCTTTTGAAACAAGCAAGCGTTGAAAGAGGTTACGGTCTGCTTTGACGAGTTTTTGTTTCAGAGTCGAATTTTTGTTCTGGACCTGATACATGCTTTTCAGCGTCAGGCTTTTCGACTGTCTGAGCTTGTCATGGAATCCCACTTTTTTCGTGATGAGACGTAAGCCCACAAATTCTTTCAATTTGTCTTGCCCTTGTGCATGTGCTGTCAGAAGACATTCCGTTATTTGAGGAGAAGCTACATCTCGAGTGGCCAGGCTAACGACAGCTAGATTTTGGTGTTGAAAAATGCCGAATTTCTTCAGTTGGTCGACAATCTTCTGAACATCTTCCTTGTCCCGCTTTAGTCTTGAGGGTCCGGCTTCTTTTACATAAGAAGGGTTGTAGTCTTCATCTGTAGCATGCATGTCCAACATGGCGCTTGTGTCGTCTACTATTCTGCTCCGTTCGTTGAATGTGAGGCACCATTGATCTCTTGCTCCTTCTGATCTCGTTATTCCTACAAGACCACCGGCAACTTTGCCGACTTTGTTGACGTGCTCTAAGGCTTGATCCGTCGATAGCTGATTGAATGTGTTATTGGTTGTCTTGACCACAAAATTTCCATTCATGAACTCCTGGTGAACATCGGGGTGGCTTGTTTCAAGGATCATAATGTCAGCAAGATAAACTGCCCCCCAGCGAGTGTAGTTTGTGTGGTCATACTGAGCAAACCAGGGTAACATTGCAGCAAAGGACGATTTATGTAGGTTCCAATTTCCAGTTCTCTCTGCACGCAGGAACAGCAACAAGATGGAGATCATTTTGATGTACGTCACCCAAAATCTGGTAGTGGGTGGTTGTGTCTCTTGGAAGTCGTCCAACAGTCTTGTTATTCTGGAGTGCTGAACTGCGTCTTTCAGTGCTTTGACTTTGTTGCTGGTCACATCTCGCTCATTGTGTGCTTCCAAAGCTTCTACGACGTGGACTGATAATGTTTGGAGCTCAACTTCTTCTACTTGGTGATCTTTAGCCCATACGATGAATGTCGGCCAGAGTGTTTTCCAAACAGCTTCAAATGTTAGCTTGTGTGCACGAATAGCCCGGTTGTACGATTTGGCCTGCATGTTATTTTGAGCTGTATTCTCTCCAAAAACGGAACTCTCCGCCCACACCTCCGTAAGACCAGAGTCTGCAAAATGATTTCCAATCACACACATGAAATTCTTGACAATGTGGAACCCCCCAAGTCGCAAGAATATCGTTTTGCATTCATTACTGTTTGCCCACTGTATTTCCTTGGCCTTGCAGTACAGCTGCTGGTCCAGAGTAATGACTGTGGACTGGCCAGGATTTATAATGTTGGAAATCCTCAGGCATCGCATCATAACTGTCCACAGCGTGTCGTTCTCGTGGGCCGGGGCGTTGAGGAGCGGCAAATACCCGATTGTGCAGAGCTCGTGTTTGTCTTGTGTTGTAACTTGGTTGAACCCGGTCCACGCTGGCACATCATCACTGTTAGAGCCATAGATGCGAGAGAGAATCCAGGCCATATCTCGGGCAGAAGCTTCGTCAGACACCTGATCATCTGGGGTAAACATCGTCTCATTCAAGGTGGCTGTGAATTTAGGATCTTCTCGAGAAGATTGGCGAGTGACTTTCTCCAAACGATGAAGTTCGGGAGGGACCTTCAAGGACCTTGACTTTCCAAGAGGAAGTACTTCCTGTTGCTGATGTTGAGGGGTCCCTCTCTGGTAAACTACCATCTGCGTCGCATGAAACGTCCCCATACCATCTAACGTTTCTTCGATAATGTCGATGTTATCAGCAGCGTATTGGCAAAACTTGTTGGATGATATATTTGAAGGGACAGGAGTATTGTTGCAATCTGCGAAGTGTTGCAGATTTTGAACTCCAAGAGTTGTGTCCAGTCTACGTATCTGGTCATAGCTGGGACAGTGTCCTGCGTGATGGATGAGTTCAATCAACGATTTTGAACGTGTTGCCTGATGAATTGCTAGGCCAAGTCCAACGTGTTTTGGTGTGAGCGTTTTGTGCTTCGACACTGCGTAGACTAGGTCTTGACTTATGCTCAAAGCAGTTCGCTTCACAAATTTATCGTCAGCCTGTCCGTCCACTTCCCCAGACAGCAAAATACTGAGGAATACAAACAAGCTCTCCGGTACAATCTTTTCGGCACTCTCCTTACTAACTGACGTGCAATTATTTAGGCCTGGACGAGAACTGATGTCACCTCTAATGCGTAACGCGCAGTGATGCAAGGTCAACAACTCTTCTGTCTCTGAGCGCGAGAACTGGGTTGGCCTAAGATCATCCATATTTCTCTTTGTCTCCATTTCATCCGAACGCCTTTTCTGTGTCTGAACAGCGATCTTAGATGACAGTGTGGAAAACAACAATTGTGGTTGATGTGGATCGAGTTGAGGTACAAAGTTGATCTGTCCTGGAAGAAGTCGGTGTAGTTTCTCTTTGAGGCGGGATTTATTGTCCCGGTATGGTCCAGCGTCAATGCCGAATTCGCTGAGCAAAGACCTGTACCTTTCCCAAACGTCTAGAAGCGTATAGATTTCACCTCGGGCCAGTCCAGTCGATACTTCAGATGCGACTTTCTCAAAGCAGATATCTCTGGACGTTTGAGTTGTGCTTGTACTAGATTTCGATGCTTTTCTATTGAACTGTACATAACACTTAAGATGATACCTGGCATCAGCAGCCACGAGATCACTTACTCCTGCCAGGCGACACCGCAACACAGGGTCTGTTTGAGCTCCTTGGAGAATTTTGTCAGAAACATCAAAGGTAGCGACCAAATACGTTTGTTTGCAACTTTTCTCTTGGCAGAAAAAGCACAAATCAGTGTCCATAATGAACAGTTTACTGCGTAGAGATGGTCTCGGTGGTGAACTTGTCTCAGGTGCACTGCTTGAGGTGGCAAGAGTGCTTTCATATTTTTTCCTGAGTCGAGTTATTTTGAACGAACTTGTAAACGTCGAATAGCAGTCTTTGTGATTCAGGACTTCAGTCTGTTTTGTGATTTCCTTAAAGTCAATGTTTTGAATTCTTTCAACAGTGTGCCAGTTCTCAGAGTCATTGTACTTCTTGCGCTCTGCAGCGGCTTCACGGACTCTTTGAATTCCGGCATCTCCGAGGTTTCTCGTTGGTTTCTTTGGGTCTCTGTTTTGACAGAAGATGCAGAGGGTCCAGTCAGTACTTGTGTCAGAACTCCGCTTTTGGCTCTGGCATTTTACCTTGGATTCCATGTTGAAGCTCAACTCAGTTCACCACATCCTGCAAACATCAGAAATTGCATAATATGATAGCCAGTTTCTGCCTGCATTTTTACGTGGCGTCCCGACCGTGCCGTCCCATTACTGCCGTAATGTCGAATCCTATAAAAAATTGAAATTTGTGCAGCCCGACTTCACGATAGCCGGACTGCGGGCTGTAGGTATCAAACTTTTCAATCAGCGTTTTCCCGTCGCAAAGATGTCCGTGTTCAAGCCAAAAAAGATCAATGCTGCACCTGTATAGCTGGTGAAAAGCTGAAGTTCATCTCAAACATCGGTCATCGGTCTGAACATCAGGCAACACTGACGCTGAACGGAAGCGGAAACACCGGAAGTGAAGCTGACCTGATAACGAGGCACTTCCGGCCGCGCCCAACATGGTGGATACGAACAGAAAATACGTGAATCTTTCCATAATGAGTTTCAAGTTTGTGAGAGGTTTAACGCCTAATGATTTGGTGAAATTATGTTTTAAACACATATGCTAAAATCACATTATGCTAAAATAATTTATTATATAATAAATGATTTTAACATGTGATTAAAACATAATATCTTTGCATCAATATATTTAGGACAATTCATATATTTAGAACAATTCATAGGTATCAATGAGATACAAATGCAACATTTCAGAACCATATTTTTGGTAAAGGTTAACATATTTTTCTTAATAGTCAAATCTGACTATTGTATATAAATATGCACATAACTTTATCAAATATGTATAGTTTGGCATGATATTTGCAGGACATCTTACTGGTATCACTGGAGTAAAATATACCAAACTACACAAACATACCCACAGTAAAAGTCAAGATAAGTCGCGTGATTTGAAAATTAACAGAGTTCAGCTTTGAGATTTTTTGTACATTTTTGTGACTGATCTGTATATAACTTTATCAATTCGTTATGGAATGGCCTAATACTTCTTGGACACTTTACTGGTATTGCTGCGATGATATATGTCAAATTTCAGAACCACAGCTTCAGTACAACTGAAGTTATCAGACATTTTCTAAGTTATACATTTTCTATTTGTCCGGCCATTTTGTTTTTGGTATAAAAAAATTAAAAAGGCCCAAATCAATGGGCATCCACCTGAAATATGTTCAGTATGGGTCATATTAACTAGCTGACATGGATGCCTGCTCCTAACATTCCGTACCCCCTGAAGTGGAATTTGAACATTTTTCCACCAGTCTATATGGTATATTATGGTATATGGTATATGGTATATTAATTTGTGTAAACTGTTGTTTGAATTATACAAGCATGGTATTTGGTACACAGTTAAATATTCTGACTATTAGAGTCATCACAGATGTGTCCAATAAAAATGGCGCCCAATTTTTAGTACGGCAGATAGGTGAAATATTTGGGAGAATTGTGCCTTTGATGATACAAGCACGAGAGTTGGCACACAGTTAGGGTATGCCCTAAGGAAGATATTTGGCTATAGGGCCATCGCAGATTTGTCCTGTGACAAGAATGGCGGCCATTTTTCAAAAAAGGACAAATCTGCGATGGCCCTATAGCCAAATATCTTTCTTAGGACATACTCTGTCTGTGTGCCAAATGCCATGCTTGTATCATCAAAGGCACAAATCCTGCATCTATCTGCCATGCTATGTGTTGCTGATGGACCGCATGCATCCTGCAGGTACCTGGGGGAAGGGGGGGAAAGGACGCCGAAGGCCCAGGGTGCAAGGGAAAGTCAGGAAAACCATGTACGTTTCTCAGTGAGGTGGTCTTGTGAGAGATCGCCATAGGCAGTGCAACATCGTGGACAGCACGAAGATCATCACAAAAACATCGATTTGGAGTCAAACTAGTTTGGTGCAGAAATCGGTTTCAAACGTGGATCATAAAAAACTTGGCCAGCGACGGTTTGGATAAGATCAGGGGAATACAATATTTTGTGGAGGCCGGTGTCGGTCTGCTTTGGGAAACAAATACAACAAGAAAAAGAGCAATCAGAGATTGCAAACGCTCGCCAGGATGTATTTTCAGTGGTTTTTAAGGCTTTTGTGTTGAAACAAATATGACGGCCGAACCACGACATCCGATGACGTCATCATTATATATTTTTTTTCTCCACCAGTTTATGCCGACATGGCGCTCAAGAAATTTTATCTTGATTGAATGAAGTTTTGTACTTGTCGAATTATGACGTCATAATGGAGGCATCTATTACATGATCATTAACATATTTTATTCCCCATGGAGAGTTCTTTACAATGAGCCATGTCTCAATTTTTTCTATTCAGCACTTTCGGAGATATAGAGGTGCAAAGTTTTTCAGTTTTTCCAAGATGGCGCTCGAACCACGTGACACATGACGTCATAATTATCATTAAAAAATTATACAGGTGGAGTTGCACCTATGGTGAAAATTTCCTGTCAATCGGACCAACGGTTGCAGAGAAAATCATATTTATTCTGTGTGGACAAACAAACAGACAAACAAATGGACTCAAATGCAATACCCTCTCCTCTGGCGAGGGTAACAATGAATGATCGTTTTAAGGCCATTTTCCCCCGCTAGAGCAGGGGTTAGCCTTGCGAGCCCCATGACAATTCATGGTTCCCTGTTTGAGGCAATGTTTTTTTTTTTTTTTTTTTTTTATGGGGTAACAATAGGGTTTATTGTCTCTGACAAAAGGTTAGTGTCTGGGACATCAGGTTTACTTTGCTTTCAACAGGGGTTGTCATACCTTTGTCAATGTTGAGTTGATAAGTCCAATTATTGTATTAAACTTGAGGATGGCCACAAACTGCTTGATAAGTTGGTGGGGAAAGCTGTTTAAATTGTCATCCAGGATTACTGCAGATTTGATATAAAAGGTATTGGACAAGCAGAGTGGCCACCATGCATCCATTCCCAAAGCTTCTGCTTTAAGTGGCTGATGAAACAATAATATTTTGAGATTGAGCACAAATTCGAACAGAATGAAAATTTTAATCTTTTTTTATCGCTTGTCTATTCTGCTTAATTTCGTTTTTATGGAAATATGGAGGAGTGTCTGACTTTTTAATTCCCCCATCCCACCTCCTCCCATGTATGTTCCATATATACACTGAGAAGTTGTTTTTCCAAGAAGAAGCACGAGGAAAAGCAGTTAAAAGCCCAGCAACTTCGTGAGAAACTGCGAGAAGAGAAGGCTCAGAAACTCCAGAAGCTGATGGAGAGGGTGAGATGAGGGCCCCGAGTGGAGGAGGGGGTGTTTAACCATAATTTTCACTGTACACATCAACTAATGGAAGTGGCCATTGTTAGGATTGGCTTGTGTCCATCACCACCAATGAAAGGGTTAAATGCATGCTTCTCCACAAATGTCTGAGGTGAAGTAACTGGCATGGAAACGAAAGGGTGTTGATGCCCGAGAAGCATCTCGTGGTCACGTGCGCAGCTTACCTGTGGCAGTTTGTTTGCAACAAGCCTTTTGCGGAAAGAAATTGCTATTTTGTCCATTTTGCTCCAACGCTTCAGCATCATATGAAATACATGTATTATAACAACTAGAATAAAAATGTGCATAATTAAAGAAAGATTTGAAGCCTCTGCCAAAGCTATTATAATCTCAAAGAAATTGATCATCTTTGTGTTGATGTTGGCTTAGCTTAGCAGTTCAGGTGCCAACTTGGGATCCTAGGATCCTGGGTTCGAATCCCGGTCGCCAGGGGGGTTGACTCAGCCTGTCATCCCTCCGAGGTCAGCAAATTGAGTACCAGTTCACTGGTGATTCCCCATGTGTCGCAAGAGGCGACTAACAGGGCTGGCGGCAGGAAGGGCATCCGGCCATAAAACATTGCTTCAAAAAGGGGACCACGGTGCCCGAAAAAGGCCAACCCCTGCTCTGCGGAGAAAAATGGCCTCTAAAGGTGGTTCTTTCTTCTTTCTTGTGATGCCTGTGTTTGGCACCACGATCTTCTTCCTAACTGTATCCATCTGTTGTATGAAATCTAAGTTCATGAATGAAAAACCTTTTCTGGAGGACACCTTCCAGACCCACCTTGAATCTGACGCAGGTGACGCTATGAATTGAGTAGTAGAACCTGCAGACAAAAATAAAAAGATGATGCATGGTGTGCCATGCTATGTTTGTTGCATGTTCAGTGCCCACACAAAACCGGGAGTGATTACCTAATTATGTTAACTGAGCAAGCCGAGAATTAATAACCCATGGATAACTTGCTTAACGTAAAATTTGGATGCTGCCACCCAGGCGGTATAGGTGAGACGTGTCTCGAGTAAACACATGTCTCACACATGTGAATAGCTAAACAAAGGGACTATCCCAAACAATTTCTTTCCCTGCAGGGGTTTTCAAATAACGGAATCGTTGGCATGGAAAAGATGGCAGGAACGCGTGGCACATGGCCTCAAGGAAATGTAAATAATTTATTCTGCACAAGACAGATGAATATGTTACAGCACCCGGACAAAGACACAATATACCAGATATCCGCAATCATAAAGCGATCGCCAAGGGTAGGCCTCCCCTGCCTTACCATTGGCGATCGCCCACGACTTATCCTTGGCCCACGATCCAATGGTGGCATATTTTGTTTGGGCCGCCATATGGCCTTGACCTTCAACATTTAGGGATAGAGTAGATGAAGAAAATGTGTCCCCATTTACAATATATCCATAAAACCCAAGATCATGAAAATCTGAGGAAAATTATTGAAGTTATGATCAAAAAGGTGTTTTTATTCCTTAATATTTGTTTAGAATAAGTATTTTATTCCTTAATAACGTAATTAATTGTGATGTAAGATATGTGTCGTAATAAAGAGTAGATAGACGTTCGTCTCCCTCCCATCCTTTTTTTTGTTTGTTTCTCTCCCCCACCAAGCCTTTGGCTATGTTTTAATGTTAGAAGCGTTAATGGGAGAAGGATCCCACCGACGAAGCCATAAGGTTGCGCTCTGAAGAGAGAAGTCTGGGTTTTGTTTTGCCAATGGCCCAAGCCGAGTTTCAATTCCTTCTTTGGCACGGAGCTTGTCCTGCAATGGGATTGACCTGTCAACCGGCTGAGTCACGCTACGCAGACGAGCACATTTCACCTCTGTCTTGCAACCAATGGACAACGTCAGGCCAACTGCCTGTGGTGAGAGCAAGAAAGACCCTCAGAATCAGCTTCATCGAGGGAGATTCCAAAGATTCTAAAAGCTTTGGTTTCAACTGCGTGAAGCTGAGCTAGGTGTGAGGCAGGAGCACCAGCCCAGAGGGGGAGCACTATTCCATTGAGCTGCGGATGAAAGCTTTGCAAGTGGTGAGGAGCTCAGATGTGCCAAGGAAGGACTTTGCATGACGGAGGATGCCCAGTCGGCGACTGGTTTTGAAGGCCAGCTTGGAAATGTGGTTTTCCCAGGAAAGATCATGGCAGATAGTGAGACCCAAAAGCTTGAGTGACAGAATTTCTTCATGAGGATTGTTGAGAAAGTAGATGGGAGGGTTGTCCAGTCGGTCTTTTCGGAGAGACATAGTAAGAGTGTGAGATTTGTCAGGATTGAAAGACATGTTCCACTTGTTTGACCAGTCTGTGATTTTGTCCAGGTCTGCAGAGAGTGAGGAGGCTGCAGACTGTCGATCTGAGGGATGAGAAATGGAGCGGCAGAGAGTGGAGTCATCAGCAAAGAGATAGAGAGGATTTTCCAGAGAGTCGGAGAGATCATTGATGAAGACCAGAAAAAGCACAGGGCCCAGCACACTGCCTTGGGGAACTCCAGCCTGAACAGGAAGGGGAGATGAGAGAATTCCACTACAACAGGATAGTGTCCGCAAGCCATGTGTCGAGATTTCCATGGATACCATAACATTTTAGTGTACACAAAGCCTGTTGTTGTCCTAATGGTTAAGATGGCTGGCTTAATATCTCAGGGTCTTGAGTTTGAATTCCTGTCGTGCCGTTAAATAACACCGGGTGGGTTGACTCAGCCTGCCATCCTTCCGAGATCGGCAAAATGAGTACCAACTTACTGGAAACGAGGGAGGGGGAAGGGGTGCTGCATCAGTGGCACAGCTGCCCTCCCAGTGATGATGCAACCCACAGCCACAGGTTGCATACAAAATGATAAAGTGTCTTCTTGAAAAGGTGTAGCGATGCATCGACGTCCGGATGAGTTGTGTATCACCTGTCATTGTACAAGCGGTGTATAGGGAGATATTTAATTTGCATATACTGTACTGTACTGAACTTTAATGTTAGTGATGTGAGTACTCATGGAGTGGATTTCAAAAATATGTGGCAATCTTTATTGTGCCGTGATTTCCTAACAGGTTAACATGTGTGGTTGGCGTTTAAACTTCCAGACATTGAATCTATACCATAAGAGAGACGTTTGTCTGTCTGTCTGTCGCCATTTTTTTCCGAGATGACCAAACGGGTATTTGTCAAACTTTCGGAGGTTCATCAGTGAGTGCCGGAAAGTGTTTTAGGCAAAAACATTATTTTGAAACGTTTGTTAAAAATAAAAGTTGGATTCTTTTTTCTCATCGCTCTTTCGTGCGTAACCCTTTGTAGATGTATATAAAAAATATATATAACCACCTTTAGAGGCCATTTTTCCCCACAAAGCGGGGGTTGGCCTTTTTCGGGAACCGTGGTTGTTGTTGTTTTTCGGTCCCCTTTTTGAAGCAATGTTTTACGGCCGGATGCCCTTCCTGACGCCAACCCTTTTTGCCGCCTTTAACGACAAACAGGGAATTACCAGTGAACTGGTACTCAATTAGCCGACCTCGGAAGGATGACAGGCTGAGTCAACCCCCCTGGCGTTAATTCAGCGATCGACCGGGATTCGATCCCAGGATCCTAGGATCCTAAGCCGGCACCCTAACCGCTAGCCCAACACCAACACCAGGTTGTAGATGTATGAAACGTAATATTAAATGATTCCCTAGTGTGGGCAGGGAAGTGTTTTAGGCCCCCACAAAAATAATTTTAAACCCCAAATAGATTTCTTCAAAATGCCAACAGGATTAGAACAGCACCGGGCAATGCCGAGTACCCCAGCTGGTATTAAATGAAGCTTGCCACGTCTTCTGATGACTACCAAGTACAGTAATATAGAGTTGGTTTCAGAAAAGACTTGTATTTTCTGGATGACATTGTGAATCTTTTGGGTTTTGTTGGCGAGCAGGTGAAGGAGGTGAACAAGTGGAAAGAGGAGCTGCTGGAGCAGAAGCGTCGCATGATGGAGGAGAAGCAGCTGCGTGCTGAGTACAAGCGCGAGTTGCAGATTCAGGCCATCGTCAAGAAAGCACAGGAGGAGGATGCAAAGGTGTGTGGGTATGGTGTGGTTTCCCACAGTGACTGCGGGATGTGTCGCATGTGTTTTACCACGAGACTTGTTTTAATCATCAGCTTTGGTCTTGTGTCCATCGTCACCAGAGTAAAATCTACACGATGCCATTTTTTTTTAAAACTTACATTTCCTTCGTTTGTAACCTTCGGCACCTGTGCTGTATTCAGATTTTGTTTTCTCCTTTCCTTCCTATTCCTTCCACTTCTTTTCACCGTTTTCATGTTTCTCTCCTCGATTCTTGAAGTGCTTTTCTCACATCCATAACTCAAGTATTGCTTTTGCAATTGCTGCTTGCTGCCGACTTTGGTTCTTCTTCATCGTTGTTCTTCATCGTTGTTCTATCGCCATAGTTGTTCTTCCACCGTAACCCCTGAACTCACTTTTTTTTAGCCTCTCCTCCCAGCACAATTGTACACTTTGCTCTTTGACCTTGCCGGCCAATCTCGTTTTGTTTGCTGCTTTACCCGACTATGCGGACAGTAAGCAATGCCGGCGTCACTGATCTGGACATGGCACTTAGGGCCGGCTCAGACATAAATGCGGGTTGAAGAGGTCCTTCATTTCCTACCAGCGACCCTTGTGCACCTGGAGTTCTGGAAAACCCACAGTGTTCTAACCACCACCTCCTTCCACTTTGTCTTCTTCTCATGGAAACTGTGGGAGTACTTGGAATGCGCATTTCTGGAGATGAAAATTGTGCTTGAGACAATAGCTCATTTGACACCGTGAATGATTTATGGGGATGGTGTTAATATATATAAATAAATATATATGTATATATGCTCTATCCCTTTGTTATTTATAATTACTTATTTATGTTCCTTTGTAAATTGATAAACATTCCTGCTTGATCTTCTCTCAGATTATTGTCATAAAAGAGAGGGAGGAATCAAGCGAGCAGAACAGGGTAGACAAATATTTTCGGTGGGTTTGAGCGGGGAAGGTAAGAGTCGTGAGGAGAAGAAATAAGAATAAAAGGGAAAGGAATGTGGAGTAAAGAGCAAGAGTGTGGGTTGAGGAGGTGCGATCGGAGAGAAAACATTTCGGAAGAAAGCACTCCATGCTGTTGCTGCGGGTTTGCCATCGGAAGAGGTCAGCATGGAGGTGAATAGGTCATGTGAACCATACTGAGCTCCTTGAACCCCTTATCTCTACCTGAGCAACTTGTCCAATAGCCATCTTTGGCCCTGTACTTCCTTCCATTCAATTGCACGGCTCCATGACGCCATTGTATGTAGGTCCACCTTGCACCGTCTGTCATAGGTCTGGAAGGTCATGGGATCTTGTTTACCAGGCCACTGTCGTCGGGTTTGTAGATGTGCGTTGGTTACGAGAATGGGGTTTTTTGGATCGGCTTTTCCCCTGTTTTGCTTTGCGTTTTTCGTTTGGGCGGCTGTTATCCCAGGCTTGAGGCCTGTATGTTGTGTTGATTTGTCCACTGCTACATGTCCTCGTCATTCATTCATCTAAAAGTAGAGTGATATACCTCCCGCATCAGTCCCTGCATTTAGTTCCATGATTCTTCTGTCTTATTAAAAACCAATTGTTCCTATTGGCTTACTGTCAACACTTGTTGTTTTCCATATTGAAAGAGGTTTTCCATATTTATATAGGAATTGGTCCCTTTTGATTTTGTTGTTTCACCTGAATTTTGAGCTTTGGTGCCAAATGTTTGGGAGCTCAGTGCCTCGCCCGCCGTTCTGGCACTCCACACAAAGGCCACCCGTCTCGCCTTACGAACCCCGCCTGAAAAGGCCACCCGCACATGCTCCCGTGCTTTAGCAACTCGTAGGTCAGGTTGCTGTGTGCTTGACCAGTGGGCGTGCCCAGCCATGATGCCACGGCGTCGGCACAGCTTAGGGAATTCTTTGGGATAATCCGAGTGCCTTTTGACCGAGGGCATGTGCATCTTCACTCTTTTGGAGGCGAGGATGTAAGGGGCCCGGGGAGGGGTGTTGCAGCATAATCTTCCACCGCTTCCTTGGAACAACAATAGATGTTTTTTGTTCACGTCTTAATTTTTGGCTCAAACCGTTTTTGTCACGTTATGCCGCAGCCAGTCGAATCTCAGTTATCCCGAACTTATGACTGGCATTCTCCAAGGTCTCCAAGTCGCATGTTTAAAGGAGCCTCGTCAATTGGCTTGCTCACGTGTAGCTCGGACAGTTGATTAGCCTTATTGAAGGCCTAGGCAGGCATAAATACACCGATCTATAGAATAGACCCTCATTTGTGACCTTGACTGATAAGTTTCAAAGAGCAAATTTTTTTGCTGGATTATTAAAGAGAGTTTATGAAATTTAACCGCTCGGGCTACAGGTTCATGTGGAAGAGAGAGGTTGGTGGGTTTTTTTTGCTGGATTATTAAAGAGAGTTTATGAAATTTAACCGCTCGGGCTACAGGTTCATGGGGAAGAGAGAGGTTGGTGGGTTTTTTTTGCTGGATTATTAAAGAGAGTTTATGAAATTTAACCGCTCGGGCTACAGGTTCATGGGGAAGAGAGAGGTTGGTGGGTTTTTTTTGCTGGATTATTAAAGAGAGTTTATGAAATTTAACCGCTCGGGCTACAGGTTCATGGGGAAGAGAGAGGTTGGTGGGTTTTTTTTGCTGGATTATTAAAGAGAGTTTATGAAATTTAACCGCTCGGGCTACAGGTTCATGGGGAAGAGAGAGGTTGGTGGGTTTTTTTTGCTGGATTATTAAAGAGAGTTTATGAAATTTAACCGCTCGGGCTACAGGTTCATGGGGAAGAGAGAGGTTGGTGGTTTTTTTTTGCTGGATTATTAAAGAGAGTTTATGAAATTTAACCGCTCGGGCTACAGGTTCATGGGGAAGAGAGAGGTTGGTGGGTTTTTTTTTGCTGGATTATTAAAGAGAGTTTATGAAATTTAACCGCTCGGGCTACAGGTTCATGGGGAAGAGAGAGGTTGGTGGGTTTTTTTTGCTGGATTATTAAAGAGAGTTTATGAAATTTAACCGCTCGGGCTACAGGTTCATGGGGAAGAGAGAGGTTGGTGGTTTTTTTTTGCTGGATTATTAAAGAGAGTTTATGAAATTTAACTGCTCGGGCTACAGGTTCATGGGGAAGAGAGAGGTTGGTGGGTTTTTTTTGCTGGATTATTAAAGAGAGTTTATGAAATTTAACCGCTCGGGCTACAGGTTCATGGGGAAGAGAGAGGTTGGTGGTTTTTTTTTGCTGGATTATTAAAGAGAGTTTATGAAATTTAACCGCTCGGGCTACAGGTTCATGGGGAAGAGAGAGGTTGGTGTTTTTTTTTTTGCTATTCCGCAAGATTTCTCAAATTTTAGAAATTTCTCATGGCTTTTTCCAGCAGAACAAACTTGTAAACCTTGAATCGAGTGACTGAGGAACGCCATCTCGCCGCCGCCAGTTACCATCAGGTAAACCGGTGACAGACGGGGAAATCCCTCGGCGTCTTGCGAGGAACGCGGTGACGAGCTCACATTTCAACTGCCTTTTGAACTCTCGTGGCTTCAGCTCTCTCTGGTGCCTCGTTCCAGCAATTTGTCTCTGTCCAAACACCAGGCGTTCAGTGCTGCGGAACGGAGTCCTTTTGACAGTGATGTTGAAATGGGACGAATGTGTTCACTAACTGTTAACAACCTCTCACTGTGTTCTAATAAGCAAGTGTGGATTATTTATTCCACTTTTCTTGTTTGAAGTTGTCTGTGATCCTTATTTTGTGCATATCATGTTTTGGATCCTTTTCAAGTTGGTATTCTTGGTTTACAGGTGTTGATCTTTGATTCCTTACTTGCTCTTCACATCATGTGGCGTTTTCATCACTGGGAGTAGCTTTTTGCAGCAATCGTATTCTTCCTTGCGGGATCGTCTTCATCGTAGGTGTCGATATGATGCGTGATCATGAGGCAAGATGCATTGTCCATAATTGGGGCAACTCTGGCTCTGTCTTCATTGGACATGCAAGTACATCCTCAGAACAAACATGTCAGCTGTCTGTACGACATGCATGTAAAACCATATCAAGAACAGGGTAACAGATCTGCACTTCTTGCTAAAGACAGCCACACATTACACCATCATGGCTACTAAAGAGTGAATGAAGATGACACAAAAATGATGTCGAAGGAGCAATCTATGTTGGTGAGATTGCTGTTTCTTGGCACAGATAGCTCAACAAATGGTGCTTCTACGCTGCTCCAGAGCAATGCATTTTTTGCAAAACCAGGAAGAAGTGGTTGCTACCTTGGCCTTCAACAAATGACGCATTAATGACAATGAAATCAAGTAACATGTTGAAGAGATACACAATGGCAATTCAGGACTTGCGACATTATTCATCACATCTCACAAACTACCCGGTGTTTCAAAAAATTTGGGCTTTTTGAACGTTTTCTTGTATAACAATTACAAAAGGTAGCAAGATCAGTGATACATTTATGGAAAGCATTCACCATGCCGTTTTCAAATCACTCAAATCAAATCCTTTAACTTTTCCTAACCCATCCACCTTCCTTGCTAGTTTCAGGGTATACTCCCTTCTTCCCTATCTTATTTTTCTGTTCATTCATTCCCTTGATGTTTGTCCCATTGTCACTTCTGCCCTGCTCTTCCATGAGCCTCGTTCCTGTAAAGAAAAATAAAATAATAAACCGTTCCAACCAGATTGTTGCACAACACAGGTGAATGAAGCTGTGCTCTATGTGTGGGCATGGTGTGGACTTACTTGTGACGACAAGGCTTCTGTTATGTCCACTTGAGCCTCGTATTAGAAAATGTGAACAGGACATTATGGGTCAATCCCAGGCTTAAGGCATTTATTGCCTCAGATAGTAGATAATTGCAGACCTGCACAGGCAGTATTTTTGGAGACAGAAACCATCATTGTTTTGCCCCATTCTGACGTTGCTTGTGTGATGATATGTTGCTCGTCAGTACGATAGATTGAAAATCCACATTTTAATTTGCAATTGATCACTGGCTTTGACACGAATACAATTTTTAAGCGGTGAAGACGCTTCAATATTTACCCTGCACTCGAGAAGCGAAAAGCCGGATTAGGCATTCGGTTGCGTACGTGTGTCTGCAAATCTTAAAAATAATTTTCTCGGCAACTGTTCCCCCGATCGACACGAAATTTTACCATAGGAGCCCGCCCAACCTGTAGAATTTTAAATTTTATTCATAATTATGACGTCATAGGTCAAGTGGTACGGGCGCCATTTTGGAAAAACTTTGCACCTCTATATCTCTGAAACTGCTCCCTGGAAAAAATTGAATCATGCTGTGTTGTCAAGTACTCCTCATGGGGAATAAGATATGTTAATGATAATGTCATTGGTGCCTTTGTTATGACATCATAATTTGACGAGTATAACGCTTCATCTGATCAGTATGAATTTATTTTTCTCTGCAACTGTTTGTCTGATGGACACAAAATTTTCACCAAAGGAGCGCCTCCTCCTGTAGAATATTTTAACGATAATTATGATGTCATAGGTCACGTGGCACAGACGCCATCTTGGGAAAAAACGAAAAACGTTGCACCTCTATATCTCTGAAACCACTCCATGGGAAAAATTGAAACGTGGCTCATTGCAAAGAACTCCATATGGGGAATCGGTGTTAACTATGACGTCATTGGTGCCTTAATTATGACATACTTTGAAAGGGACAACACTTAATGTGATCAGTTTGACATTTCTTGAACGTCATCCACCAAACAGTTCTAAGGGGTTCTAAAGGGTAATTCTAATGGAATCTCAAGGGTAATTCTAAAGTGTTCTAAAGGGTAATTCCAAAGGGTTATAAAGGGTAATAGCAATATAATAAAATGGTTTGTTTGATTCCACATATCGCAACAGCATGTCGAATTTCATGTGGATTACATCAAAAAAGAGAGAATAAAACAGGAAGAAATATATCATTGTAAAAAAATATAAATTGGTAAAAAATTGACAAGGCAATATAGTTAAACTATCAAATAACAATAAAATTATATTTAAAAATGCATACGCACATGCTGAACTAAGGCAGTTCTGACAACTGAACCTTGTTAGTTCAGCTAGCACAGTTCTGACAACTTTGAATCCACTTTTCATTTAAAATATGAATTAAATAAGGTAAAGCACTGTTCTTCAAACGGTTTGTTTTACAACAGAATTCAGGGATTTTGAGTCCACCGAAGGGTCCTTGTGCAGCAATTAATGGGGAGAATTTTTACAAATTCATTGGTGGTTAATTTTTTCAATGAATGCAATGCAAAGTGATTTTCTGAGTTCCAGACTCGGACGTGAATACCGAGGCGAGACAAAACTTGTTAAAAATTTGGGTAATTCTAATGGATTTGGTTTATTTCTCGGCTTTGCCTATTTCATATTGAAAATGCCAAATGCCAAATGCCAAATTTCGATTTCGCTTCCTTCGGACACGGGTGCGACTTTTCTTTTTTTTTTTTGTTCCAGATCCTAGGCATCTAAAAGCTACATGCAAGTAGTGGCCAACAAATTGAAAGCACCTGGGTAAGTGAGGGACACCAAGCAGCGGTTTCCACACAGGTGGAGCCCATGTGTAAATCAAATAACATCCCAGCATGCTTCGGGCCATGTATGAAAACGCTGAACAGGCCGGGTTGCCGATAATTATGGCTAGCATGGCTGCAGGAGGAGATGCTTACACAGAGCACGCGTGGTCACCCAATGGTTTGATGAGCATGACGCCGGTGTTATCCATACGTCATGGCCTTCTCAGTCACCAGATCTGAACCCAAATGAGCATTTTTGGGATATTATGGAACGATGCCTGAGACAGCGTTTTCCACCTCGATCAAACAGGTGTGAGTTGATTGAGTTTCTCCTGGAAGAATGGTGCCACACCCCTCCTGCAGAATTCCAGACGCTGGTGGATTTTAGGTCACGGCGCATGCAGTCCGTAGTGGCCGCACGTGGTGGCCTCACGCCCTATTAAGTGACATTTAAGTTGGTGTTTCCATTTTGTTTTGTCCTGTATTTCGAACAAAGTTTCAAACGGACCACCTCATCGCCGTGAGCGCATTTAAATTGCATTAGATGTGGCAATGGATGCGAATTGTTGCTTCCAGCTTGTCGGCGCAATGACAGAAGACACCATTTGCATTTTTGCCACCTTGATTCCCACCCCATTTTAATTCCTGTGCAGGCACAGCCAACTTGCTAATCCTATTAATTTTGTGAACTGCATATTGGAAAAAAAAGAAGTTATTTGTATGGAAATAAATATACCTTAAAAAAAAATTATTATTATTATTATTATTTTTACTACCTAATGCATTTAAGGAAGAATATTGTCTCTCCAGCAATTGCTTGCGATTTTATTCTGTTAGAAATATAAACAATTATTACTAATGTTCAGATGTAGTAATTTTAGTAGTGCGGGTTGTATGGATACCTGGCGGCAGTGGTCCTTGTTATTTAGGAGGACAAAAGCATTGGTTGGACGCATTGTCTGTTTCCCGGTGTAAGTGTGTGAGATATGGGTATTGATGTGAAGTTTAGCAAAACCAGCCTTCTGAGAGAATTTTTGTTTTTAATGTGGTCCCTCTTTCTTGGCGTGTGCAGGTGAATGAGATAGCTTTCATCAATACACTGGAAGCACAGAACCGGCGGCACGATGCGCTTTGCAAGCTCCAAGAGTACGAGCTTCGGCTCAACGAGCTTCAGGACGAACGGCAGCGGCGCCAAGTGGAGAAGCAGGCCCGTGATGAGGCGGTGCAGGTAACGAGCCATGTCACTTAACCGGCGATCTGTCTTTCAAAAATTCTTGCACATCATTTTTCATTCAGTACTCATAAAGGGAGAAACGAAGGAGTTTGTAATACCAAAGCTTGAAGTATACAAGTATTACATGCGATGAAGCAAGCACGTTTATGTCGAGCGTAGGTGAGATTATTTTGATCATGTGTTAGAAATGGATTTTATGTCCTTTGGGGAATACAACCCATGTTCCATGACGTATCCATGCCTAACGTTTGTTCGTGGATTGTTTACACCGAGTTTTATTCGTCGAAGTTTGATTCTTGAATGCAACTGTGTTAACGCTAACGCTGTGTTAAAAATCATACAAATTTGGTCACCTGGTCAAGATTGCGTCATTTAGACTTCAGTAAAACATCAAGAAGATTATTTACAGTTGCAGCAAACATTGACTCTGGAGTGCAACACGGCAATAATGGTCCATGTGGCCTCATTGCCTTGTTTAAGGTCGTGTTTTTGGCATTTTGCTTGCAGAAAAATAAGTATTTAAATGCAATTGGTTAGATTCCAGACAGAGTATTGACCTTTGAACTAGGAAGCACAAAGGAGCAAGCCAGGTTCCGCCCCTCTACCTGCCGAGGGTGTACCCAACCGACGTATGATGATCAATTGGCCACAGTGTCGTTCTTTCATGTTTTTACACCGATTTGATGAACAATTGAAAAAGGACTTTTCGTGTGTGAAAGTAATGTGGGCGCACAGCAAATCTCTGGGGAATTGGTTCAGGGGTTTGGAAACTTGCAAGGAACAAACAAACAAACGCTCAAGTATATGTCTGGCAGGATGGCCTAGATTCACGCACACTCGCCTCTAAGCTGTCCAGCCTGGGTTCGAATTCCGACCCTGCTATAAACTGTCATCCCGATTTTTCACAGGCAGGATCATTCTTCAATGTGTGTGTGCCGTCCCTCTGATGGACGCTCAACTAGCCGTCCCCTCCGCCAGCATTAGTTGGTGGATGTGAAAGACCTCACGGTGTCTTTCGCGAGGGTGAGAGTGGGCGAGCTATCAGCTTTTTTGGGGGGGGGGGGGGGGGGGGATACAAGATCGAGGCTCGTGTAAGAGCTAACATTAATCACAAAAAAAAACAACTGACAAATAAAACATAAGATAAAGGGAGTGGGAGACAAGATGGGGAGAGAGAGGGAAGCGCACAAGCACAACAGTAGAGCACAGGAACATCGGGAAATCTGTGGGATGGAGAGGGCTTGGGGGGAGGAGGCACGGGTTGGGAGAGGTATAAAACACATGGACACTGCTAGGACTTCCAGGAAAGAAGTCGGAATTTCAAAAAAGTGGATCTGGGGTGAATTAGCGGGGGTAGAAAAGATCAAGGTTTTGGATGGGGGAAGATAAGAGATGGTGGTGAACAGCTGTTTTAAAGACCTGGAGGGAGGAGTGGGATTGAAGGGAGTGTGGGAGTTTGTTCCAGAGGCGGGAGAAAAGAGGAATGAAGGAGTGAAGGTGAGCAGAGAGTCTTGATTTTGGCAGTTTAACCATATCCAGAGGCTTAATAATCCAGAGGCTGTAATAACCTCGTACCTCAGTGACGTCATTCCGGTATAATCACCCCCCCAAAAAAACCCACCATACATCGGTAAAAATGAATATATTGTATTTTAATGATTTTACATTTGGAGTCTCAATTGAAGTGCAATCCATTTGAGTTCTGCTTGTCCTCATCTTAATTACTTATTCTACAAATACGTATCGGGCAATATATTCAGAAACATCTTTAATATCTTAAAATTCCATTTTTATAAAGGCATTGGAGTACGATGTGGTGGTGCAGGAAAAGGTCACGTGACCCAACATGTCTGTACAATACATCCCTCACAATATCGTCCTACGACACGTGCCATGTTGTCCGGCTCGGGGGATGAAATGCAGACAAACCGTAGAATAAAAGTGCAAACCGATAAATGCATCTTGCCATTTTTATTTGAGCAGCACATTGGACTGCGGCCTACTTTTAAGCATAACAAAACTGAAGTCAAACTCGATCCTATAAAGGAAACCGATTGTTTGACGTTGATAATGATATGAACATCAAAAAAGAACAAAACTGTCTTTTTCTTAAAAAAAACAAAAAATTCCCCTGTTTTCTTTCCTGAAATCCCCTGGTAGTGTCCATATTGTTTATCCCGTGTACCCTGCCCCAGCCCTCTCTCTTCCACAGATCTCCCGATGTCCTTGTTCCCTACTGTTGTTGTGCTTCTCTCTCTCCCCTCTTGTCTCCGGCTCCCTTCATTATATGTTTCCACGTGTCAGCTTCTTATGCGAGCCTCGACTGAGGATACAAATTTTTTTCCCCCAGAATCCTTACCCTGCATTCATTATCAGGAAGTTGAACTTTAAATAATGTATCTATTTTAATTTGTAACTGTGGATTTACCTTTCGCTAAGTTCACTGACATAGTTCTGTTTCGGCCATTTGCATCTTTGGTGATGACATTTGCCTTTCTTTCCCTTCCTTTGTTTCCACTTATGAAATGTTTTTAAATTCAATTTTGTCAGCAGATCCTTCGGCAATAATTGTCTTCCCTCTGATGCTATGCTTGTTCCTAATTTGAGATTCACTGCTTTGATTGGCCGGTTAAGCTGCGGATGCAAATCCATTATTTGGGAATGGTTGTTGATCGAAATTTTGATCAACTCGAGTTTTGAATGCCGATTTCCAGGCCAGAGAGGACAGCAAAGAAGTATGATTTGTGGCATCTTGGTTCTATTAACAAACGGATTATAAACTGTCATAGTGGTTTGTAAGCAAGCCGATGCATCGTGGAGTGCCACCCGTCTGTTGGGATGTTAAGCCGGGTCTTGTCTGCCAGCATTTTCTGTGGATGAGGCAAACAAGCAGCCAAGCACTGCCCGCAATTTAATTGAAAAAAAAAAAAGTTGATTTATACCTCCTCCTCCTCCTTCTTCTTCTTCTTCTTCTTCTTCCTCCTCTTCTTCTTCTTCGTCCTCATTATTTGCCATGTTTTGTTAACCAGGTCGATAACTCTGATTCTTCATCTCCAAGTATTGCAGCTGAGGCCACAGACCCACGTCGAGTAGTTGGAATCAACATGTCGTAGACCGGTGTGTTTGGACCAACGGTCGAAAAATTTAGGCAATGGTCTCTTCTTTTTGAAAGGCACTGTGGAAATTTTAATCTCTACTAAATGCTAGCGGACGCAACAGCTGGCCTAACATCTGGGGGTGGAGGGGCTGAGTGCACTCTGGAACAGCTGGGGAAAGTGCACTCATTTATGCAATATGGCATGTCTGTGAAGCACCACAATGATAGTTTAGGGTCGGCCTAGGAATCGAAGCCAGACTATAAACATGAGTACGGTACCCCTGACCTATCCTAAAAGCCCACCTTTAAATGGTGATTTATTTGGTGCAAATTTTTGTCACTGTCCTGTTTTGAGGTCCTTTACCTTAACCTTTGCGCACCATTGGTCACCAGGAGCGAAAACGTGCTTTGGAAGCAGAGAGATTGGCCCGAGTTGAGGAGATAGTACTGAAGCGCAAGGAACATGAAGCTCGCGTCGACGCTCAGCGCCAAGAGAAGGAGAAGGCTCGTGAAGATGCCGCGCGTGAGAGGGCCAGGTGAACGTTACATTTGAACAAATGTGCTGAACTTTTTGATTATGTCATCCTTATTGCACTCTCATCACGAACTTTTGGAGCACTTCTCCCAGACTGCCCCCTCCCACTCACTGTTCGCTGTTTATGAACTCTCATCGGTGCGTTGCGCACAAGTAAATGATGGCTTCCTTTTCACGAGTTTGGAATTATCGTGTTTCCGAATGTTTCATGTTGGGCCTTCAGGGAGAGAGAGGAAAGGCTGGCAGCACTTAATGCGGCTCAACAAGAGGCCATGGAGGAGCTGCAGAAAAAGATCCAACTAAAGGTAAGGTTGGTTTTTCCAATCTTTCTGCAATCCTTCTGCCTTCCCTATTCTTCCTTCTTTACCTGCATTTGCTCAAAATCCATGCTCCTTATGGGCTTCCTGTAGCAACCATGATCAAGGATATCGGTGGAAATGGTGTACAGACCACGGGATGTGAAGGATGGTTTTATCCCGTGGTGTTCACAGCACGATGAGAGCGTGCGGCGACATCTTGAACAGATAGAGCAACGGAAGGAGAAGGCAGCCGAGCTCAGCAGTGGACGTCACAGTTCCACTGAGAACCCGCCGCGGCTCACGCCATACGAACGCAAGAAAGAATGCACCATCTGCAGTGTAACGGTAATATCTGCTTTTCAGGACATTCGACACTTGAATGATGAATGAGAGAATAAAAAAATGCTCTCTTGATTGTTACGAGTACACACAATTGTACATCTGTTGACTATCTATCGTTTGGTCCTGGGTTCTGCCTTCTCTGTTGCCTCTTCAGATATCCTCTGAGATTTACCTGCTGAGTCACATCCGTGGACGCAAGCATCAGCAGGCAGTTCGAGAGCAAGGCAATGTTCATGGACGTGAGCTTTCAGACGAGGAAGTGGTAAGATCCAACATGCCCTGTCCAATCAGCCGATCATTCGCAGTCGTTTTGGTGTGTTTCTAGCACTACGTGTGCATAACCTGGTGTTGGCTTAGCGGTTAGGGTGCTGGCTTGGGATCCTAGGATCCTGGGTTTGAATCCCGGTCGATCGCTGAATTAACACCAGGGGAGTTGACTCAGTCTGTCATCCTTCCAAGGTCGGCAAATTGAGTACCAGTTCACTGGTAACCCTGTGTGTCGCAAGAGGCGACTAACAGGGTTGGCGGCAGGAAGGGCATCCGGCTGTAAAACATTGCTTCAAAAAGGGGACCATGATGCCCGAAAAAAGGCCAACCCCCTGCTCTGCGGGGGAAAATGGCCTCTAAGGGTGTTCTATCACGACGTGTACATAACATCATAAATGGATAATGCAAAATTGACGTAGTGTTTTATTTATTTATGTTTGCCTCATTGTTGTGGTTACATAGTCTACTACTAATTATTTAATGGCCCAATTGTTCCCACCGTATTGTGGGGTCGACTACAAAAAGGTTTTTTTGGCCCAAGTCTTTCAGGAAGCGGCTGGCCAGGCATGATATTCAAATGAAACTGACAGGAACTTGTAATTTGTTTGGGGTGCAGGAGATAGCTTGCCTATGCTTCGCGAAGGACACCATGGGGTCTTTAACATCAACCAACTAATGCCGGCAGATGTGACGTCTGTTTAACTTCCATCCGAAGGACAGCACACACGTGGATGAATCGCCCTCCCCGTGAAACACCGGGATGACAGTTTATAACTGGGTTGGGATTCAAACCCAGAAATTAGTGTGCGTACCTCTAGTATATCCAACCTACCACCTGGTTTACAAAGTAATTGTCCCTCGCCCCTCAAGACAAGGTTGGCGACTGTAGACATTAAAATGAGCACCGTCCGACTGATCATCTGCCCATGTAGTTTGGTGTACGCAATATTTCAAAAACCGTTCAATGTTTAGCGTTCATATGATACAGATAGATTCCTCATACCACCTAAAAGGCAGGGTACCTGGAATATCAGCTCCTTGGAGATTCATCTGATCCGTCCTATTTATAACCAGCACCCTAAATTTTATCAATGTTAAGGAAGATAATGCTGCTGCCTGACATCTCTTCATCCTTGACCCCATCCTTCTTAACACACAATATTGTTTTTGTTTTTCTGTCAAATGATTATGTTCCCCAATTCCCCCGATATTGTTTATACTTGTCCTCCATTCCATTGTCCTGTGCATTCATTCATTCCCCCCATCCATCGTTTATCTATTCTCTTTACTCCTTTGTTGTCATGTCGGCCTCTAATCCCTCTGTACTACATCTCTTCCATGAACCCTGACATTTTCATGCCTCCGCCCCCTAAGGTGGCCACAGGCATTATATTTTTGGGTTGCCTGTATGTCTGTCCGTCCGTACAGGCTAAACCTCGTTTTCCTCAGCAACCACATGTCTGATTGAGACGAATCCTTCAAGGTCGAGCGACACCCATGTACAATGTTTTTATGATAATTGTGACGTCATAGGTCACGTGGTATGGCAGTCTTCTTGGATTCAACGCAAATAATTGAAAATTATTTATCGGAATCCGCTGAATGGAAAAATTTGAAACTTGGCATATTGTCAAGTGCTCCCAATGGGGAACAAAAGCATGATAGTGATGACATCATCGGTGAAGTGGTATACCAGCCATACATTTTTTAATCGAATGCCTTATCCTAAAAATCTGAAATTGCATCCACATGATCTATGATACATATTTTGTATTGAAATATTAAATTTATGACATCATAGGTCACATGGTTTGGCAGCCATATTGGATTTAACCTAAAACCTGGAAAAAAAAATCTTCTCCCAAACCACCAAATCGATTGACTCAAAACTTTACGTGTGTCATTGGCTAGGCATGGTGATTAAAAGTTGATCATGAAAACGTCATCGGTCACATTGTGTGGCAGCCATATTGGATTGAAGGAAAATATTAAATAATTATATCTCAGAAACCGCTTACCCGATCGATGCAAAACTTTACAAATGTCATCCAACACCATTGCTGCATATAGCTTGAAAATGATGACGTCGAAGGTCATGTGGTTTGGCAGCCGTATTGGATTGAAAAACGAACCTTATCCGATCAACACAAATCTTCATAAACGTGATCCCCTACCCATACATATGCAGAGTGTATGTTTTTGATATCTTCACCACCGCCACCAAAGGTGGATGGAGCTTATGTTTTCACCCCTGTCTGTCTGTTTGTCAGTCCGTTTGTGAAGAATTGATTAGATTTTGGTGAAGATCTGAATATGGATTCGGATATGAGAATTGTTTAATTTCAAAAGTGATTCTTCACCATTGGGAGATAGGGCCGAAAACGATACATAACAGGATATCTCAAAGAGTTGTCAAGGATATCTCAGTAACAGGATATCTCAAGGTTCCAACAAGTAGAGTTTTAAGTGATTATTCACCATTGAGTGATATTGCCAACCAGGTGGAGGTATGCTCTCTACTGAGTGCCGTTCTAGTATTTAATGTGGTTTTGCAGCCATATTACCTTGAAAGCTGATATGAAAAAAAAATAACCCTTCTTCGAAACCGCTTCACTGATCAATGTGAAACCTGTCATGTCTGGTAAAAATGTGATACTTGAGAACAGCTGTAGGGATTTCTTTTTAGAACAGTCAACAAGGGTGTCTACCCATTGTCACGGGCAGGGACTAATGCGGAGGTATATTGGCGACGCAGTCGCATTGCTCTAGTTATTAAATAAATTACATAGTAACAAAATCGCCCCAAATAACTCGTAATGGGTCATCGGTTTATCTTCTATATACGAATCTCATTCTTACCATTGACTGATAAAACAGCTCTAACTTTTCATCCATGCCCCTTGATAATTATTACCGGCAATCACCATGCAGCTTTGCTGGAACAGAACATTCCGAGTGGTTATAAAAAGTATTACATTGCATTTTTCATTGGTCTGAACCATCCGTGAATACAACCCACTTGGTCTCGTCTTCCTCCGATTGAAATGACGACCGTGTGTTGTTCCCTCTTACCACAAGTATTTGTGTGAATTGCTCACAGTTTGTGTGTGAATCATGCTGGCATTTCCTCTGTGAGAGGGAGTATGATGGAGGTGAGACCTGCATGGGACAATATGTGATCGTTCATGTTTATATTTGAACATCAGCTTTGGAAAAAATATATATGCTATTTCGAAGCATAAACTGGAGTGGAAACCTGTGCATTGTAATGAGGTCAGTGCTGGTGGAGGTTGAGTGATCTGGGGACACGGTTGGGAGGTGGTCGAGGTACCTGATTGGTTTGTCTATATTGCTGTTTGGGACAGGTATAATGTTTCTGTAATATGCTTGGGAGGATGTTAAATTTCTTATTTTTGTGTCATTCGTGTTATCGTTTTCCCATAAATTAAATATTCCCGACCCACTTGCTACTCTTCTCTGTAATGTGAAACAAATACTTTCCTTTGACTGAATGTTTGATAATTGTCGAGGATGCTCTGGCAGTATTGGTATTGGGTATTGTTTTTGTGCATTTTTCAAAACAAAAGTCATGGGACATGATTTTGACAATGCATAACACACCTTTAGCTGGCAGGGTGGCCTAGAGGTATATACACAATAAACGTATCCCAGTGTTTCATAGGCAGGGTGATTCGTCAATGAGTGCCGTACCTTGGATGGATGTTAAACAGAGCATCCCGTCTCCTAGCATTAATTTATAGACGTTAAAGATCTCACGGTGTCCTTCGCGAAGAGTAGGCAAATTATCGCCAGCACCATGACGAAATTGCAAATTCCTGTCCTGACTTTCCGTATCTGAGTGGCGACCCGTTCCGAATTGTAACCCGACACAGGGCCGGCGCTACCATTAGGCCAACTAGGCAGCCGCCTAGGGCGCAGACATCACAGGGGCGCATTATTGAACCTTAAAGGATCACAGTTTTATACAAATTATTGTTTTAAGAAAAAACATAATAAAAGTAAAATATAACAGTTCGTTGTTCATAATAGTGTAAGTGATTAATTTTGAGCATGTATGCTTCGTGGCATTCGTCACATCCTGGTTGAAACAGATTTAGCCTCCTCCCATGCGCCTTCTCCCATACGTCACATCCGGCATGTTCAAAACGCTGCCGCCATTTCGTCGTTGGGCGCATGGATTGATCATCGTCAGGAAAACAGGAGAATTAATAATCGAAGTTGGCAAAAAAAAATTTGGGGGGGGGGGGGTGGTAGGGGATGCAAGTAGCTGGCCTAGCCTACGGCGCAAAATAATCTGGCGCCGGCCCTGATCCGACAAGAAACTGCTTTGGCAGAACCGATGCTCTGTATTGAGCAATGAGCATGATCTGATAATACATCTTGGTCTGTTAAATGGATCTGCATCATTGGGTGTTCTGGATTATCACAAAAAACATTGATTGTTTTATTCCACTACATCTTGGTCCCTTATTCTTGGATTTCCCACAAAAATGTTGATGGCTTGTATGTTGGATACTCCACCGTACATCATGTAGTAGTGTCTCCTCGTATAATGACTGTTGGTCACGAGAAACGACCATCATGCATATAGTTTGAGCTCACAGCAAAGGTTTGTTCATAATGGCCAAAAATATTCTTGCAACATTCTTCCTGTAAACGCCCCCGTTCTCCTTGTCATCCATGGATATCCGATGTTTTGTTTGCTGGTAAAGCATTGTTGCACACGGATGCTAAAAGCTTGAGGCAATATGGGCGCGCGTGGCTGTCTGACTTTCACCCTCCCCTGCACTCGACTTCTTCGGCCTAAGCACTCACCACAGCCTTCCAAAACCTCTCAACGGCTCTGCCTTCCTTCCAGAGCTTTCAGCACTGAAATATTTGTAGCGCCATTATTCGAGCTTCCCCTGCCCCCCACCCTTTGCTCCCTTTTTCCCGACTCCCTTTCTTTTATTGCATGCATTCATCTGCCCTCCCACCACCGCAAGACTAGTGCACTCGCCAGGGTGACAGAGGGCGGCAAGTGTTGGTACAACTGTGCCATGGCTGGCTGCTTTGTTACATCCGTGTACTTGAACCCTTTCAGCGTACAAAAAACAGAACAGGGTGCATTTTGCGCTTCTTTTATACTGACGGACGGTATATTGTGTCAGGACGCCATTGGTTGGTGCGACAGGCGGTTAAGCAGCGCCTGGCGTCTTGGAACCTACATTATCTCGAAGCTTTCTGTCCTTTGATGGAGACAGGGTTTGTGCCTGAAGCGAATGTATGTGTATGTACATGGCTTTTATTGAACATTGCCTTGTTGATAGGGGTGAAGTGGGGGAAGAGATGTTGGGAGGGGGAAAGGGCAGCGGGGTGAATTTGCATGTGCCGATATTTTCTTTGTTCAATTTCTTATTTTACGATACTATGGATTTTTGAAATATAATGTATTAATAATAGTTTGCTTTTATCGAGATAATTTACGAGAACTAATCTGAAAAATAATCAGGGGCTAATAAGTTGATGAAGAACAAAACATCCAACACCGTTTGTGTTACAAAAATATTGATCGACATGATGTTCATTAAAGATGGCAGTGATAATACCATGTGCACCTTCTATAATTTTTTCCGCTGCAAAAAAATAAAGAAACCTGCAAGCTTATAACAGCAATCACAAAATTAACGAGAACGTTGAACGAGTGGAGGAAGGTTGAAAATAATTGCGTCATAGTTGTCTTTGGGGAGGGTGAGCTGTTGCAAGCGCAAATAAAGCAATGATTAGCATCCTGTTCTTTTTGTTTTTATACAAGGTCAAGGCTCATGGAAGAGCAAGGACATGAAACAGTTCAGAGAGAGAGAGAGAGAGAGAGAGAGAGAGAGAGGGGAGAGAAAAGAAAAGAAAAGAAAAGAGAGAAGAAAAGAAAAGAGAGAAGAAAAGAAAAGAGAGAAGAAAAGAAAAGAAAAGAGAGAAGAAAAGAAAAGAAAAGAGAGAAGAAAAGAAAAGAAAAGAAAAGAAGAGCACCAACAGTGGAGTCGAAGGACAAAATAGAGGGAGACTTTGACATACAATTGGTAGGGGAGGATATATGGGGTGGACAAGATGGAAGTTGGTTCCACAGGTGGGAAAAAGGGGAACATATGAGTGGAGGTGAGCAGTCTTCATCAATGATCTTTCTGATTCTCTGGAAAAATCCTCTATCTTTTTACTGATGACTGCATACTCTGCCGTGACATCCCTCTTCATTCAGCTAGGCAGGCAGCAGCCTCGTCCCTCTCTTCAGACCATCTGGTGAACCCTCCCATATACTTCCTCAACAATTCTCGTGGCTTTTTCTTTCACTATCAGCCATTCGATCTTCCTTGGGCAAGCCGCATGTATCAGCTGATAACTGGGCATCCTCTGTTATGGAAAGTCCTTCCTTGGCACATCTAAACTTGGATCTATTGTCGTGCGACTCCGATTAACACCAGAAGGTCGCGGATGGACCGAAACGGATTTAATGGAGGCGATCACCAAACACGGATTTGGCTATATGTCGCGCGGGAGGAAGAAGGAAAATGGAGGCTGCAGAAGCGCTTAACTGCGGACACTCCGATCCTGTAGAGGCAATTAACTCAAGCAGGCACAGGTTTGAATGGGAAAGGAAAATAACACAAGGGTTTACTACAAATAAAGACAGGGACAGGAAAATACGCGCCGGTAATAAAATGTCCTAAATCGGGACGTCCCCACACACAGATATCAGAAACGAGACACAGGAATATGAATTAAAGGAAAAGAACACGTTGTGTAAAATGTAATGGGGATTGGCCTTATCTGTCCCTTGTCTTGTCTTGGTATCGTCCACCACGCGGCTCTAAGCTCCGCTCGTGCTCGCGCACCACCAGGCCTTGCTCCAAATTCCAAAGCACCCACGAGGTCCCACAGCAGGAAAAGCACCGCGCGCCGAACGCAGGCTAACGGCTCCAAGCGAGGTCGATCTTCACACACAATTGGCCTGCCACGTCCCAGTCAGCTCTCCCGAAGCAAACGTGCAAGAAGCAAGCGAACTCCACTCGGGCTATGACTCGACTCAACTCGGGCTGCGCAAAATGAAGCGCCGGATATCCAAAAAGGCTAGCTGCGCAAACAAGGGCACGAACCGCAAGAGATGCAAGAGCCGCAAGAGACCCGTGCTGCGTATGACGAAGAAGAGCCAGAGAGCGAGCCGCAAGACACTCAAGAGCCAAAATGGCGTTCGGCGCTCCCTTAAATATCTTTTTCGGTGACATCAGCCTTGGCGCGCTACCAACCAGCGACTTCCACTGAACCTTCCAGCTTCGCGCCTCTCGCACTCGTTGGCTGGACGTTCGCGCCCAGCGCGCTGACCAATCACAGGACTGTAGGTTTGGCGATAGCACGTAGCGTGTAGCGTGGTGATAGCACGTAGCGTGTAGCGTGGTGATAGCGCGTGGCACTCGATATGGTTAGGCCTGTCGGAAGTGTAATTGGCGGCGGCCATCATCGGCGGTGCCCCGGCCTGGTTTCTTTGCCTGTTCCTTCCGAAGTCACTGTCAGGGAAGGGAGTCATTTAATGTTGCACTAAGGAGATCCTAGCTAAGTGTCTAAGTGGTTGCGGTGCCAAAAGGGACAAAGGTTTGGCTGACCAGGTGAGACATACAGGGGCTTTATTCTTTAATCCCGAACTCTACTTATCACTCGAACATCCTGGTATGCTCACAGGTATACTCTTAACCGACAAAACGCCTACACATGAAACTTATTACAAGGTAGATTCCTTACCGCGACAGACGAAGCACGTTACCTACACAGATCTATCTGGCTTTACATATCACTACCCTACCGACATAACACCATGTACAAGGCCTCCATTCACAGCTTGATGGAATACTGCTCTCCTCTTTGGTCTGGCACCCCTGTCTTGCACCCTCGTAAACTTGACGCCATGCACACCAAGGCCTTCACAATCATTGGAATCTCCCACGATGAAACGGAGTCCCTGGGCCTATTACTTCATCATCGCCGATAGGTCCATCATGTGTTTTGTACTCCCTCCTGTCTGGTCTTGTACCCTCTGCATCCTGCGTGCTCTCCACCCCCTATTCCCTTCCCATGTCTCTGCAGTGTCACATAGTCTGCCAGTAACCTCCTTCTAGTGAAATTCACAAAATCCAGACACACTGCTCACCTCCACCTCAGCATTCCTCTCTTTTTTCAACTGTGGAACCAACCTCCTCAGTTTCTTCAATCTTTCTTCATTCCAGGATGTTCACCACCATCTTGGCCATCCCCATCCACAATCATTATCTTTGCTACCCCCAATAACCTTTTCCTATGTCCACCTCTTCCCGAGTTGCCAGTTATTTGCACCAAATTCTGTGATTGAGAGTTTGCAGCTGTATCCATCTTGTTCTCTCCTTGTGTCCTCTACTTGCTCTCGTTCTTCCCCACATCCCTTATTTCTCCAAGTGTCCCTCTATTTTGTCCCACAAACATGCTGTTGCTGTGGTTCTCCCCTCTCGTTCGGCCTTTCTTTTCATTCTGTTCCGTCCCAATCAGTTCTGTTCTCGCTCCTCCAAGAGCCTCGACTTTGTATGAAATTTATATTTATGTCAAAGTACACTAATGTCTTCTGATGTCTTTGTCCTGCAAGTGATTTTTGTACCAACTCCTCCCATGAGCCTTCGATCGATGTTAAAAAAAAAGTGAAGTTTAACGGTCACAGGTAAACGTGTTTGAGTGCGTGTTTGTCTTCACATTAACTGTTGTAAAGAGTAAGCAATATCGTTTGTGTGGAACAACTGGGTAATGTGTCAGAAATAATAAATAAACCAGAAAGCGTCTGAAAATGCAAAGCCCATCCAAGTCCCGTTTGTATTCAGACGTCTTCTTCTTCTTCCGGATGTTAAACATAACGAAAACAGTTTTAAATATATAAAATGAAAATTGACAATTTTACGCAGGCTTGACCTTTGACCTTTTGATCTAAAAAAAAAATCAGCTCCTAACTTTTGATTGGTGAACCAATTCCGTGACCGAATATGCAATTTTATTAAATTTCAGTTCAATCGAACGAAAATTAACGATTTTATGCAACCTTGACCTTTTGATCTAAAAAAACCGGCTCCCAGCTTATGGTTAGTGAACGAATTCAGTGACCCAATATGCAAATTCTTAAAATTTCAGGTCAATCAGGTGAAAATTGGCGATTTTATGTGACACTGACCCTTGATCTTTTGACCAAATTATTAATTTGCCTTCTCCATATTCTCATAATAAAGCTTTGTTGAAAATTTGATGACAATAGTTCAAATGGTTAAAAAAGTTATGGCCCGGACACACATACACACATACACCCACACACAAACACACACACAAACAAACATAAACACACACACACACACACATACACACACACACACACACACACACACACACACACACACACACACACACACACAAACAAATACACAAACAAACACACAAGCACACACAAACATACACACATACACCCACATACAAACACACATACACACACACACACTCACCCAAACACACACACTCACCAAAACACACACTTACACACACTCACACACACACACACACACAAACACACACACACACACACACACACACACACACACACACACACACACACACATACACAAACAAACAAACAAACAAACACACAAACATACACACATACACGCACATACAAACACACACACACTCACACAAACACACACACACACACACACACACACACACACACACACACACACACACACACACACACACACACACAAACAAACACACAAACAAACACACAAAAACAAACATAAACACACACAAACACACACACACAAACACACTATAAGGGGGAAGGGGCACAACCAGTATATATTTATGAGGGAGGAAGGTTTCACAACCAGAAATGTTATAAAGGGGTTGGGGCAGGGGGCTGTACACATGGCAACGTGCAAGAAGATATCTCACTGACACCATAATTTGCTTCTGGAGGGAACGCATGTTTACCCTGTTGAAGAATAAAACCCAATTGATGAATTTTGAATGTGCAACATTTAAAGCCACAGTTATCCTCATCTCACCTGACCCGAATGAGCCTGGACATTCACGTGCAAATTACACCTCCCACAAAATCTGTGGTTCATGTCTGCAAGGGAGCCGATGTCAATGCCTTATATAAACTGGCCACCCAATTTCTAAGTGGGTTTTGGAATGGCTCGGCATCATTTAACACCATATGTTTGCTCGTGTCATCAGTGATTCAACGGGAATGGCCTGAACTGACATTGCTTTCTCGGACAATGTTAATTATAAATGCCATTTCTAGGATGCAAATGAGGTACCGTCAGACTTTTGACGTCGAGACTTCTTCAGGTCACCCAAGAGATACAATGCTTTGTGAGAATCATTATCTCGTCACACTTGGCAGAAGGAACCGCTTTTCAACACGACCATCCCTCCAGAATGACCTGAAAAAGGCATTCAACCAAAAAGAGCAAAACACAGAACACCTCTGCTGTGTATCGATGATCTCTAAAGCAGCAACATTAAACACATGTGGTGGACAACACAACCATCACGCAGGGACATCAGGAGATCTGTGGGAGAGGGAGGGCTTGGGGGGAGAAGGGTGGGGGGGGGGGGGGGTTGGAGAAGTATAAAACACAAGGATACTGCAAGGACTTCCAGGAAAGAAGTAGGTATTTCAAAAAAGTGCATTTGGGGTGAAATTAGTGCGGGTGGAAAAGATAAAGGTTTTGGATGGGGGAAGATAAGAGATGGTGGTGAACAGCTGTTTTAAAGACCTGGAGGGAGGGGTGGGATTGAAGAGAGTGAGGGAGTTTGTTCCAGAGGCGGGAGAAAAGAGGAATGAAGCAGTGAAGGCCAGCAGAGAGTCTTGATTTTGGCAGTTTAACCATAAGAGGGTTGCAGGCCAATCTTGTGCGACCTGTAGGAATATTTGGGGGACAGAGCCCAGAGAGAGCTGGGGGGGGGGGGGGGCAAGGCCAGAGAGGAGTCAGTAGAAGAGAGAAAGACCACCAACCTGCCTGCGGTGAGTAAGTGAAAGGCACTCTGATATATATATATTGTTGCGGATCTCAACGTCGCCCTTTCCCCTCACCAAGGGGGGGATTAGTCCCCTTGTCTTTTACTAGCCGACGTGATCCGGGGCTATGACGTTCCTTCCGGACGGCGTTGAATATGGTGGTAGGCCGAATTCCTATTACCTAATTACCAACGCCTCCCAGGAAGCAAGGAAATAACTCCGCCCGAATCACGGTTATAAGTGGAAACGCCGAGCGATAGCGAGCCGTGATCCTAGCCATTAACAAGAACTAAACCCGATCTGAGCGGTTCCGAATCGTGCCACGCTTACCCAATGGAGGAAAACACTGATACGGTCGAATCAGGAAAGACAGGAAGAACAGATTGGTTTATTTACAATTTGTACAGGAAGGAGAAGAAGAACACACAGTGCAGCTTAATACAGTCTTAACTTATCCCAGGACATGGGCCCATTTCACTCTCAGACACACTCACACGGGGATGTACAAGGTCGCGTTGATGGTCCAGGGATGATGGCGTCCAGGCAGTTCACTCCGGTCCCCGACTCGTACCGCGAAGCAGATGGTCAGGGCGGCAGAAGCTCCCCGCGGGTCGTTGACGCGGAGCAGTCTATTACGGGGTTAAATGTGGGGCGATCGGTAGGCTGGCTGGCGGTTACTTCGCGGCTCAGCTGCGTATGTAATAAATGAACCGGGCTTTATATTCGCTCCCAATATAGTTCACTGCAAAGCGCCTCTCCCGCAGGAGTCCTCTCACAGAGCGCGATCCCTTGCAGTTCTTTCACAATCAGACATCTCCGCACAGTCCTTTTCAGCACAAGCTCCCTCTGTAAGTCCTCTCAATACCAATGCCTGGCTTCAGTCCTCTCGAGGGCTTTGTACATGCACTTATATAGCCTTTGCAGCGAACCTTCCAGCACTTGCTGGATGCGCCCTTACCACGCCCTCTTAAGCCATGCCCACCGAGCCCTGGTTGGTTGTTGGCTCTCACCGTCACCGCCTTCTGACGTGCTGCTTGATGCGGCCACACCTCTTCCTCGCGCTCCTCCCCTTTTCCAGGCCTACCTCGTGGCCACCAGACAAGGTTGAGTGAGCAACTGGCAGCTGACGCTGCTGGCAAACAAGGTGGATTAGCCGAATCAGGGCGCGGGATGGATGCTGTCCAACGAGGTCGATTTGGAGGGTGGCCGCAAAATGAACGGGACCTAAGCTTATTTATTTTACACAACGCAGGTATCACTTATGGAAATGGCCTTATCCTCACACATACTATGACATAACTAATGTTCTAAGGTGGCCGACGTGTTGCTTGTGGACTAACTATGGGGGCAAATCTTTAACCTTTAATGATCAATATGTGCACTCTCAGAACCGCAACACTGCACTCCTCCTTCGCCAGGCTCGTCCCCGAGCCGAACCCACACAAGTGAGTATGACCGGTTCTGATGCAAGGGTCAGGACTACTTTTTAACTTAGTGTGACACTTAGGTGTGGTTTCCCTCTACATTTACTCTAACACCCTGTGTGTGACAGTTTTAAACACTAGATATGTCCCACCTACTGCGTTGTGTACTAAGTAACAGACTTACGCCCACAATTAACCAAATTACGGAAAGAATTCGCAAACTATACATAGAGCCAGTGGGGAGCATGTTATTTACAAGACTAGCCCTAATTATTTACAATTCTATAACCCAGGACCTGTTCTTTTGTGGGAGATAATTTTGGAAAGGAGAAACACAGAATGCACTGCACCAATACACCATACACCAATATGCACCAAAAAATGCACAATCATGCACAATCATCAATAAATGCACATTCATATGTCAATAATAAATGATGTCTTGTGCTTGGCTGCTGGGCTGCGGCGTCTTCTTGCTTCGTCTTCGGTGTGCCATCATCAAACTTAGTCTTCTTTCCTGACACACCAAAGGAATTAAAAAGGCACAAACCGTGTCCGTTTTTATTTCGGCCAGCAGGGCCAACTTAGGTGGTCCGACTGCATGGCATTGATGCCACTTAAACACAGTGGTCCGCAGGGCAAGAGCATGTTTGCCGCAATTGTCTGCCCCAGCAAAGGTGCCAGGCCACAGAACGTGTGGTCCATAGGTGTACCGGTGCAGGTAACAGGTAGCAGGGGGCAGCGCAAAGGTGCAGCCGCACAGCTCAGGGTACCTGCACACTCCCCTCAACAAAAGATATAGGTCCATGGGTGGGGAGGAAAGACAAAGCAGAGAGAGTCAGCGGGGGAAAGGGCGCAAGGGTACACATCATACAAGGCAATGCAACATGAGGGGCGCGGGAGAGCGAGCGGAGAAAGCTCGTCCCTAACCGTTCGTCACCCCCCATGTCAACCTACACTACCCTTGCCCTTCCCCGTATTTACAATTTACAAATTCCGTCTCTACCGTCTTGTCTCCCATATCTCCCCCTAAACCAAATTCGTCATCCAATCCCTCCCAAGAAGGAAGGGATGGAATTACACACAATGTCTCACCCACGTCATGATGCGTCTTTCATTCCAAATCATCTGCAAAAACCTGGTGTGGAGTCCTGTCACCTTGGTGAGTGGATGTGGATGGTGCGAAGAGATTTCATCCTAACTATCCTTCTAAATAAGATTAACTCTTTAAACTACCCGGGGTCTTGCCCTGCCACTCCAATTGGCCTCTTTAAACTATGCGGTTCTAAAAACCAATTCCCATTGACCATCCTGTGGTGCTCTTCCAATTTGGGGTCTCACTCCCCCAATTTTTCCTACTGTGCCCTCGCACAATTTTGGGGCTGGGTCATGTGGCTCTACCAGCAGGTCCAACTACCTGCGCACCTCCGCCACTGAAGTCGCCACCCGAGCTTACCATGCTCCTTCAACTACCCTAACTCGGAGAAGGCCCCTCCTGGCCCCTCCATACTATGACATAACTAATGTTCTAAGGTGGCCTACGTGTTGCTTGTGGACTAACTATGGGGGCAAATCTTTAACCTTTAATGATCAATATGTACACTCTCAGAACCGCAACAATATTTATATATATATATATATATATATATATATATATATATATATATATATATATATATATATGTATATATATATATGTATATATATATATATATATATATATATATATATATATATATATATATATATATATATATATATATACTGTGTATATATATATATATATATATATATATATATATATATATATATATATATATATATATATATATATATATATATACTGTATATATATATATCGCTCGTCACGCTGTTATGTTCGTTGATTATATATATATATATATATATATACATAGGTGGGCGCGATTCGGAAAATTTTAAGTCCGCTTACCGCTTATCCGCTCCGCCAGCCCGTGTAGTCCGATTCGCTTATCCGCTTCAGCGGCCGAAAATCTTAGTCCGCTTACCGCTTATCCGCTTATCCGCTTCGATTCGATTTTTTTAAAGCGCTTCGACGTTTTTAAAGCGATTTTTGACGTTTCTAAAGGGAATTTAATGCTTTTTAAGCCTAAATAGCCATTTCTAACTACTACAAAGACAAACAAAGCTTTTAAGATCAAAAATATACATTTTTATTTAAATAAAATTTATTCAAAATTTATTGAAATAAAGTTTTCCACTCGACTCTACTCTACTCTACAGTTAATTTAAATATAATTTTAATATATGCAAGTAACATTAAAGAAAAATCAATTTGCCCATCCTTTCTTTGACAAGAGAGTCTACTAGTCAACAGACTAGCAGTCTGTTGACTAGTCCTCGTCTTCCTCCTCCACCTCCACCTCGTGGGCCTTCTTGAGGATTTGGAGGTTGCCCTTCATGAAGACGAGGGCCTCGAAGTTCGGTGCAGCCAGGGCCGACCTCTTAGGCCTGAGGATGTCCGACCCGTAGCTGAACACGCGCTCGACCGAGGCAGAGCTCGGGAGCAGCGTGTTATGCCTGAGAAATAGAGTTACCCAAGCATCACGGAACTCGAGCGGGAAGAGATTGGGCGAGAGCCCCGGGTTCCCCCTCAGCGGCTTCCTCGACCAGTTGTTGACCTCTTCCCTGATCTTCTCTTCGAGGTTCTCCTCCTGCTGCCCCTCCTCCATGGCGAACAGGTAGTCCGTACTGCTCGAGCCGGGCTGGGGTCCCTGCTGGGGGGCAGGGTCCAGGTGCTCGTCAGGCAGGACGAGGGCGAGCAGGTCCCTGATGAGCTTGTCCCTCACCAGGTCGCAGATGGCGTCGTTGTTCTGCCTCCTGCAGATGGCCCTGACCGTGGCGAGCTTGTGCTGGGGGTGCAGCGCCGTGGCCATCAAAAGGTCCATGTCCACGAAGAGGTGGTTGAACCTGAAGTAAAAGAAAAGTTATAAAACAAATGTCAAATAATTTCAGATTTGTAAATTGAAAAATTAAATGTCATTCAACTGATTTTAATTCATTTCAAATGAATCATTAGACCGGCAAGGATTTTTTAATCATTTAATAATAATATAATATAAGAAGAAAGAAGCACTTATTAATTTTCAACTCGTTGCGATAAAATATAATAATAATATAAGAACTAACCTGCCATCAAAGCCCTTTGTTCCCTTCCTGGCGCAGGACGGCTGCTGGAGGAGGCTGGCCACCAGGTTCTGGGCGTGGACGATGCTGCCGTCGATGGACAGCGCCTCCAGGGAGTCCTTGAGCACCTGGAGGTGGGGGAGAAGGCACCCCATGTAGGCCTTCTCCTCGTCCTGGAGTACGTCTAGGCAGGCGGCGAGGGGGGCGGTCACCTTGACGTATTCCGACCAGATCTGCACGTCGTACTCCGTGATGTGCGGCAGGGGGTGGGGGTGCTGCCGCTGACAGATCTGGTTCAGGTTGTTCCTCTTGTCCATGTCAAGCACCTCGGTCAGCAGGCACTTGTAGGCGTCGTGGCTAGAGTTCCACCTGGTGACGCCGGGGGTCACAAGCTTCTTGCCCAGGGCCGTCTTAATGTCATTGGCGGTCACTGTCTTCCTGTTCTGGGCGTTCCACAGGCCCTGGGCCTTGGCGGCCGGCTTGGTGAAGGCCGGCCTGGGCTGGCCGCTCCAGCCGGGCACCTTCTCGACGTCCCTGGAGGCCAGCAGGTTCACTGTGTGTGCCGCACAGCGGCGATGCTTGGGGACGTGCACCACCTCTTCCTGCTGGTCCACCTCCTCCAGGGCGTCCACCACGAGGATGGTGTTGGTCTGCACCACATCTGGGTCCACCTCCACCACGTCTAGCTGCTCGTCATCGTGCCCGAGGGCCCCGTAGTGATTCAAGGCGCTGATGTAGTTGGGCCGTTGTCAGTGGTGGTGCTGACAACCTGAAAAGCAAAATACTGTTTTAAAACAAAGTTTTTTTCCATTTTTCACTTACAGTTAATATTAAAAGTTTTCAAACTTAAAATGAATTGTTTTAGCAAAATATAATGTGTATTAGGTGACGTATTACTGTAATACGTCACTTAATACACATTATATTTTGCTAAAACAATTCATTTTAAGTTGCCTGAATAATCTAATTAATCTTGACTATTATATTTAAACACTGTCATAAAAAACGCATACTTTTATTGTTAATTGTAATCTATTGAAAATAAATTTTGTAAACAATTTTAAATTCTAAAACTACAGAGTTTACACACCTTTCTTTTGATGCCGAAGTCATCGTGCAGCTCGGAGATCGCCTCTACCAGGTACTGGCCCGTCTGGCTGACGGTGATCTCCTTGATCCCGAGGACGGCGGACTGCCTCTCGAAGGTGACCCTCTCCAGCCAGGTCACCGTCATCCCCAGGAAGGCCCTGTTGCTTGCCGACCAGCTGTCGGCCGTGGTGGCGACGAACTCCTGTTTGGCGAGGAGGTCCGTCAGGTCGGCCTTGGCCTGGTCCCCCATCGCCCTGATGTCCCGAGTGAGCTTCCGCCGGGAGGGGACCTGGAACTGTGGGCAGGCGTACGCCCACAGGGCCCTGTTGTGCTCGTTGTCTGTCTCCGAGGCGGGCTTCATGCAGCCAATGAAGGACCTGAATTATACATTATATCAATTTATTATAAATTGATATAATGAATGAAAACTCTTAACAATTTATATGTCTCATATAAATTATTTATATGAGACATATAAATTGTTGAAAGATATTTTTGAACAGTCAAAAAAACTTTAACATTGAATTTATAATTATTAACGTGCCTCCGATTGAATCCGATAAATTCCGATTAAATCGGAATAGAACGGACCGATTTATTCCGAAGTTATTAATATATTCTTACTTTAAGTTGACAAATGAAAATGAGTTTAATTAAAATATAAAATTACCTACCTATAGTAAAGGTCGAGACACTTCTTCTGGCTGAACTTCTCCTTGAAGGTCTCCTCGATGCTGGCCTGCCTCCTGGCGCCGGCCATGTCCTGGAAGGACTTGTGGCGGCCGCGTCTGCTGCCGCCGTCGAGGGCCGCCTTGAGGTCGTTGTGCTGGGCATCGTGGTACCTCTGGTAGTGCACCTTCAAGTTTGAACTTGATCCGGGCTGGGCTTTCAGTGTCTTTGAGCACTTGGTGCACGTGGCCTTGCTGTCCACGACCTTGAAGAAGGGGGCGATGTGCCTCCACTTCTGGCTGAGGCTGGAATTGTCTGTGTCCATTGTCACGTTGATCTCAGCCGACTCGATTGAGTCCAGCGACATCCTGCTCTCGCTGCGCGCGAGCTGAGGGGTCAGGGCGCAGATCTCGTGACTGTCCTCCACATCCCCCATCATGTTGACCGCCGGGTTGTGGATGTCGCTGTGCTGGGACTGCTGGTTTGCGTCGCTCGTGTGCCTGTCCCTGGCACTGCCGCTGGGCTGGAGAGTCAGAAATCTCTCCATCTTGACGTATTGCCGCTCTAGCGTCCAATAAAATATTCAGTTTTCACTTACTAGGGCGTGCCCGCACGTACGTGCTTGCCCGTACGTGCTTGCCCGTACGTGCGTGCAAAAAAACATGCGTGCAAACAACAACAACAAAAAAAAACTTTGAAACCACGTGGCAGTAACGACCACAGAACCCCCCCCTCTATTTACATGAAATGGTTTGGTCCATTCGCAAAGCCAAAGCGAACGGCTTGCGAGTACGGTAGAACCCCCCCCACCCCTCTATTTACATGAAATGGTTTGGTCCATTCGCAAAGCCAAAGCGAACGGCTTGCGAGTACGGTGACCATACCTTGGGAACCACTTGTCCGATTAATTTCAAACCTTGAAAAGGCACATCCTCGGGTCCCCAGCAATATACTTGGCAAGTTTCAATTAGATCGGACACGTGGTTGTCGAGAAACAGCGGTCACAGACAAACACACACACACACACACACAGACACACACACATACATACACACAGAGATTACTGGAATTATAGATAGATTATTCACTTAAATAAATATTCACAATTCTAGAGTAACGGCTCAGGCTAACAGCTGATTTGGCGAATCGCGATGCGCTTTAATTTTTCGGTAGTCCGCTTACGCTTATCCGCTTCGGTTTCCGGGGGTTGTTCCGATTCGCTTATCCGCTTCGAAAACGTTAGTCCGCTGCAGCGGATAAGCGGATAAGCGGACTTTCGAAGCGGACCGCCCACCTTTGTATATATATATAATATATATTTATATATATTTGTTCATATATATACAGTCACGTGAAAAAGTAAGTACACCCCATGTAAAGTTTTGACTTTTTCAACATATTTCAACATACAGCTATTTGAGCTTCATTTCAACAATAAAAAAAAAAAAAAAAAAAAAAAAAAAAAAAAAACCTTTAGAGGCCATTTTTCCCTGCAAGCGGGGGTTGCCCTTTTTCGGGAACCGTGGTAGTTGTTGTTTTTCGGTCCCCTTTTTGAAGCAATGTTTTACGGCCGGATGCTCTTCCCGACGCCAACCCTTTTTGCCGCCTTTAACGACAAGCAGGGAATTACCAGTGAACTGGTACTCAATTAGCCGACCTCGGAAGGATGACAGGCTGAGTCAACCCCCCTGGCGTTAATTCAGCGATCGACCGGGTTTCGAACCCAGGATCCTAGGATCCTAAGCTGACACCCTAGCCGCTAGCCCAACACCAGGGTTATCATTTCAACAATATTGATAGATAAATCTTCCGCTCCTCCGCTTCCGGTCCGGCATGAAGAGGACGCAGGCGTCACATGCTCGCCGCTTCTTCAACCGGGCCACTGTCAGTTGCTTTCTTTTTTGGTGGTCGTGCGGATTTTTTTGGCCATTGAGTCTGCCCTCTGCATAGCCCCGGCTCTGCTCCCTGCTTCGCCTGCCCGGCTCCTTCGCCTGCTCGCTGTTTCCTCGGGCGCGCTCTCGTGGGTTGTGACCATCGCAGCGGTTTGGTGGCGGTTTCCTGCCGTGATCTAGATTTGTTGCGGCGGCGGTCGATTTCCGCTGCATTTGCCGCTTTGCCGTGATCAACCTTGGCCTCGTGATCGTCTCTTTGCTCCTGCCTGCCCTCTGCTTGGTCCCGGCTCTGCTCCTGGCTTCACCTACCTGGCTCCTTCGTTTCCTCAGGCCCGCTCTCGTGGGTTGGGACCATTGTTTCACCTCCTCAACCTTGGCCTCGTCTCGTCTCTCTGCTCCTGCCTGGCATGGCTCTGCGGTACTCCGCCGCAAGGCTCCTGCTCAATACCCGCTCCACCCCATCATGCATCTCTGCCATCAAATCAAATGGACTCCTCCGACGACCCAGGTACATTCACCGTGGCTCCGGTCGTAAGTTTGTTTATTTGCAATCAGGTCACTCCATCCCCGTCCTCTGGTCGGCTCAGCGCACTCTCACTCTTCGTCCCAGCGCACCTGGTCACAGCAACGCACACGATCGCACCTCCTGCCTACGAACCCTGGCTAAATCACCTGAATTCATCCCTGCTGTTCAAAACAACATCAAGCTCACCCTGTTCAACACCTGGTCCCTCAACAACAAATGCCTCATCCTGAACGAATACATCCTGGATAACAAACTGGACTTTCTCTGTCTCACCGAAACCTGGCAACAACCTCTGGACTACTACACACTCAACCTCACCACACCCAATGGATATTCCTACGTCAATAAACCACGCTCGGAGGGCCGAGGTGGTGGAATTGCCGTTATCCACCGTCAAGACATCAAGACCAACCTCATCTCCATCTCATCTGCTCCATCATTTGAACACGTGGCTTTTAAACTCTCTGGTCGCACGCAGTCAGTCATGGCTGTCGTCTACCGCCCTCCCAAACCACACCCATCATTCCTGTCTGACTTCTCCTACTTTCTGACCCAGCTATGTTCCCTCTCCCCCTCAATCCTCCTCCTTGGTGATTTCAATATCCACATGGACTCCACTGACTCCACAATAACCACTGACTTCACTGATTTACTCACCTGCTTTAACCTCACTCAACATGTCGACTTTCCTACCCATATCCGTGGTCACATTTTGGACCTTGTCTGCTCCACTGGATTAAATTTGCACCATCTCTCTGGCTCCGACCTCACCCTCTCTGACCACTTAGCCATCACTCTGACCATCAACATCCCCGCCCCAACACCAAGGCATTATCGCACTATCAACTTCCGTAAGCTAAACGCTCTTTCACCTACCTCATTCTCATCCACCCTCTCTGAAAAAATGTCCACTTCTCCCTTCATTGACCTCCACACCCCTTCCGACCTCACTGACTACTACAACCACACTCTCTCCTCCTGCCTTGACCAGCTTGCACCTGTAAAAACCAAAACAGTTTCTTTCACCCATTCTGCTCCCTGGTTTACCCCTGAACTCCGCTGATGAAAACTCGTGCTCGCCAACTTGAAAGACTCCGCAATAAAACGGGTCTCACAGTTCACTCCCAAGCCTACAAGGACCACCTACAACACTACAAAGATGCCCTCTCCCGCGCCCACTCCGCCTACTACTCTCAAATTATCCACTCTGGCTCCGGAAACCCAAAAGCACTCTTCTCGACAATAAACAAACTCCTCCGCCCCCTGAACACCACCACCCAGTCATTCACAGTCGACAACTGCATCTCCTTCCTCTCTTTCTTCCAACGCAAAATTGACAACATCTACAACAGCTTGACCACCGCCGCACCCGCTCCTCCTCCAACCACCTGCCCCCCCTTGTCCTGCCATCCCCTGTCTCGGTTCTCCCCAATCTCCTCTACTGACCTCTCTGAACTCCTCATAGGAATGAAAACTGCCACCTGCACTCTTGACCCCATCCCCTCCAGCTTTGTCAAGGCCTCCCTCCCTGCTCTCTCTCCACTTATCATTGCAACAATAAACTCCTCCCTGTCTACAGGCATCGTCCCACCTTCCCTCAAAATTGCTGCTGTTACCCCCATTCTAAAAAAACCTGGTCTAAACCCTGACACCCTAAACAACTTCAGACCCATCTCCAACCTACCCTTTCTGTCAAAAGTTTTGGAACGCGCTGTAGCCACTCAACTCAAACATCATCTCTCTGCCAATAACCTGTATGAAACATTCCAATCCGGATTCCGCTCCAACCACAGTACTGAAACTGCTCTCCTCAAAATCACCAACGACCTTCTCCTCTCCTCTGACGCTGGCAACCTCAACATTCTCGTCCTCCTCGACCTCAGCGCTGCCTTTGACACCATCGATCACACCATCCTCCTCACCCGACTTGAATCCACCTTTAACGTTACCGGCACTGCCCTCTCTTGGATTAAATCATACCTCTCTGACAGACGCCAGTTCATCTCCATCAATAACTGCAAATCCCCCACTGCTCCCCTCCCCCAAGGTGTCCCCCAAGGTTCAGTTCTTGGCCCCCTCCTCTTCATCCTCTACCTGTCCCCCCTCGGTCACTTAATCCGCCGTCATGGTCTCCAATTCCACTGCTTCGCCGATGACATCCAGCTTTTCATCTCCACCAAGTCCGTCTCCACCGACACCCACTCTATCCTGACAAACTGCATCACTGAAATAAAATCCTGGCTTCAAATCAACTTCCTCAAGCTTAACTGTGATAAATCTGAAATAATCATCATTGGCCCAAAAACGCTCACAAAATCCACCCATAACTTTGCCCTCAACATCGACGGTATCCCAGTATCCACCTCCCCTCACATCCGGAATCTTGGCGTCATCTTTGACCAAACCCTTTCCTTCGACAAATACACTAAACAGATCACAAAGTCAGCCTTTCTTTCACCTGAAAAACATTGCCCGTCTCCGCTCATCCCTCTCCTCCACGGCTGCAGAAACCCTCATCCACGCCTTCATCACCTCCCGTCTGGACTACTGCAATAGCCTCCTCTATGGTTCACCCTCAAAAATCACCAATAAACTCCAATACATTCAGAACTCCGCTGCCCGTCTACTCACCCATTCCTGGACCCGTGACCACATCACCCCTGTCCTTTACAAGCTTCACTGGCTCCCCATCCCCCAGAGAATCCAGTACAAAATCCTCCTCTTGACATACAAAGCCCTCCATAACCTGGCCCGATCCTACCTGGCTGACCTCCTCTCCAGACACACTCCCACCCGCAACCTCCGCTCTGCTGGTACTAACCTCCTGACCCCCTCCATCCGGACCAAATTCAGATCCTGGGGGGACAGGGCCTTCTCCATCGCTGCTCCCACCCTCTGGAACTCACTACCTCACACCATCAGAGACTCCTCCTCACTCACCACATTCAAAACATCACTAAAGACCCACATGTTCAACACTGCATTCAACATTCAACCCACAGCATTTAACCCCTGACTATCTCTTCTCCTTCTCCCTCCTTTTGCTTTAAATATTTCCCTATTGATTCTTGTCTTTTTGCAATTGTTGTTTTCATGTATTGTTATGCATTATGTTTTCCACTCTGTCAAAGCACCTTTGGGCTTCTGGAAAAGCGCTATACAAAATAAATGAATTATTATTATTATTATTAAAGGTGATATAATACAAATATCATGAAACATTTACATTTTGTAGTCCATTGTATAATTTAAATAAACATAAATGCAAATCGCATGTGGAAAAAGTAAGTACACCCCTACATTTATCACGACTTCAAATACCTAAAATTAGAATCAGGTGCACTAGCTCAGGTGCAAATGATTAGAACATTGTCAGAGAGGATCTTGGAGGAACCTGTCTTATTTAAACCTCAGACATTTAGTTTGGTTTTGTCTTTGTCGTTGAAGTGTGCGGCGTCACCATGCCGAGATCAAAAGAGCTCTCAGGCCTTCAGAAGGAAGGTTATAGATGCCTACGAGTCTGGGAAGGGATTTAAAAAGATCTCCAAACAATTTGAAATCAATCATTCGACTGTTCGGAAGATCATCGACAAGTGGAGAAGATTCCAAACAACTGCCAACTTGTTCAGGCCAGGCCGCCCCAGCAAGTTCAGCCCGAGAGCAGACCGCAAGATGCTGAAAGAAGTCTCTAAGAACCCCAGAATGTCATCACGGGACCTACAGGTAGCTCTTGCCACTGTTGATGTCAAAGTGCATGAGTCTGCCATTAGAAAGAGGCTGCACCAATTTGTTCAACATGGGAGGTGTGCCAGGAGGAAACGTTTGCTGTCCAGAAAGAACATCAGGGCAAGACTAAAGTTTGCCAATGAACACCTAGGCAAAGACCAGCACTTCTGGAACAATGTGCTCTGGACAGATGAGTCAAAGGTAGAGCTATTTGGCCACAGTACCATAAGACATGTTTGGCCAAAACCAAAGACAGCATTTGACCACAATAACCTGATACCAACTGTAAAGCATGGTGGTGGAAATATTGTGGTTTGGGGCAGCTTTGCTGCATCAGGGCCTGGGCAGCTCACCATAATGGAATCCACTTTGAATTCTTCATTGTACCAGAGGGTGCTTGAGGATAATGTGACCCATCTGTCGGAGAAGTTGAAGCTCAACCGAAGGTGGACCTTGCAACATGACAATGACCCTAAGCATACCAGTAAATCCACCAAGGAATGGCTGAAAAGAAAGAAATGGAGGGTTCTGGAATGGCCAAATCAAAACCCGGATCTAAATCCCATTGAGATGTTGTGGGGGGATTTGAAACGAGCTGTGCATGCAAGAAACCCCTCAAACATCGCACAGCTGAAAGAATTCTGCATGGAGGAGTGGGCAAAAATTTCTCCCAGTCGATGTCAGAGACTGGTAGACAGTTATAAGAAACGCCTACTTGAGGTTGTTTCTGCCAAAGGGGGCAATACCATCTATTAGAGCCAAGGGTGTACTTACTTTTTCCACATGCGAAATTTGCATTTATGTTTACTTAAATTATACAGTGGACTACAAAATGTAAATGTTTCATGATATTTGTTATATTATATCACCTTTATCTGTCAATATTGTTGAAATGAAGATCAAATAGCTGTATGTTGAAATATGTTGAAAAAGTCAAAACTTTACATGGGGTGTACTTACTTTTTCACGTGACTGTATTTTTATTTATTTATATATATAAGTTCAAAACACACCTGGTCACAAGTGTGCCGCACTGACCGGGTCCTCAGTCGAGGTCCTCAGCATCATCCCGTTTCGGCCCTTCAACCTCGATACGGTCAGCAAAGGTGGGCCAGCAGGGGCACGTACACATCCACATGCAGCAACTGCATCTATATGCGTACATACCCCCACCCCCAGCCAGTGCGAACAACAACAACAACGACAACAACAACACCACCTCCACATCCAGAATCCACAGCACCAAACAAACATGGTGGATCACTCAAACACCCACCTTTATACCCTTCACCACTCACCAACAAAACACACCAGATCATTCATACACACACATACACACCCATACACACACATACATACAGAACACCAACCAAACAACCACCTACACTTACATCATACACCACTCAACACACAAAAACACACACTCATGCAAAAATGAATTCATGCAAAAACACACACCCTCACCCACTCACTCATATACACAAAATAAGAAGTAATAATGGTAACAAAAAAAACAAAAAGCAAAAAACACAACCAACCTACACCGTTCGACGTGCCTCCATAAACTTCCTCCATATCCAAAATGAGCCTTTCAAAGCAACCTGGGCCACCTTGTGACACATCCTCCTTCTTTCTGTCCCACACACTCCCAGCCTAGCAAGAAAAGTAGAAAAGGAATTGTATATATATTGTTGGGCGAGCGTAATATGTTGAAAAAGTCAAAACTTTACATGGGGTGTACTTACTTTTTCACGTGACTGTATTTTTATTTATATATATATATCTGTGCAGCGTCTGTCCTGTGTTGTGTTGTCTTGTGTTGTCACTGAACTACTTTCTCAAACATTCGTGAAATCGTACCGAACTTCTGGTATGCACACACATATCTCTCCCGTCGGTATGTCCTAAGGGTATTTTTTTTGAAAAAATTCCCAATGTTTTTTTTTTTCTTTTTTTGGGGGGGGGAATTTTTTTTTTTCAACTTCAATTGTTTATAAAATGTGATATCACGTATATTACAAATACATTTGTGCAAAATAATTGTTTGAATTATGATTGGTTTAAACCATGACAAAACGGCAACTCGGGTACAGTCATTTATCTATATATATCTACACATCTGGGCAGTGTCTGTGTTGTCACTTAATGACTCCCTCAAATTTTTGTTTCCGTGGTTGTGAAGTGTTTTTAATAATGTTGTGGTGGTTTTGAACCACGTGGTGGTGAGGTATTTTGAATTATGTGGTGGTGAGGTGTTTTTAAATGACGTGGTGGTGAGGTGTTTTTTAAATCACATGTTGGTGAGGTGATTTGAATTAAGTGGTGGTGAGGTATTTATAATTATGTCGTGGTGAGGTGTTTTTAAATGACATGGTGGTGAGGTGTTTTTAAATCACATGGTGGTGAGGTGTTTTTAAATCACATGGTGGTGAGCTGTTTTTAAATCACATGGTGGTGAGGTGTTTTGAATTACGTGGTGGTGAGGTGTTTTGAATTACTTGGTGATGAGGTGTTTTTAAATGACGTGGTGGTGAGCTGTTTTTAATTTCGTGGCTGTGAGGTGTTTTTATTACGTGTTTTATGGCTGTGAGGTGTTTTTATTACGTGTTTTATGGCTGTGAGGTGTTTTTATAACGTGTTTGATGGCTGTGAGGTGTTTTCAATTTTGTGGTGGTGAGGCGTTTTTAGTTTCGTGGTGGTGAGGTGTTTTTAATTTCGTGGTGGTGAGGTGTTTTTATTACGTGTTTTATGGCTGTGAGGTGTTTTAAATTACTTGGTGGTGAGGTGTTTTACATTACGTGGTGGTGAGGTGTTTTGAATTACGTGATTGTGAGGTTTTAAATTTCGTTGTGGTGAGGTGTTTTTAATTTCGTGGTGGTGAGGTGTTTTTATTACGTGTTTTATGGCTGTGAGGTGTTTTAAATTACTTGGTGGTGAGGTGTTTTACATTACGTGGTGGTGAGGTGTTTTGAATTACGTGATGGTGAGGTTTTAAATTTCGTTGTGGTGAGGTGTTTTTAATTTCGTGGTAGTGAGGTGTTTTTAATTTCGTGGTGGTGAGGTGTTTTTATTACGTTTTATGGCTGTGAGGTGTTTTAAATTACTTGGTGGTGAGGTGTTTTGAATTACGTGGTGGTGAGGTGTTTTTAATTTCGTGGTGGTGAGGTTTTTTAAATTTCGTGGTGGTGAGGTGTTTTTAATTTCGTGTTTTATGGCTGTGAGGTGTTTTGAATTACGTGGTGGTGAGGTGTTTTCAATTTCGTGGTGGTGAGGTGTTTTTAATTTCGTGGTGGTGAGGTGTTTTTATTACGTGTTTTATGGCTGTGAGGTGTTTTAAATTACTTGGTGGTGAGGTGTTTTAAATTACTTGGTGGTGAGGTGTCTTGAATTACTTGGTGGTGAGGTGTTTTGAATTACGTGGTGGTGAGGTGTAATCGTCCCAAACTTTCAGTCTGCACCTACCCCTCCCCTATGTATGTGCTGATGTGTTCTTTCTTGAAACAAAAACATTCAACCTAAATCTTCAACCTAAATTGCCTATAAAAATGTAATATCACAAACACAACAAATACATTTATGCAAAGTAATTGTTTGTATTATGATTGGTGTAAATCATGACAACACAGCAACTCAGGTACAGTCATTATCCTCAGCTAAAATAACCCTTATTCCTCAGTAACGACGCTTGGTGAGGCGAGCACAGCGAGCCGAGCCAAGCTAGTATATATATATATATATATATATATATATATATATATATATATATATATATATATATATATATATATATATATTGTTACCGATCGCGGATCAAGATGTTAGTTACCGAGCGGTTTGGTATTTCCGCGACCGTTACAGGATCCCTGACTCACCCGATTCACCCAGACTTTGGCCGTATCGCACCCTAGCTGCTCAATGAGGGGAAAAGACAAAAGCGACGCAATGCAAGAGGAAAACGGAGACAAAAAAAGGTTTGAAAATACTACTGAATTTATTTCTACTATTTACACACAAGTAACAAGAAGCAATTAAGTTTATTTACAAGTACAAGACGCAGGTGACACAGTGCAAATTTAGCTTATCTACAGACTTAACTTATTACCCAGGACAGAACAAACAAAGACGACTCACACGGGGAATGGCAGAAAATGGCAGGATGTGGATGGCTGGAGGGAGAGGAAGGTCCAAGGGGGGTCCCGCAGCACAACCGGCGCGTTCAGCAGCCGCCGTTCAGGCCCCCTTTGGCGGTTGCCGGGTGTCGCTGCTGCGGCGGCCTACGTCCGCTGCTTTCCCAGGACTGGTCTGGTCCAAACCCTCAACTCTTTCTTGCTTCTTTCACTCCTCACCACCGACTCCTCACCGCAACCAACTGACCCTCCTTTTGCAACCAACTCTTCCACCACCAACAACCTTGCAACCAACTCTTCTTCTCCTCTCAACCGACTCAGACCAACCCAGAGTGCATCTCTCTTTCCGCTTCCAGCTCGACTCGACTCGACTCACTTCCGGTTGCGCTTTTTATAGCGCCTCCAGCGATCACGCCGCCGGCGTCTTGGACACGCCCATCGGGGCGCTCACCTCGGCCCTGGTTGGTCGCGCGACCCTCGGGCTCCGCCCTGGATGACGACGGGCGGGCGCGCCCCTCCTCCCCTCTGACGAGGTGCGACATGCCTTTCTTCCCCAACCCTGCCTCGTGGCCAATGGCGGCAATTGGATCGGAGGTAATTGCCAAACGACGAAAAGGGGGAATTGAGGTTTTGGGAATGGGAATGAAGGGAATCTATTTCTTTCACTGGTGCAATGGAGTATTTCAATTAATGGAAGACACAGCCTTACACTAATACACAGAATAAGATATAACTATCGAACATGAATATCCTATGATTGGCTGACATGTATGCTTGTGGACTATGGGACGCCCTTTTGATCTTACACAGCTCCGGAGGCAGGAGGCACAGCACAACAACAACAACAATAATAATAATAATACAGCACACAATCAAAAAAATATATACAGTCCTCAAATCCACAACACTGCACCCTCCTCCTCTTAGGCACGTCACGGGCCTACAACTTTTATTTAGTGTGACACGTAGGTGTAGTTCCCTCTATTTTTAACCTGACCCTGAGTGCGACAGTTTTAAAGCATAAATAAATGTGTCCCGCTGCTCCATTGCACCCTGCCTAACAGACTTACGCCCACAGTTAACCGAATTGCGGAATGGTCTTTAAACTACACACTGACGGTGGGGAGCATTATTTACACTGACGCTAATTTATTTACAAGACTAACCCAGGACCTGTAATTGTTCTTTCCGGGGGGAGACAGTCTGCTCTGCATCAATGCACCATTGAAGCACCCACAAACGCACCAAAGCACCCTCAAGCACCAATCGGTGCACAGTCATCACTGTTCATGAATAAAATAAATCCAACAAACCCAAACCCTGCAGGTGTCTCTTGCTCTTCGGCTCCCTCTGCTGGCTATTACTTTCTTCCAGATGTTGTCATTTCCTTTCATTTTCTTACTGGCGGCCTATTTGAGCATAAAATGAAATGCACCCATCGTGTCCATTTTTATTTATTTATGGCCCACAGGGCCGACTAGTGTGGTTCACCTGTGGGGCATCGGTGCCCTGTGGCCAAGGTCCGCCAGCAAGATTTCGGGCCCTCATGGCCGGTTCCAGCAGAGGGGCCATGCCCCAACCCATGGGGTCCATAAGTGGTGCTCGGCCACTGACATGTGGTCCATAATGTGGTGCATCGATGCAGACAGCTGGTTCTGGGAATTTCGGGCGCACAATGGCCGACCCACGCACGCTCCCCTCGGCGCCCAACGGCGCACAGGTCATGTGGGAGACAAAAGAAAGACAATGAGCGAGGGGTAAGGTCACAAGGGTACACATCAAAAAGGCAATGCAAGGCGAAATGCGTACGGAGGGCGAAGTGAGAAAGCTCGTCCCTACCGTACGTCACCCCCCTGTCACCTACCCTTGCCCTTGCCCCATATGTACAAAATCTACACATTACCAATTCGTCACTACTGTCACGTCTTCCCCATATTTCCTCTATACCAAATTCGTCACCACAATCCCTCTACTTCAAAATTTGCCATCACCAAATTCATCATCAATCCTCATAAGGAGGCAGAGATGGAACATCAAAGCACAATGTCACACCCACGTCATGATGCGTCTCACAATCCAAACATTTGCATCATAAAAAATAATCAAAACATGGCATGGTGTGGAGTACCTGTCACCTCAGGTGAGTGGATGCAGATGGTGCGAGGAGATCCTTCATCCTAACTACTTTCTAAATGACATTAACACACTTTACACTACCCGGGGTCTTTCTCCGGCCAAACCATTGGCCCGCTTACACTATGGGTTCTAAAAACCAATTTCCCATTGACCAAACTGTGGTGCTTCTCAATTTGGGGTCTCACTCCCCCGATTCATCTCCCGGTGCCCTCGCACAATTTCTGGGCTGCGACGTGTAGCTCTCCCAACAGGTCTACCCACCTGCACACCTCCACCACTGTAGTTGCCACCCGAGCTTACCTAGCTCCTCACCCTAACCTAACTAACTGGGGACAGCCCCTCCCCTGGCTCTGTCACCCCATGGTGCCCTCTGGCACTGGGCTACCCGGGTCCGTCCTCCGGATCCTCGGGCCCCATCCACAACAACTACTACCGGCTCCCAGAGCCCACCTGCGGCCTCACCTGGCCGACATCCTCACAGTGGTGGAGTGCCCAAACCAACTACACACACTAACAGGCTACACGCCCAGCCATTTCCACAACACTAATGCACCCATCCAAACATCATTCTTCCAACCGCACCACAGATGCCAATATCCAACCACAATTTACCTATACCCTCTACCTAACACTTACACTACCCGCCCCGGGTATCCGTGATGGGGGTCCACTCTTCCCCCATTCACACCTTCGCACCATCCACTCCACTCCACAATTTCCACCATACTCACTCCACGACCATCCATTCCAATACTCCATACCATTTATTCCATACACCTGTCCTCCATTCACCTGTCGTTGCACACCTGTGCAATCTCACCTGGTGCCACCTGCACCCTCCTCCCCTTCCTGGACCAGTTGGTCAACACAACACACATTACCATCACTCACTCATACACTGCTCCATTCACCTGTTCAGTTGCACACCTGTGCAATCACACCTGTTCAATCCTCACACACACGGCATCATCTCAGCTAACTCCTCCCCTCTGAAACTTGCGCTTCCCAGTCGTCCCTTTACACTATTGCGCTCCCACGTCATTATCATTCACACTAAACTACCTGCGTCCCCACTACAGGTATCAGTCACTATCTAACCTTAACGTTACCTAATGTCAATCTCTTCTAGATCCCTATCATTATCCAAGCCCTCCCTGGCTCTATTGTCATAGCCACCCCATAAACTAGTGCGCATTTGCCCCACCTGTGAGGGATGGTGGATTTGCCATCCCACCACAGCGGGGCATCTCTTACTATCAATTTTGCACATCCAAATTCCACAAATCAAATATTTTCCATTTACTGCCAATTCTACCCACTATTATAAATTTCGTACCAAATCACTACTATCCTCATCACAGTCCGTCTACCTATTACATCCTCTCGGCGCGCCAATTCCCTTCCAAAGCTCGGCTTCGTACAGCCGAGCAATGAATGCGGGTTCTTTTGTGCCAGCGGCTGGATACGTCCCGCACCCGGTGCAGGGACGGAGGCTTACCCGGGCCGAGATCCCACGCACCACCTCGGCGTGGAACCATCCAATGTCCCGATCTCGACCTGCCGGCACGTCCCAATAGAAAGTGGTCGCCATGACGACCCTTCCTATCGGGCTGCCCGACGCGCACCGAGGGCCCGATTCGGCTATAAGTCGTTCTAACCTTTAACCCGGTTATCGTCGACGCCTCACCTGGATGCTTACAAGCATACGCTACCCCTTTCGTGCTCATACATGCAGCCGTTTCCATGCTCTTGGTCGTACCTTCTCTAACACACCTCGGTACACTCACTCCGCTCACCGACTTGGTCGCACACCTGACCACCGAACACCTTGGCACACATTCGTCGCTCGCACACCTCACTAACACACCTCTTCGCGCCCCCTCCTCGGTCACTTCCTCTGTGACAATCACAGGTGTGCTCTCATTCGCACACCCAACCACGTGCCTCACTACCAACTCAAATGTGCCTTCCCACACACGCTCTACCATTCCAGGTGTGCATCCTTCCATTCCAGGTGTACATCCTCGCTCACCTGTCACAACCAACTCACGCTCCTGGTCACTCTCACTACTTCCACCTCCATTCTTGACCGCGCACTCACCCTTACTCTCGACAGCGCACTCTTTCCCCAT